>NC_138511.1:39342973-39700473 GCF_964252035.2 Podarcis erhardii
CCCCCGTCTTTCGGTCCCAGCTCCTGCCCACCTAGCAGTTTGAAAGCACCCCTAAGTGCAAGTAGATAAATAGGTACCGCTTTATAGCGGGAAGGTAAATGGCGTTTCCGTGTGCTGCGCTGGTGCTGGCTCGCCAGAGCAGCTTCGTCATGCTGGCCACGTGACCCGGAAGTGTCTGCGGACAGCGCTGGCCCCCGGCCTCTTAAGTGAGATGGGCGCACAACCCTAGAGTCGGACACGACTGGCCCATACAGGCAGGGGTGTGTATATATATATATATATATATATATATATGTCCAGTAGCACCTTAGAGGCCAACTAAGTTTGTTCTTGGTATAAGCTTTCGTGTGCATGCACACTTCTTTTATTGTTCATTCGTGATAATGTGTGCTAACATTGGTACTGGGACAGTTATACATTATCCCAATTTCAAAACTGTACTGTTATTGCCTGCAAAGGTTTGGGGTGCTCATAATGCTTCATCTCAAGTCTGAGTGTGTCCCATAGCTTCCTGCTGAAATTCTGTAGCTTTCCATACCACAAGTGTTCTGGGTTTTGTTGTCTCCGTCTTTTGCACTGCAAGAGTGCCCCTCCAGATGGCAATAAAATGAAAGTGTGGATGATGTGTGGATGGTTCCGTATAGATCCACCAGTAATACACTATTATGTCATCCATGGCATGCTGAAGAAGCAGCCCAGTCTGGAGATGCTCTATACTGGAATCTGTGAATAGTCCAGGAGGTGCAAATTAGGTCTAACAGAAAAAAGAATAGACTTTAGTCACAGCCATGGGTATAAATGGCCATATTTCTTAACATAATGATCTGTGATGACATCAGCAAAACTACAAGTGCAAGTGCAAGCAAGAAATTTGATGGAGGCAATAAGAAGTCCCACCACCTCCTTCTTGGGCAAAACCGCCTGATTTGAAACACCTGGGCCAATCCACATCTTTCATTGTCTACTCACCTGAAAGCCAAGCAGTGAGGCATAGGGATTACTCACCACCACCCAAGCTAGTCAGCTTTTGACAGTGGTAAGCCTCCATTTCCCAAGAGTTAGCTGATGGGGCAGTTTGTTTTCATATGCTATCCCCCATGGTCCTTGCTTGGCTATGTCAGCCAGGCATCATCATCTCCGGTCTCAAGCAGGGAAGGCCAATCTGCCCCCACCTGAATAGCAATGAGTGGTGTTGCCCTTGGGGAAGGGCCATGAATCAGTGATAGAGCATCTGCTTTACATGCAGAAGGTCCCTGACAGCAGTGTGGACTATGCTGAGCTAGATGGTCTGATGGTCTGACTCAGTTAGGGCAGCTTCCTGTGTTCCTGTGTTCCATTCAGCTGGCATTGTGTTTGGCTGGACTGGAACAAAATGTGTTGTTATTTTATTAAAGCAGCCTTGTGGCATTAGTCAGATTTCAGAGAAACACAATAATGGCTGTGTGTGTGTGTGTGTGTGTGTGTGTGTGTGTGTATTCCTCTGATCATGAATGTTGGTAAGCTTGGATGAAAACTGAATAAAGGCTATTTCCTCCTTGTTTGAACTCAGTTGAGAATTGGCAAGGCTGTCATGCGTTTGGGCCTGTTCGAAGAGCCAGGAGCAAGACTAGGACGTGACTCGCTCCATTTTTCATTTCCGGGTGCACATCATTCTGGCTCGGAGCCAGACTGTGAACATCAGTCTCAAAATGTACATAGATATCCAGAAAGAAGGGGGGGATTCATATCCTGTTTGATGAAAGCTTTACTGACATGAATAAAATATGGACTTAGCCCCAGCTGGCTCCTGAATCACCGGCTGAATTCAAAACCAGCTAAAACTAGAAGGTAGAGGGTGAGTTCACACAATCAGAAGTGTATGGGCATGCCTGTGCAACTGCTTCAGAGGTAAGCAATGGCATTGGATGCCACCAGTGAGCATCATGCTAACTTGCTCTGCATCTAAGATCGACAACGTCTTAATTTTAAACTGTTCCAGTGTCCATGCTAAAAGAATTAAAATATCCATGCTAAGACTGTTAACAAAACTCCTTTGCAGGCTTATGTATAGATTTCCATTTGGATCTATGTAAACTCATTTTTCCCTGTCTCCAATTTTCTAACTTCAGTGAACTGTCGATGACAGACAAGTCGAAAAATGGATGCCTTGAACTTGGAAAATATTTCCTTTTAAATTATTGCCTGCCTTTCTCTTCTTCTTGCTATCAAGAATTTAAGATCCCTCTTTGAAGGACTCTTAAATTAATAAAGCATTCCAGAATATGGTTAACTACTTCATGTACTACAGGAATTCCTCCAAACCTGGAGGTGATAAAAGTATACCCCCCGCCCCCGCGAGCTGTTATATTATCACAGTTTGAGTCTGCAAACTCGACCATAATTTATACTTGGGAACACGTGCCGTGTCATTTCCAGAGAGAGGGGAACAACAATTTACAATTAAACCTTTCCTAAATGACATCATGTTTTTGCTAGGACTTCAGAGTGCATTTCATACATTCTTATTCTTTCTCTTTTCATTCTCTTTACTTAAGTAATGTAGATCAAAGAGTTCCACACTGGCTGTAACTAATATTGTTTCCTGGCCTAAACAGATAATTGCCCTTCTGGATGTATAAAAGACATCTCGCAGAGCAAAGCTGAAATATCATTAATAAGGTGGATTGATTTACTCACAAATTCCTCCAGAAGTGTGATTAATAAGCCATCCCCTGGTGTTAGATATAATCTTCAGATCTCTCTTCACGGCATGACCATATTTCTGCAACAACTGCACTATTCAATCATTAATCATTATGCTCAGTGAACAGTTTATCTTTGCTAATGTGCAGGCGACACCAAACAACAACTTTTTTGTTACGTGTAATGAAGGAGACATTTGAAAGAGGGAAAAGTGTAAAGACCACTGATCCCCATGTCTAGGGGTGGGGGGTGAGGACAGGAACTAGTCTTCTGCATTACAAACCTGTACCTCAGGTAGGGAACCTCAGCCTATGAGCTAAATGTGGAACTCCAGGCCTTTCTAGTTCTCCCTCAAAACTCCCCCCAGGCCACACACCCTCCTTAGCCACACTCCCTCCCTAGCCTGACTCTGTGCTTCCTTATTTCTATGTAAAGTATAGCAATGGCTAATTGTGTCTAAGTTTCCATCTGCCCATGTGCGAATCTTTTTGTGATATGCACATGCAGTGCTATTTTTTTCTGAAAAAAGAGGTGCTGGAACTCACTGTGAACGCCTCCCATGAACACCTCTTACAATGGCAATTGTGCCCAGCTGAGAGGTGTTGGAACTGAGTCCCAGCAAGTTCCAGCTGGAAAAAAAGCCCTGTAGAAGCTTTTGTGTGGGTGGAATATAGCCGTACAGGGGTCAGCAAACTTTCTCAGCAGTGCGCCGGTGCACTGTCCCTCAAACCTTGTGGGGGGCCGGGACTATATTTTTTTGGGGGGGGGGGATCAACAAATTCCTATGCCTCACAAATAACCAAGAGATGCATTTTAAATAAAAGCACACATTCTACTAATGTAAAAACACGCTGATTCCATGACCGTCTGCGGGCCAGATTTAGAAGTTGGGCTGGATCCAGCTCCCGGGCCTTAGTTTGCCTACCCATGGTACATGGTACCCATGGCTCTGCCCACTTTTGTCTCTAGCCCCACCCATCATTGATATCCTTGGGAGGTTGCACTTCAAGGAATGTGGTCCCCCTGCTTGAAAAGGTGCCCCACTCCTCCGTAGAACAGTCCCCCCGTTGTCCCACAGCCATTAAGGAGGAAAGAGACAGGCAACAATTAAACACGTGCAATGCCTAATGAATTACTTTCCACCTTCACAGTACCAGTCCTTGGCATGAATCAATGGCCCCACACAGAAATCCACAGGGCTTCCACCAGCTTCCCACAACAGTGCCAAGACCCTATCGCTGAAGGAGAGAGCCTTACTCAGGGTTCATATTCATAAACCGCACTGTCACTACAACTGATGCAGTATCAGCAACGATAATTATCACTGTGCTTTCGGCTTCCACAGAGCAGACGTTTGTCTGATCCAAATGGAGGCCTGCCAACTTGGCTTCTGCTACACTTACTGAAATTAGACAGCCTCTTCCCCCCCCCCCTCCTCCCGCTTCTTCCCAGCTTGGATTGCACTGTCACCCACTCATGTTAAACTGTGAAGGAATTAGTGTGGTTTAAAGTGACATTTCTGATGTTGTCTCCTGAAATTCGAGTTCTGAATTATGAACTATGGGAGGCCCTGCTTCTGTAGCTGCCGGGAGGAATGTAAAACGGAGATGGACTCTTGACTTTCGTTTGGCAATTGTTGGTGGAAGAATGTGGCAGCCTAAAAGGGGAGAAAATAGAGGATACTTTCTTGTGAGCAAACCAAAAGAAGCCAAGTTTGATTTCATGGGGGTGTGGGATTGTGCAATGCCATATATGAATACATGAAACTGCCTTATGCTAAGGCCACATTCACACTATTATCTATCTATCTATCTATCTATCTATCTATCTATCTATCTAGATATTATAGATATAGATATTAGTTTTTTAAACATATCATTTTCAACAGTAATTAAACATACTTTTACATCTTATTCAAATTTTTGACTTCCATCAATCCTGTCTGAAAATTTTCCAATCTAATCTCTCAGTATGCATTTCTTATCTTCCCTATTACATTTCAAACTCATAACCAATATCTCTATCTTTTTCTACTTTGTAACATTTCGTATATCTCTCCTTACAAAACTTATTGTAGTCCTACTAGCATAATTTGTTGATTACAGTTGCTCTTCAAATAATTCATATACTTCTTCCAATCTTCTGTAAATCTCCGGTCCCGCAGGTTTCGAATCCTTCCTGTCATTTTGTCCAATTCTGCATAGTCCATTAATTTCGTCTGCCATTCTTCTTTTGTCAGAATTTCTTCTTGTTTCCATTTCTGGGCTAACAATACTCTTGCTGCAGTTGTTGCATATAAAAACAATTTAACATCTTGCCTATTAATGTCCTGACCTATAATACCAAGTAAAAATGCTTCTGGTTTTTTAAAAAATGTATATTTCAACAACTTTTTCATATCATTATATATCATTTCCCAGAAGTTCTTTACTTTTTTACATTCCCACCACATATGATAAAATGTTCCTTCTTTTTCTTTACCTTTCCAACATTTATTATTTGTCTTATACATTTTAGCTAATTTCACTGGTGTAATATACCATCTATACATCATTTTCAGCATATTCTCTTTCAAAGCATTACAGGCTGTAAATTTTATCCTTTCATTCCACAACCTTTCCCATTCTTCAAGCTGTATATTATATCCAAAGTCTTTTGCCCAACACATTCACACTATTATCATTACTACATCATTTGTTAGATTTATATACCACTCTTCATCATAAGATCTCAGGGCTGTTCACATTAAAGCAGCAACATGCAACTCTCAGCAGTCTTGACAGTTGTTAATTGTTGTTGTTGTTGTTATTTATTTATATCCCACCCATCTGGCTCGGCTGCTCCCAACAGAATACAAAAAGCACAATAAAACATCAAACATTAAAACCTTCCCTAAACAGAGCTGCCTTCAGATGTCTTCAAAAGTTGTTTATTTCCTTGACATCTGATAGGAGGGTGTTCCACAGGGCGGGCACCACTACCAAGAAGGCCCTCTGCCTGGTTCCCACTTCTCGCAGTTAGGGAACCGCCAAAAGACCCTCAGCACTGGACCTCAGTTTCTGGGTTGAGCGGTGGGGGTGGAGACGCTCCTTCAGGTATACTGGACCGAGGCCAGTTTACAGGATTGTTTGGTGGAAGCTATGACCATTTAATCATGGTTTCCACCAAATAATTCTGATAACTAGAGTTTGTCAAGAGGGCTGAGAGCAAGTGTCCCTATTTTCCAGGGACATCCCTGATTTAAAGAAGCCGTCCCAGTTTCTGATTTGATCCCAGAATGTCCCTCTTTTCCTCAGGACATCCCTATTTTCATTGGAGAAATGTTGGAGGGTATGGAGTTATTCGGCCACCAAGCCAACTGAAGGCAATCCTGTATAGGGAAGGGGTTTTTTTATGTTTTATGACGGGAAGAGAGGGGGGAAGCTGCCCAGAGTGGCTGGGGCAGCCCAGTAAGATATGTGGGATATAAAGAGTAAAATTATAATTGTGTAATGGGACATCCCTATTTTCATCGGAGAAATGTTGTGAGAGTTGTTAGGAGACCTCAATCCCCGCCCCCAGCTACAATTCCTAGAATGGTCTAACCATCAATCCCAGGGAACTTTAGGAGCTGTGGTTCTGTGAGGGAGGGGGTCTCCTTACAACTCTGACCTTCCTTAAGAAACAACAGCTCCCAGAATTCTTTGGGGGGGGGCAGCCATGCCTGTTTAAAGTGGCATCACAATGCAGTGTGTGATAAATGTGGCCTACAGTTGAATTCAGATGGCATTTTATTCCCCCTTCCTGATGTTTCCTAACCTGTTGTTTTCCACATTTTATGTGCTCTTTCATATGAAGAGAAAACCACTACTGGAATTATAGGAGAATTTAGCGGACGTTTAGTGCTCATTTCCACATGGTTTCAAAAAGAAAATCTGTTTGCAAGTCAGTTGATGTAAAAAAATAAAATAAAAATGGAAGGAGTTTAGTATTGTAATTTCATGTGACGCAATTTGGGGTGGTGTCCTGGCATACAGTTCTTTCCTGCTGTTTAACATTTAGCATGACATGGCAGTACACCAATCAAAGGCCCATAATGCAATAGGTACTGCAATATAAAATGAACTTTAGAAACTGGGGCAGAAGCGCTAAGATTGTAACTGTGAAAACTAGTGCAATAAAACCCGCATCTGAAGGCAAATTCTGTCAAATCATTGGTCCCTCTAGCTCAGCATTCTCCACACTGTCTGGCAGAGGCAGAGTTTCAGTCAGGCTATTTCCCAGCCTTACCTGGAGATGCTGGGATTGAACCTGGGACTTTCTGCATGCAAAGCAGATGCTCTACCACTGAGCTGCAGATTGGGGAAGGCTTTCTTCCCACCCCTCTCTCCCACACACACTCAAATCTTGCATTTGAAAATGCTCTTTGTTTATCTATTTTATTTTTTTGGAGCAGAAAAGAGATCAATTGCCTAATTGTATTGTTTTCTGGCTAGCACTTATTCCCTGCCTGCCCCTCTAACTTCAGGGCAGAGCTGCCAGGAATGAGAATTTGATCTGTTCATCTCTGTGCCATTATTTCTTTTCTCCACTGTGGAAAAGTCTATTGGCCAGAAAGTGCTGTCACGTTTCAGATCTAGCTCCATGTGACAAGCTGACCACAATGACCTGGTGAGCTCAGGAACATTTTGTCATTATCGTTTTAACATCAGAGGAGCACTCTGTTTTCTGCTCAGCCTGGCATCATATTCAGTATTTTGCTCACAATTGCACGACCTATTTGTTCTCCATCTACAGACATTCCTGGAGTGGGATAGCCTGGCCATGACTATCTATGCTTGGCAACCTCATGTTTGCGTGACAGCACATTTGGACTACTTGAAGGAGAGGTGTAGGGGATGGTTGAAGATGCACTCCCACCTGCCCATAAGCTTTAAGCTCTCAATTCTTCCTTTGAAACCCGACCCTTATCTGCCCTACACCTGATGTCATGTGGGATATCAAGTGTATGAGAGAAGTATGAATGGCTTCCTGAAAATGGCATTCCAGACCAGATGGGGAGGGCTGGAAGGCCGTGTCTGGTTTGCAGACCAGATGCTCCCCATCCTTGGGCCCTACCCTCCCATGCATGCACAAAAATAGAGAACTATAGAGCCCAAAATTCTTTGTGGAGTATAAATTGATGCTACAGATACATCTTAAACATATCACATGATGTAGCCAATCGGAGCAATTTCTAGCTCAGGGGCACACATTGTGAGTGAAGGTCCTAGTAACCACCACCCCCCCCCCCGGTCTAAACTAGAATGAGTATTCAGCCCAGACAGAGCTGATAACTGTCCGCACAAAAGGAGCAATTGTATATGTTTACAGCCTGACAAATGCACTCTTAAAAAAAAGCAGTGCCTATTAAGCTTTTCAAACTAGGTCAATGTGCAAAAGCAACTGTACCAGGAGTATGATTAAGATGCAACAGCATAATGATCACATATGGCATTGTCTTGTCTCCTCCATTCCCATGAGTCATTGTGCAGCAGTATGATTATTTTAGCTGCTTTAGGAAGCTTTGTCCCCACTGCCGCAAGAAAGCAGGCAAATATTTCCTTGCTTCCATTGGAGTTAACACGGGTCCTCCTTTGTCAGGATTCAGTTCAAACATGCATCATTCTTTATTCATGCTCAGCATTCGTCTATGAGGAAGGAGGACTGTATCAAAAGATGCAACTCATTAACTCCAAAGCTCATCATCTGTATTAGGCAAAGGATGGCTGTGATGCAATGGTTACCAGAAAGGATGGTGCAATTCTAGGCTGCATCAGTAGAAACATACTAGCTAGCTCTCAAAATGAAATGGCACCGCTCTGCTCTGCTCTGCTCTGCTCTGCTCTGCTCTGGGCAAACTTCACCTCTAGTACTGAGTCCTATCCTGGGCAATGCAATTTCTCAAGCAATTGCACCATCAGCTTTCTTTTTTAAAAAAAGAAGACAGACAGACAGAAAGCACATTTCATGTAAATAAATAACCACAGCTTTGATTACTGTTTTCTTTAATAGGCTGTAGTTTCAGACAACTCGGTTGCCATAACTCCTTGTCCTATATATGGCACAGTTCTGAGAGGGAAGAATGTTATTATTCCTGGAGCCGCTGTGCAGTTGTCATCTAATATTCATATGCAAAACTCTTGCTTCCTTTAAAAAAATAATGTTTGCGTTGTATGGTTTATTTGATGTGTGGTTTAGAGTTTTGTCTTTTCTCAAACAAAATAAAGTGTCTTTCACCAAGAGAGACAATCTGCTCCCTTCCCTTATGCCTGGCAGAAAATGTCAACACTGTTTCTGTCACTCTTGGATTCAGCAAACAGTGAAGGATGAAGTGGGTATGCTTTTTTTGTTTTCTTTCATTCAGAGAGGAACAGAGAGCTCCGAGGATTCCTTCCTTCCCTTCAAGAACTGTGGTCTGCTGTAGCATCCACTGTGGTGTGCTGGAGTCATGGAGCCATCCTCTCATGCTGGCATTACTGCAGTTGATCTGGATGGAACTGGAGAGTGCGGTAGAGAAGGGCAGACCCTCCAAGTGTCCCTATTTTCCAGGGACAGTCCCAAGTTCACAGCAGCCAACCCGGTTTCAAATTTGATCCCAGAATGCCCCACTTTTCCTTGGGATATCTCTATTTTCATCAGAGAAATGTTGGTGGGTATAGAGTTAAACAACCCCTGAGCCAACTACACAACCTTTAGAAGACAACTGAAGACAGCCCTGTATAGGGAAGTTTTTTTAAAAAAAATGTTTAATGGTTTATTATGTTTTTATAACATAAAAATGCGGGTGGCGCTGTGGGTAAAACCTCAGTGCCTAGGACTTGCCGATCGCATGGTCAGTTTGAATCCCCACGGTGGGGTGCGTTCCCATCGTTCGGTCCCAGCACCTGCCAACCTAGCAGTTCGAAAGCACCCCCGGGTGCAAGTAGATAAATAGGGACCGCTTACCAGCAGGAAGGTAAACAGCGTTCTGTGTGCTGTGCTGGCTCGCCAGATGCAGCTTGTCATGCTGGCCACGTGACCCGGAAGTGTCTGCGGACAGCGCTGGCTCCCGGCCTATAGAGTGAGATGAGCGCACAACCCTAGAGTCAGGCAAGACTGGCCCGTACGGGCAGGGGTACCTTTATCTTTTTATGTTTTTATATATGTTGGAAGCTACCCAGAGTAGCTGAGGCAACCTAGTCAGATAGGTGGGGTATTATTATTATTATTATTATTATTATTATTATTATTATTGAATAGGATGTCCCTATGTTAGAGTGTATGGAAGTGACAGTGTAAGGGCTGTGTGGGTTCACTGGCAGGAATGTCTGATTGGCTCTACCAGAATGCCAAGGCAGCCCTGACCTCCCCCCCCCACACACACACACTCCTCCCCAGCCTCATGCAGTTAAAAACAGCAATGCCAGAAGTGGTTCTGCCCCACCACACAAGGCCGCTACTGAACAAAAAACTTTGGACAAGCTTTTTCCTTCAGTTTTCCCTCCCCACAATTGCCAGCTTCTCTCCAGAAATTATCATGTGGGCACAAACAAATATTTGTGTGTAGGGTACGTGGAGATGGCACATACCAGCTAGGGATGGATAGACCACGCAATTTCTGGTCTGTGTCAGTTTTGCACATGCTTATATATAGGTCGATTCCATTGTGTTTACACACTAATCTGCAATTATATGCATCCATATGACTCCATAGGTCACATGATACCCCAAAACAAACTTTTTTTTTTAAAGGGGGTATGTAAAATTGATTTCAAATGATATAAATTTTATATCAAGGGGGGGAATTATATCGAATGGTGTAAACTCAAAAAAGGGGAAGGACATAATGTGAAAAGGAGAAGGGGTACATACCACTTTGTGTGTGTGTCACAAAGACTAGTCTATTCTTCTCGCAGTCTTTACCACCTTATTTCCATATGGAAAACTCTTTGTGTAAAATAACCTCTACAGGAAAGTCTCTAATGTCATCATGTTAGGAAAGAAAGCAGGGGGAGAAAAACTGTTTATTAAACCATTATTTCTCCTGCTATAGTAGTTTAATGAATCTTCATAGGCTGTTGTTGTTTAGAAGAAACACGTCCCTGCAGGACAATAATGTGAATGAGTTACCACTTCCACACATCAACAATATTTTATGTATTTATTTCATTAAAAAGATATACTCTTTGATTGTAAAAAGAAAACCCCAAAGCAGTTTACAGAACTAGTAAATCGTTAGAATATTCGTTAGGGGGAAAACACACAGTTAAAAACAACTATTTAAAACCTTAAGAAGATTAGTTCAAGTCGATGATGAGCTAAAAACCAGTTTAAAACACATGTGAACATTGTACATATCTGAATGGGGATTTCCAAAACATGAATGCTGTCATACTAAAAGATTGATTTCTTACAAATGTGGAATGACTATTATGTGGCACCTCTATCAGTGCCAGATCTGCAGATTGAAGTGGCTGAGTTAACATACATGGGGTATGGTGATATTGCAGGTAAACTGATCCCAAGCTGTTGAGGGCTTTATATACTACTAGTAACTCCTTGAACTTCTCACAATGAAGGTTGGTCAACAACAGTAAGTGGGCCAACCTCAGTCTGCACTGTCAACAAATAAACATTTGGATCCCACCTCAGGCAAATCTCTTTGTGGTTGGATTTGGTGAAGTCTACACAACGGGACAGGGCATATTTGCTCCACTATATTTGACAGAAAGAGAAATATTTATTTTCCCTAGTCCTAATGAAACCAGAGAGCTGCAAGATGGTTTGGGGGTTTTAAAAAGAGAAACCAACATGAATTTTGGTCTTGGTTTTATGTCCTGGTACACAACTATAATTCGCTGACCACAACATGTGTTTGTCTCTGGTCAGACCATCGACTCTCTTACTCGCCCAGACTGTGAATTCCTTCCTTAATTAGATTTTTGCTATATTTTTATGAACACTTATTTTTAATATGCATTTATGCCAGGAAACATGGAGAGTTGCTGATTCTTAATTTAGAACCTCCATTCTGTGACATCTCAGCCTTGAAAAGAAACATATTTGGGCTTTTTAATTTGACTTACTCTGTTGCTGCTCATGTTTCGCAGACGAGCTCCAAGAATCCAAAGTGATGTTGATGTTGACAATGCAAAACACCATAGTTGGAAAAAGAGACATCTTATTATTTTTGTTTGCTTCTGTAGAACATTGGCAAGTGCATACCCAGAGGGATGGGGAGGAGGAGGGAATTTATGATAAAGCAATGCTGTCAATGTAATTGAATCTATTTATAAGTCACTTCCCAATAGAGGTTCTTAGCTTCTTAGAATGATTTGTTTAAAAAATCCTCTGTTAGCAGCCAGATTGTTCGTGGGTCAATTCATCTCCTCGTTAGCCATTTTGGATATAGTGTGAATGAGCTATGCATCAATCAATTTCATAGCACTAATGTGGCTGACAGTGGTGAGGCTATCATGAGACATGGTGAGGCAGTGGTGATGAAGCCATGTGGCCTGCAGGCTCAATGCACTGGTTAGTTCTCCTACACAAATAAACAGGAATCATGCAAGAGCAAGTGCTGATTGGTGGGACTGGATGTGCCAACAACCTCCTGCTCAGATGCAGTGGAGTCTGGTCCATTAGGGCAAATGGGACACTGCCCCACCAACCTCAGTCGAGATGCCTCCTAGCCCACCTGCCTTCATACTTAAAACCAAGACAAAGGGTATCCTGGCTATCCGCTTCCTCCTACTTAGGCCACATTCACACCATACTTTTATAAAGCTTTGATACCACTCTAAAGAGTCACAATTTCCCTCCCCCCCCAAAAAAAAAGAATTATGGGAGCCATAGTTTGCAAGAATGCTGAGAGTTGTTAGGAGACCCCCATTCGCCCCACACTGCAACAATTGACAGAGTTCCCTGTGAATATGGATTGATAGTTCAACCACTTGCAGTTCTGTGAGAGGAATAGTGGTCTCCTAATTACTCTCAGCACACTTAGCAAACAACACCTCCCATAATGCTTTGCGGGAAGCCATGACTGCTTAGTGGCACTGGCGGAGGAAGAGGAGTGTGGTGGGAGCGCACCGCCCCCAGCAGCGTGATCCCAGTGGGGTGCCATCGCAGCTGCCTCCCACAGGCGGCATGCCACGCCCCTGGGATGTGTGCCACACCTCCCGGACACACACCAGCCCTGCCCCGCCTGTTCTCCGCCCCCTGGTGCCGGAGCATGAAGCTCTGCCACTCCTTAGTGGTATCATACTGCTTTAAACATATGGTGTGATTGAGGCCCTATTTGCAGTTTTGCCCTTGTGGAGCTCAGAACGGAGGAGGGTGGGGACAAAACTGGATTAGCTCTGCCAATCATCAGCTCTGGCTCCACCTTTTTTCCCCCTCTGTGCCTTCTGCCCTGTCAGTCTCAGCCACCATAGCTTAGATGGCTTTGTAAGGTCACCCAACATACTCGTGGGGAGGGGAGGTTTCTAAATGGCTACTGGTCACAACAGCTATATGCAACCTCCAGGTTCAGAGACCTCTGGTTCCAAACTTAATTCATTCCGGAGATCCGTTCTTAACCTGAAACTGTTCTTAACCTGAGGTACCACTTTAGCTAATGGGGCCTCCCACTGCCGCCGCACGATTTCTGTTCTCATCCTGAGGTAAAGTTCTTAACCCAAGGTACTACTTCTGGGTTAGCGGAATCTGTAAGCTGAAGTGTTTGTAACCCGAGGTGTTTGTAACCCAAGGTACCCTTAAAGCACACAACTTCCTCCAAAGAACCCTAAAAACATTTGTTTACACATCATAGAGCTACAATTTTCAGTACCCTTAAGAAACTACAGTACACAGGATTCTTTGGGGGAAAGCATGCACTTTAAATAAGCTTTAAATGCATGGCTTATACATAGCCTGTGACTTTAGCCCTTCATTCCACTGCAGTTCTAAAATGGCATCAGACTTTTATGATGCCATTTTAAATCTGCTGTGGAATGAAAATGGTAACGTCTTAGAATGGACTATACTACTTAAAATAGTAGGTGGGAAATACTTTTTTAAATGTGCTTTATATTAAACCTTCTTATTGTTATAGGTTTGTTTGCTTTACTTGAAAGGAGCTTGTTTATGTGCCAGAACACTAAAAATGTCCATACTTGGCACTTTCTCTAAATAAATCTTCTCAGGATTCTTTGGAGGAAGTCATAATAGTAAAACTAACATAAATAAAACCAACACATCTGCAGTGTAGCTAGACCCAGAAACAATGGAAATAAGTGAGTTACAATGAAGAAATAGGTGGATTGTTCAAACTGCTGTTGACAAAGTGCTTTCTCTGTCGCATATAGGCCACCCATTTCTTTAAGAGTGATTGCACCATTTATATTCAATTTCTCTCCATCTAGCTCACTCCTCTGACCTTAAGCCATGGGAATAACCCCATAGGCATCTAACTTTGTTATCTTTACAGGAAACTTTAATTGACATTGAAAGAAAATGTGCTTATCCTGGAGCCCAGCAGATCAATACAAATTTGCAAGCTAGTAAGTTTATTTTGCTCTATCTTCCTTGAAAACCATGCAGTAAATCTCCAACTAAGGCAGGGCATTTTTGCCTCAAAGCTTGGGGTCTCATTGTTCCAAAGGTTTCAGATTGTCCAGGGAAAACCATCTCCTAGTCATACTAAAAAATAAAACAGCAACAAATTGGTCGGCCTTCAAATAGCCAGATCATTTGTGACCTGAGAAGGCCCAGTCTAAGGAGTTAAATATCTTAACCTGCTTTGTTTGTGGGTCTGACCCCATTCCCACTCTACCTTTAAAGCAGTATTGTACCACTTTAAACAATCATGGCTTTCTCCAAAGAATCCTGGGGACAGCAGCGTGCTAAAGGTGCTGAGAACCTCTATTCCCTTACCAGAGCTGCAGTTCCCAGAATGATTTAGCAACCATTGCCTCTTCACAGGTAACTCTGAGGAAGGGAGTAGAGGGTCTCATAACAATGCCAAGACTACATTTCCTAAGATTCTTTGGAGAAAGCCATGACAAGTAGTATGATCACTAAATGTATAGTGCAGATGGCACCTGAAGTGCACAAGGGAAAGTAACTATTGGGGAGAATCCTGTGTTGTTAAAACAAGGGTGTGGAACCTCAGGCCCAAGAGCTGCATGTGGCCCTCCCGACCTTTCTGTCTGGCCCTTGTAACTCTCCAAGGTCTCCCCCATCTTTAGCCCTGCTTCACATCCTTAGTGTTTTTACTAGTGTCCTTGAACTGTGGTAATGCCTCCTGTTTGTCTGAATGGACAATGAAGTATGTGAGTTTCTGTAGTAACTAGGTTACTTTACAAGGGTAATATATAGATTTGTTGGTCCACCTACTTTTGCTTCTGGCACTACCCACTACTGTTATGTGGCTATCAAAAGGTTGTCTAGAAGGGAATGTGACCCTCTTGAGTGAAAAAAGCTTTCCCACCCCTGCTTTAAAAGAGAGCCCATTCTTCAGAACACCAAGCATTTGCCTATTTTTTTTATTTTTATTTTTTGCCTGACACGGGCTTTCATTGAGTGTAAACTACACAGCCAGAGCTTCAGGCTTTGATGTGGCTAGAAAGTCAAATGGGAGCATGTTTGTCTTTCACCTGTCACCACTTATTCTCCCCAGCTACTGGCCAGTAGCCCAGCTAGGTTGTTTTTTGTTTGTTTCTTTGATTTTTACTAATAGGGATTAAAAAATACAGGTGTGGTGCAAATGTCCCTTGCTCTTTGATCCTCTATTGGCATCCTGACTCCTGCTCAGACCTTGACAGCAGAGGCTGTTACTTGAGAGTAAGGGAGAGCTCTTTAGTGAGGAAAAGTTTTCATTTAGGCTCAGCAACAGGTAGGGAGTGACAACAGCCTCAAGCTAGATGGCAGGTGAGGTAAGACTGGCCCAGCTAGAAGAAGTAGTTCAATTTTAAGGAGTCCAAACAGTTAAGAGCTGTGCAGGAGCAACAAAATTGTCCCAGTGGGTTGAGACACTCTCCTAAAATGCTGTCAAAGATGGGGCATGGGAAGCTTACTCATGAGACACTCATGTCTTGCAAGATTGTCAACAGTGCAGACACTCGCTGTACTGCAGAGCAATGTATGGTGACTGCACAGCTTTAAGGTAAAGCAACCATGTATTCACAACACTACAGAACTGTAGTTTTTTTTAAGAAAGTTAAATCCTCTCAGCTAACTTTAGATACTTTTTTAAAAAATCACCCTCTTATTATAGCTATTATAAACAAACACAACCACTAATGAAAGGGTTTGATGTTTTGCATGAGATGGAAATACATTTCCGGCGCAGAGAAAAGACATGTTCCAACTCAAAATAGCAGCATGCCAACCCAAGTAGGCTTCATGCCTGTGTTTATTTACATGTTCAAATGCATTTACAGTGAGGTTTCTTTCCCAGCTCACATGCACACATACTTTAGCATCAAAGCAAATTGACAGTGGCCTTGATCATGTTCATTCTGAGACTGGATGCTAAGGTCCACTTTTGATGTCCAAGAAGAGGTGTTTTTCTGCACAAGTACATGTAGCTCGTACTATTATTGACTACTTCTTTACTATGCATCAATCCTACAAAGGGGTTAGTGGGGCAAGTGGGATTGGGGAGAAGAAGAAGAAGAAGAGTTTGGATTTGATATCCCGCTTTATCACTACCCTAAAGAGTCTCAAAGCGGCTAACATTCTCCTTTCCCTTCCTCCCCCACAAAAAACACTCTGTGAGGTGAGTGGGGCTGAGAGACTTCAAAGAAGTGTGACTAGCCCAAGGTCACCCAGCAGCTGCATGTGGAGGAGCAGGGAAGCGAACCCGGTTCCCCAGATTACGAGACTACCGCTCTTAACCACTACACCACACTGGCTCTCAAGGTCTAATGAGTTGGAGGCCAGAGAAGGGGTGATGAAGGGGTAGGTGGAGTTGGTGAGCAAAGTGAGCAGGGTCACAGCCCCTAGCATTTGTGTGTGTCTGAATGTGTGTGTGTGTGTGTGTGTGTGTGCACACGCACACACGCGCGCACACACACACACACACACAGCATCAGGTAAAGGAACTGGATTTGGCATGGTCAAAATGGCTTGGTGGGCTTAATTAGACCTGTGAGCCAGTGGTGGATGCCCTGCCCTAAAGTATATGGATGTAATAGCTCAACTGAATTAGATCCCAGGGCTCTGGAACTTTATAGAAAAAAACAGTGTAACTTTAGGAGCCCAGTTCATGGCAAAACAGCTGGTACTCCAATATGGCAGTGTGGGAGGGGATGGTGGTAAAGTGTTGGAGCATAGAGCTGTGTGTGTCATGTATACACTGCCCTACATGTCCTATATGTTAGCCTTCTGTCTTCAGATGATGTATAGGATGCAGCCTTATTGCCAGTGTTTTGAGGTAAGACTAAACTGCCAGGTCAGATGGTTTTGGGGAGGACGCCATCTTGTCCTTTACGTCAGGCAGTAATATTCCTTTGACTGGCCCTGCAATAACTCATGGGAGAGCACATGCTTTATGCTCAAAAATTCCCCACTTCTGTCCCCAGTTAGAAGTAGCAGATGATGAGAAGGAAGATCACTACCTTGTACCTTGGAGAGCTCTTAGCAGACAGTTTAGACAGTGTTGGGTTGAGTGGACAATGCAGCTGCTTATGGTCTTAGGGCTCATGCCTACTAAGGTTGTAAACCTTTGTCTGGATTAGGAATTAGGGAGAGTATTGATTAACTTTGCATTTACAGCCCAATCTATCAAATTCACACTTTTGGTAATGAGATTGGAACTGAAACACAGCTATCCTTCAAAATTCACACTTATCCAAATAATGCAATGCGGAATTTCAACCAAGCAATGCTTGCAAAAATGTGTCTGTTAGGGGAATGTTTTCATTAAAATGAATACATTAAGGAAAACAACATACAAAATTCATTATATCAGGATAAATTGCTAGCCACAATATGTACATGGCAAGACTGCATACAAAAATGTGTTTATTAGCAGAAATTTGCACTAAAATGTCAAAGAATATTCATGAGTATTTTTATTTTATTTTAGAAAGAAAAATCACAAATTGCTACAGATATGTGGAGGACTGAATTTAAGATTGAAAGAAAATGAGACAATGGGAGATTTGAAATTGACAGATCCTTCCCTCCCTGGTGTGGAATATATGTCCTCATTGTGTTCACACGTGGTCAAAATTGCAAGTCATAGAAATGACTAAAGTTGAACTCTCTTATGATTACATTTACTATATATCCCACTTTTCCTCCAAGGAGCTCAAGGCTCTCTCCTTCTCTCTCTCAACACCCTGTGAGGTGAGTTAGTCTGAGATGCAGTGACTGGCCCTACAACTCTATGGCTGAATGAGGATTTGAACTCTGGTCTCCTAGGTCCTAATCTAGCACTCAACCACTACAGAACACTGCATCTAGAAGGAGATTTAAAAATGTATATAGTTGCATTCATTTATATTACTTCTTCCAACCTCCACCTGCAATCTTGTGGTAGAGCCCAGACATAGGCCTCAAGCTTGCAAAAATGCATTATCCCAGCCTTGCTAGGATTAGCATGGTATCCTTTCAATTACTTCAAGAAAATGTGCCAGTTTTCTGTTGACTATTTTTAGGCCTCCATCTGTGCTAAAGAACAGAGACATTATTAAAATAACTGAGATCTGAAGAGTGAAACAGGCCTGTTATAATTTGTTACATAAACCCCACTCAAAAGTATAGGGTGGTGTCATTGTCCACCCCCTTCTCCGTCATCCTGAAGTCATTTCTTAATTTAAATGCTGCATGTGTGTATTGGAGAGTGGAGCAAGCTTTGGGTGAGGATGGAGATTATTCCAAAAGCTATTTCTTTCGATGCCAAACTAGAATTATTTTGGATTGTAAAAACAAAAAAACCTAAATCCTGAAAGTATTACACATCTGTGAAATAAATACCTGACATAAACACTGCAGGAGTCATCTCTGCCCAAACCAGATGTTGGAACCTCTTCCGTTTTTAAAACCTTAGCCCATAACTTGGAAAAACATGTGCTTTAAGAGGGGATACAGTCATCACAACAGCAGTATGCTGTGATGGGCACTCATGTTGATGAGCACCAGAGAGCAGTGAAGTTAAGCATTTGATAGATCCCCAAATCCAGAAAGTGCTCAGTGTTATAAGAACTTCAGAAGAGCCCTGCTGGGTCAAGCCAAAGCCCTATCCTACCCCCACAGTGGTCAACCAGATGTCTATGGGGATGCTGGAAATGACCTCAGTGCAACAGTACACTTCCCTTCTTGTGAATCCCAGCAACTTGTATTCAGCAATGTTCATGCCTCTGACTGTGGAGACAGAACATAGTCACTGTCACTAGTAGTCCACAGCAGTCTTATCCTCTTTTGAAGCCATACAAATAGGCAGCCATCACTACATCACTCCCCACAATGCAGTCATGCCCCATTACAATGCATTTGGTGAGAATGCTCACTCCTGCTCACCTTTGTCTCCTTCATGTTAAGGAGGCAGAATGAAGGAGTGTTGTATGAGCTTTGCCCAGAGATTCAAAGCCAGAACCATTCGTTAATTTGCAAAGTTTATAGACCTTAGTGGACTTGATTGTGGAAATGAGCACAACTGGTTTGTTCACTCAGAACATAGGAAGGAGTGTCATAGCAAGTGCAAGAGATTCATCTGGGAATCAAAATATGGCAAAAGATCCATACTAGAGCCATCCCAAGACGTACACATCTTGATCTGTCTATTATCTATCATCTACCTACCTACCTATAATATATTCCACTTTCAATGTTCTAATGCTTGCAGAATAACTGAAATAGAGCCAAACAATGATGAAAATGACAAAACTACTCAGCACACCAAATAAAAATAAGAGAGTTTAGGAAATAAGTTCTGAAGGCACGACCAAATGGAAAGCCTTGCTCCTGGTGCATAAGATATTGTGACAAAGGGACCAAGACCAAGATAACACACCAGGGAAAGGAGTTCCATATTTTGGATGCCACCACAGAAAAGGCCCTCTTTCTGGTAGCTGCTTGCCTGACTTCTGAAGGTGAGAGAAACCAAGGAAAGAGAGCCTTAATTAACCTACTTAGCTGGGGTCAGATGCTTCTGTTGCAGCATGCTCTGTGATTTCATAACAGTGTGGTGGTGGTGATGGATACTATCCTACACAATTTTGATAGTGACATTTTGCCCTGGAACCCATGTGCTGTGCTCAGCAAGCATGTGGACTCCCGCTGCTGAATGTCTCCTGCTTCTGTAACGTGTCCAGTTCAGAAAGCAGCGACTTACCGTAAATATTGAGCATCATTAACAACCAGGACTATTCAAGAGCAGCTGTTCATGATTGTTTCCTAACGTTGGGCAAAACAACAAAGCTTTAAAGCACAGCACTTGGGGGAATTTATGAGATCCTATTTACCAGCTCGGGCAGAAGTCCAGCAAAGAGGGGAGACTGATGATTAAAACTGCATTTTCTTTGTTGATCTTTAGTATTTCATACCTGCTTTCCTCATTCAGCTCCAGTTTTTGTGACTATTCCATGCCATGTATATTTAAGCATCATCTGGGGAAAGTAGAGCACCCTTCCTGTTTCAGAAGACCATATGCAAGAGTTCCTCAGGAGCGTTTACTTTTCTACCCAATGCAGAGTTCCTATACAATGAATTACTGTTGGTATGCACAATTAAATAAGCCTATAGACTCTAGAAGCAAATGTCAAACTGAGAAGAGACATCTGGTGCGAGAGCTTTATATCAGAGCTTCTCCAGTTGGTCTGTTTATTGAGCATTCATCCTGATTTCCTTACACAAAGCTTGTGTGGTTAGACTATGTCTGGTCCTTATTGAACATTCATTCCAATTTGTTTGTGGGCTGGTTATGTGACAATGAGCTTTCATCCTTAGTTGTTTGTGGGATGCCTATACAGTGGTACCTTGGGTTAAGTACTTAATTAGTTCCGGAGGTCCATTCTTAACCTGAAACTGTTCTTAACCTGAAGCACCACTTTAGCTAATGGGGCCTCCCGCTGCTGCTGCACCGCCGCCGCACGATTTCTGTTCTCATCCTGAAGCAAAGTTCTTAACCCGACGTACTATTTCTGGGTTAGCGGAGTCTGTAACCTGAAGCGTATGTAACCTAAAGCGTATGTAACCCGAGGTACCACTGTACATTACCCTGTTATGCATTTCAGTGCATTTTTGCATAACTCTCCTAACAGCAAAAACTCTGTTGTAGTTTTTAAAAGCAGATTTATTATGTTAGGATGACCGAGGGCTTCCACCTTTTCAATGCACACTTTGCATTACCATTTACATTTTTGTACACATTACTTGGCAGGAGAATGACATGGTAAAATTCAGAGAAGTGCAAGTTTTAAAGTATGGCATTGTTTTTGTTTGTGTTTTGCTTCGTAAACTGAAAGTTAGGTAAGCTTGCTTTTGAATGTGAGCCAAAACGTCTCCCCCATCTCCAGCAGACTCTCATGCTGGATTGGACTTTTGGGTTGAACCACCAGAGCTCCTGCATTTGTAAGTTTATACTTCCAGATGATGGCTTTTCTCCTCAGAAGTTTTGAACTTTTCTGCTGCAAAAATTCACAGGGACCAATTTGCATTCAACTTCAGCTTCATCCATGCAACTGAATGTTTGACTACTGCCTGCTTGTAATGACTCTTCAGTGCAGCCCAGTGCTATTAAAGCAAAAGGGGGAATTGGGGCACAAACTTCAGTGGCCATGCCTGCAATTTGTTCCGAGCACCGTACATGCCGTCCAGTTGCCAAATTCATTTTAAACACAGCAGGAGATGTTTGGGAAATTCATTAACAGCTGAGAAAGCATTCACAAACTAAGGAAGTAGGGCAATGTCAGTATTTCTTATGACTTCCCCCTTTGGTGCTTTCTGACTGGTGCCTGGTAAACTTTAGCAGTAGCAGGAAGAATGATTAGCATAGATTGCAAAGTGATGCTTTCTTGGAGAATACCCACATGTCTTTTTCCAATGACAGAAACAATCAGTGCTTTATAATGTACTACATAAACCCAGTTCATGTTAGCAAGTAAGGTGCTTTTGCAAAGAACAACACCCTTGAAATGTTTATTATTGTTCCCCCTTTATTCCCCTTCACTCCCCCCATCTCCCGGCCCTGTGTACGAGTGATGTTCTGTGAGGTTGGGTTGACTTTTCATCTGGTCTGCATGCTGCCAGGATGGATGAGAAAGATTCAAGTGATGTCAGATCTGAAAACCCAGAAACCTGTAGACAGGTTCTGTGTGAGCATTGATGCCTCTGGCAACTGGTTCCAAGGCAGAGCATATGTTGAGCGCCTGAGGTTTTAATAAGCTGTGTCGATGTCTGAACAGCACGTAAAGAGCATGGAAGATGACAGGCTGACCCAGTCATTTTCATTAATTGGAATCAAGCTATTTTTTTCTTTTTTTACATCTGGACGGGATGGGGCTGTAGAAAGCTAAATGGCTTATTTCCATGGTCTTGGTGTAATAATTTTACAGAGTGACAAATGATGCAATCCTTTGAAGACTTACTTGAGAGTAAGCCAAATTGAACGCCGTGTGACTTGCAGCCAAGTAAACAAGCATAAGTTTTATTATTATCTTCACCATTACTTTGCTTAATGCCAAAACCTAAACAGTTTACAAAGTATAATAACCAATTACACAATGGTTTACATATAAAATCTATAATTAAAATAAACAAAAATCCCATTACATAATAAAAAAACATGCATAATTAAAATAATGAACCCCATAAAAATAACACAGCAATTAAAACATAGGACTTGGGTTATGGGAGCAAGGAATGTGGCGAACTTAACCAGTTTTCATATATTGATTTCAGTATGTAGGGAAAATCAACTTTTCATATTACCTAATCCAAAATTGTGGGGACAGAGTGTGAAACTCTAAAATGGTCCTCCCCCCTCCACTGCAGCTTTGAACTGTTGAGGAGCGCACCATTAGGCTAGTAGCCAGAAATTGTTACCATGTGATGATGGTAAGGAGGTGGATATATCTCTATCAATCTATCAGTCCATCTGCAGTGTTTCTGTGAGTGCTACATCACATCATAAGTCAATGCAAAGCTTCAGATCCATCATTGTTCCTACTTTGTGCCCAGCCCATGCAGACAGAGATCCTTACATGTAAGTAAGAAAGAAATATTTATTCAGGCAAGCAACCAGAGGTACAAACTTGAGTAAAATATTGGGATGTCCCAGGTAAGCCCCACCCCACATAATTGATCATATGATGTGGCACGTGCACACCACTTAAATGGCAATGCCCATCAGCTTTGGGGGGCTGGCCCCCTCAAATATTTTACTGGTGCGGGCCAAAGGGACCTCAGCCCCTAGGAGTTGGCTCCTATGCAAGCAACAGTACAGGCTTGGCAGTAGTCACATAGTTCCAGGAGTCTTGGTGCAGGTGTTCAGGAATCAGGCAAGACATTAAGCATTGGACAGAAGCAATGAAGATGTCCCAACAGAAGCAACAAATATGTCCCAACAGTTTTCGCAGTGCAAATTTCAATGAATGGCTGTGCTTGTATTGTTTTACAAAATTAGGTAGACTTGCCTTTAAATGCAAACTGAGTGGTGTTTGTCTCCCATCGCCAGTCACAGGTTAGTTGCTCCTGTCCTATATGAATTGTTGTTTTGTATCCCAACCTTTCCCCAGACCAAGACTCAGGGCAACTTACAAAAACTTATAGAACAGGGATCAGCAACCTTTTTCAGCCATGGACCGGTCCACCGTCCCTCAGAGCATGTGGTGGGCTGGACTATATTTTTTTTGGGGGGGGATGAACAAATTCCTATGCCCCATAAATAACTCAGAGATGCATTTTTAATAAAAGCACACATTCTACTCATGTAAAAACACCAGGCAGGCCCCACAAATAACCCAGAGATTTTAAATAAAAGGACACATTCTACTCATGGAAAAACACGCTGATTCCCAGATCATCCGCAGGCCAGATTGAGAAGGCAATTGGGCCACATCCAACCCACGGGCCTTAGGTTGCCTACCCCTGTTATAGAATAAAATCATATGAAAGACCTATGAAAACATTCAGGAAGTTCAAAAACACTAGCCCAATGGGGCATATAGATAAATATGCATTTGGTTTCAGACTAATAGTGCAATCCTAATGAGGTCTACTCAAAAGTAAGTTCCACTGAGAACAACAGAGCTTACTCCCAGGTAAGCAGGGTTAGGATTCCAACCTTACAGAGAGTACACATTGTACACTGAAAACACAGTTGAAGCACATGATTTCCTCCAAAGAATCCTGGGAACTGTAGTTTGCTTGGGGTTCTGGAACTTGTAGCTCTGTTGGGCCTAAACTACGGTTCCCAGGATTCTTTTGGGAAAGTCATATGCTTCAAGTGTGCTTTCAATGTGTGGTGTGTACTCAGTCTTAGTTCCTTCAAGTCAGAATGTGCAGATCAGATGAGTTCCTAGATTGAAGTCTGCCAAGATCCCATTCCTTGAGCATCCATGCAGAATCCTTTGCATCTCACAAAGATCCCATGGAACGTACTCAGGATGAGTTGATGTGTGATTTGTTCCCCAGAGGTGCAAAGTTTGAAAGACCCAGAAACTCTCGAGAGACCAGTTCTACACATGTCCCAGAAGGGCACATGTGCATGAATTTCACTTTGGGACCCTTTCAAAACCAGCATAAAGAAACGTGACCTCAAACTCTGCCTCTCTCCTCTCCGCATCCTCTTCTTCATTTGCCCTGCACTATTAAAATGACAGTTGTCGCCCATGTGAAGATTAGAAGATCCACGTTGGGCACAGCGTATGCTTTGAAGGAATGTTGCCCCAGGCATTCATCATCCAACCTACGGGGATAACAATGTGTAATGGGCGCACTTTCGCCCCCACCACCCTAGAACTGTGTTAAGTATACCAATGTTATTAAATTTTACAATTTCCACAGGGGAGTGAATCAAAGCTTCCAATAAGCAAATGAAACGTGTATCATTTGCCCTGTCTCCTTAATTCTTCCTCTGCAGCATCTGATTGCATTTCTCTTATCAGTTAGTTGTTTCTTCCATGTTGTTTGAATTAATTTCGCTTTGTCTCAGTCACTTCCGCAGGAGATAAAATGGGCTATTGCAGGCTAATTATTTCTTTTTCAAAAGAGAGAGAGGCTGGGGGAAGAAAAGAAAAGAAACTCCTCTGCCTCTGATTGTTAAATCAATAGCTTAAACTAACTTCTCTTTATCTGCTGCTATTTATATCTCAAGGCATCCCAGTATTGCAGTGGAAGTTGCAGCCTGATTTCGAGAAGGGAGAGAAAACCTGCACACATCTCTCCCTGCCAACCACACACACCCATTTTAAAAGTTGTACATCATATCAATTGTTTCTGATCAGAAAGTGCTGCACATGAATTCCCCATATATCATTTATTCAATATTTTCCTTCTATTTATACACCCCATTTTACTTTCATCCTCACACCAGTGTTCGTGTGATTCCCAGGAAGGCACAAATCCAGATGCTGCATTGCTGGGGGTTGGACTAGATGACGCTTGGGACCACTTCCAACAATTCTAGGATTCTAGGATCACACCTGCTTAGCTTCAGCAAAGCAGGAACATAGGAAGCAGCCTTATACTGAGTTGGTGCACTGGTCCAGCCAGCTCAGTATTGGCTACCTTGACCGGCAGCAGCTCTGCAGGTTTTCAGACAGGAATCTCTTCTAATCTTAGCTTGAAATGCTGGAGATCAAACTTAAGACCTTCTGCATGCATTCAAAGTAAGTGCCCTATCACTGAGCTAGATGCCCCAGTGGTCTGACTGGTAGCTTCCTGCGTTTGACATAGTATCGTTCAGCTTCTTCTGTTATAAGACATGGCCAAAAAAATAATAATAATCTGTTGAGGGTCACTTGTGTTGACAAGGTGGGACATACAGTGGTACCTCAGGTTACATACGCTTCAAGTTACATACTCCGCTAATCCAGAAATAGTGCTTCAGGTTAAGAATTTTGCTTCAGGATGATAACAGAAATTGTGCTCCAGCAGTGCGGCGGCAGCAGGAGGCCCCATTAGCTAAAGTGGTGCTTCAGGTTAAGAACAGTTTCAGGTTAAGTATGGACCTCTGGAACGAATTAAGTACTTAACCCGAGGTACCACTCTATAGGCATCCAATCTGGTTCAACACACATCTGACAGTAACATACGGATAAGATATTCAGTAACATATTCAGTAACACACCAATAATGCATTCAATCACACAGCAATCTTGTTCAGTAACACAAACGCATGCATGCACGCACGCACACACTTCTTTATCTGGCCTGCAGAGATGCTACAGGATTATGAAAAAGTGTTTGAGAGGTGTGCTGGTGGAGCCCTTATCTTTTCAACCAGCAATTTCAAAACGCATGAAGTCCACAAGACACAGTTAGATCACTATATTTCTGATCCATGCCAAACCCACAATTTAAGTCCCTGCTTAAGTCATGCTGCTAACAACAGCTTATTAGCTCATAGGATGCATGCTTTCATGTGCTAATACAGCCATCCTTCCTAATTCCTATTAAAATCATCCTTCTGAAGTATTTGCATAAATCTTCCCACATTTCTAACTTTTAAGCAAAATGAAGCAATACCCCCCATACACAACCCCCCCCAACCTGTCAACTTGGCCAGAGGTCAAACACAGGCCTGATCATCCCTCTCCCCTGTTTGCTTGGAAAGGAACCTTCTCATGGTGTGACATAAAGGAAGAAGTGAGACCTTAGGGTTATTGGGTCCTGGTTCTTTACAGTTAAGTAACCAGAATGGTGAATTGAGCTTGAAGAGCAATATGGAGCATGTATCTTTCACAGATTTATGATACATAAGAACAGCATGCTGGATCAGGCCTATGGCCCATCTAGTCCAGCATCTGGTTCTCATAGTAGCCAACCAGATGCCTGTGGGAAACCCAGACGCAGGATCCAAGCACAAGAGCACTGCCAGCCCACCCCCCCTGCGGTTTCCAGCAACTGGTATTCAGAAGCATTACTGCCTCCAGCTGTGGAGGCAAAGCATAACCAATGTGGCTAGTAGCTTCTCCTCCATGGATTTGTGTAATATTCTTTTAATGCCATCTAATTGGTGACCATCACTGCCTCCTGTGGTAGCCAGTTCCATTGTTCAATTTTAGGTGTACTTAATTGTATTCACATTTATGGACATGCAGCTACATTAAGAACATAAGAAGAGCTCTGCTGGATCAGACCAAGAGATTAAGTTGTCCAGCAAACTGTTTTCCATATTAGCCAGCCAATCTAATATGTCACAGAGCAACTTCTTCGGTTATGTTAAATCATGGTACTTAACTAGCCAGCCAAATCCATCACCTTGACAAATGAAGCTTCCATCCTTTACATTCTACCCTCACAGACGCAGGATCTCAGGTTCTGGAAGGGGACCCAGGGTTCCGTCCAGACTGACCCTCCCAAAAAACCTCATAACTATTCATTTCTTTCCTCTGTTTTCAGTCCCCAGCTTTCAGCACAGTTTTTTTTAA
Organism: Podarcis erhardii; assembly: GCF_964252035.2. Classification (NCBI taxonomy): domain Eukaryota; kingdom Metazoa; phylum Chordata; class Lepidosauria; order Squamata; family Lacertidae; genus Podarcis; species Podarcis erhardii. The sequence continues at coordinate 39,370,240 of NC_138511.1, forward strand.
AAGTAAAAAATGAAGATGCATAAGCAATCAAAAGTGATATTTTCCTTCTGTAAGTAATTATGTCCCTTGTTATTTCTTTGTAAAGTAATGTGTGTTCATTCCTCTCTCCAACTCCTCCTCTTTCACTCCTCCTCTCTCTTTTAGTATGCCCTGGAAGGTATATATTTCTGCTTAATTTTGTTTAGAAATTTGAAAAGCAAGCGAAAAGCGAGGCAATGATTATAGACTTTATTTTAAGAGTTTGATTTTGGTTTCCCTCTGTTCTTATATCAAAGATAAAGTGGAAGCAGTGGTGTCATGTTCAGGTAATGAGATTTTATATTAAAAAGAATAAATTAAGTGTGGGAAGCCGCTGGCGGGGAGGCTGTGGAAAGCCCTTTCTAGCGCACTAAAATGGGGGTGGGGGGAGAGAAAGGACTTTATACATTAATGTAGCAAGCATCAGGAGTTATTAGGTACTGAGAGCCAAAGCTCAAAGGGATGTCAGGTGCTTCAAAAGTGAAGGCGCTTTCTGTATTGTTTATATTTAGAAGTGGAGAGGGCTCCCCCTTGGAATATTTCACCCACATAATTTAAAATAACACACATACTGTACATACACACCCGTATCAAATGTGCTAGAGAAGAGAGAAAGTAGCTGGGGCTAGATGAAAAAACATGCTCCTCTTGCAAACTTAGGGTCTCGTCAGACCAGTGGTTTTTTTGTGGGGGCTAGTGTATTCTGTAGCATGTCATTGATACCTATAACAATACAATAGTTGTTACATTAAATCAGGGGGTAGCCAACCTTTTTATACCTACCGCCCACTAATGCATCTTTCTTGATGGTAAAATTGCCTTACTGGCCACCAGTGCTCGATGGAAGGAGGATTCAGCTTGTGCCATAGAACCCCCTACCACCCACCAAGAACCCTGAAACGCCCACTAGTGGGTGGTAGGGACCAGGTTGACAACCTCTGCATTAAATGAAGGAGGCATAGAGCTGGCCATTGTGAGTGCAGGGGCACAGGATAGCAATTCAATTAAGTGAAAGCACTGCAGATCAAAATGTGAAGGCGCTTGAAGAGAGAGACAGTATATAGGTGTTTATACTGTAATGCTAGAAGCCTCCAAGCTAAGACGGGCAAAACAGAGTGCTTGGTCTTAAACGAGGGCATTGAGGGTATAATGGAAACCTGGTGGAATAGAGAGCCCATGGGACACAGTGATCTCCAGATATAAATGTTATACGAAGGACAGGGAAGGACATGCCAGGGGTGGTGTCACTCTGTAGATTAAAGAGGGTCTTGAGCCTAGCAAGCCAGAAATCCCAAAAGGGCATCAAGAATGATTTAGTAGTGGGGACATCTCATCCCTCTCATCAAAACACTCGTGGAGATGTAGACATGAAGACTGAAATCAAGGAAGCATCCAAAAGAGGAGACGTTGCAGCAATGGGTGACTTCAACTACTCTCACACTGATTGTCTACAACTGTGTTCCAGTCATGAAAAAGAGATAAAATTTCTGGATACCCTATACTGTGATTCCACTCCCACCCTCTACCCCACATAGCAAGGCAGCAATCCTATAGCGAGATCCATTGGGATGAGTGTGGTTAGGATCCAGCAGATTTTGGCTGAGCCAAGAGGTTCTGGACCCAGCTGGGCTGCATCTGTGTAATTCCCCAGCCTTGGCTCAGCTGGAGATACCACCCTGTGTATCACTCTCGTCAGGATCTAGCTGGCTGAGGTGAGCCTTTTTAATCTCAAACCAGCATAAGTCCTGAAAAGCGGATATTGCTGGAGTAGAGAGAGGTGACTTAGGCTAGATCCTAAACCTAGTCAGCATGGTCACGTGACCTGGCTACCTGGCTTAATTTACTGGCAAAGCAGTGGTGTGACTGAAATTTCATTTAAAGGTTCGTTTTCCCTCTGCCAGGCTTAGGCGAGCTCAGCCAGCAGTAAAGTGCTCTAGAATGGAGCCTGGATCTTTACCATGTCTTAACTTTACAGCAGCTTTTTACAGATAGGTAGCCGTGTTGGTCTGCCATGGTCAAAACAAAATAAAAAAATTCCTTCCAGTAGCACCTTAAAGACCAACTGAGTTAGTTCTAGGTATGAGCTTTCGTGTGCATGCACACTTCAGCAGCTTTTTGTGTATAGTGCTGCCCTGCTAAATAGTTAAAAAAAAAAAGTCCTCTTCCATGCACTCTTCAATTGCTTGTCTCAGAAATTTATTTTGCTCTAGAAAACAGCTCTGGCCTTGCTCTTTCTTTTCTGTGTCTATTTAAAACAAAAAACCCTGCCGAACATGGTCATTTTTTTAAAGGAAAAGGAAAAGGAAAAAGTGGGGGAATGTTAAAGAAAACAGTGTGACATTTTTCTTTAATGGCTGATTCTTTTTTAATGTCAGCTACATTTTTTAAAGCGCGAGGCCTTGGTTGTAAGTAGCCTCAGCACTGCCACTGTACATCAGCCTGTGCTATTTGATCATTAATTTATCACAGTTCTAGCGGTTTGTTTGACAGGTGATAGCGCTTTCATCTAATGGCTACACAGCAAGCGTGTGGTACACTAAAGCGGCGATGCCACTGACAAGACTTAGCATTCAGCAGACAACAGCCACTTTTGCAGGTCTCTATTGATTTCCTGAAATCATTGTAAAGCTACGGAACTACTCTGGATAATGAGTGCCGATTCAGCTGGTCTTGATGTAGTCTTTTTTTTAACTAGTTTTATCATGGGGTGTATTATCTGGATGCTATTAATAAATGCTGTGTGTGTGTGTGTACTGGACACATTTTTAGGACCTGGACAAACTTTTGAATATTCTAAAATTCAGCCCCAATTTTATTTTATTTTATTTTATTTGGGGGGGGGCAGGGATACAAAGCAAAAGTGGGGGTGGGCACCTCCCTTTTGTATTTCATGAAGATGAGGATGGGGCAAAAAAATTCACTGGTGTTCCTCCAATGAACCACCATCTTTAAATAATTAAGATTGCCCTTTGAAGCAAGTTGTTACATAACATTACACCAGGGCATTACAGGGATTTAAATATGGCAGTGGGAAGCATAGGTGGAGCTGGGAGGAGGAGTTAAATTCCTTCTCCACCTTCAATTTTTGCCCAAGCCACTCCCCCAAATAGCCAATATGGCCATATATGGCAAGGGTGTGCAACCTCTTTGGGCTGCAGCTGAGCAATAATGTGAATCAGGGTGATTTTGCTCCTGCCTGAGATGAGCTATTATGTCAACCTCGCCACACTGAACTGGATCAAGGTACCTGCAAAGGTCTCTTTTTCTGTACTCTACTTTTCACTTTATTTTTCCATATCTCTTTGTTTCTCTGCTCTATGTCCCTGCACTTTGCAAGAAGTGAAGTTGTCCAAAATTTGTCTGTTGAGAACTGAAGACCTCTGGGGAACCAGAGAACTAAAAGGGATATCTGCTTTGGGGCTGTCTTGCTTTTCAACAGTTTGAGCTCTGGACAAAAAATCCAAAACTTCACAACCTGATCCAGCTAAAATGAGTTGTGTGCTAAGTTATGTTGAAAGCAAGAGGACTTAGAATAAATAAGTTGGTTTCAATGGGGCTTAATAACTAGCTGGATCAGAGCCTCTCAAGTTCTAGTTTGGATGAGCCTGCCAATTTTTGCTTCTCTCTTTTCCATTTTATGGATATTTCATTCATCCTATTTCCATTTCCAGGAAATCCTTTCCATTTTTTTTAAAAAAACAAAAACAGTATTCACAAAAATTGTATTCATTTCTGTGCAAATTTCTCATTTCTTTGCAAGAAATTTTCCTTAATGTTTTGTCATTGGTTTTTTACCCGTGTATGTGTGTCTGTATCCATTTTCCTACAATATGCACATTTGTGTGTACATATCTCTTTAGAGTATACACCCTAAAATGAGTAATAAATAATAAAATGAATAATAGTTCCATAAGCCATCTCTGTTCCATCACTACAAGACTGCTTTGTTCAAATGTAATGGAAATAAACACACTTATAACATATAGAAATCCTCCATACTGAAAGCTTGTTCTTTAAAGTCTAAAGCTCTGGCAAACTCATTAGTATGCTGGTGACTTCTGCTCACTGAAAGTGAGGAGGGTGAGAATCTAATATTCCTAAGGATAAGAGGGGAGGGGGAGGAACACTTGGCATCTATTCCTTCACTTCCAAGGTTTAAAATTTTCTTCTCTAGAACAATGCCAAAAAAGCTTTTTTCACACATTAGGGGAGTATAATATTGCTACTTACAACCTTCCTTTTTATGATTCTGTGTCTTTATTCTGGAGTCATCTACTATATATTTTGGAAAGTGGTTTGTCTGTCAGTTTTGTTTTTATAGTTGTTAGCTGCCTTGAGGGGGTAATAAACATATGTAGGTAGGTATATGTTATGGCATGCTATTTGATTCAGGCCCTGATTCAGCACTTTAGAAAATAGCACATCTAAAGCACTTCAGAATCCAGGAATTGGCAAAGAGAAAGAAAGGTTCTGTTTCCCCTATTTAGTATTGCATAATTTTAAAATCTGCTGTAACTCCCTTTTTTGGCAGAAGCAGATTGAATTTGCAGGCATAGTAGCCCTTCCACAATGGATAAAGATGGACAGATTACGGGCAAATATGTCTCAGAGGTCCTGTGCTAGGTGCTCTTAAAGTTTGATTTAAAAAATAAAATAAAAGGGAAACAGTCTATAACTTCTCATTTTTTACAGAAGTAGATCGAATTTGCAGACATGTTGTCAGGGCTGCCTCTAGGTCCCAGCTCACAGAGGACCAACGCCAGGCTGATATTATGTACAAAAGTCTTTATTGAAGTATAATTTCCATTTTAAAGCCAGAGCGTGCAACCCTACGTCTAGACTCTAGATCGGCGAAGTCCTATCTGAATCACTTCCCCTTCCGCACCAGTTTAAGATCCTAGCCCTGCTCCACCTTCTGCGCTGCTCTCTCCTCCTCTGGGTCCTCCTGCCCTCTGGGGCATTGCCCTTCCTGGACTCTTCCGACGCTGAGTCGCTTAGCTCCTCCCCTTGCCTCCGGCGTGCTTTAGGACCCGGTTCCCAATCCTCACTCTCTGCTGTCCCGCGCTCCTGTACATTTGAACTTGCTTCTCGCGCCAACCCAGTGACCTTTCTCCTAACCGTTACACTGCTTCTATCACTGCTTCCCTCTTCCGTGACACTGGCCGGATCTGACCTCCCCTCCGTTGTACGACTCTCCGAGGAAGGCGTGGTCAGCTCTGCCTCGTCTTCTCTCCCTGGTGGGGGAAGTACTGGTCCCAATGCCTGGGACCCTTCCCCCCCCACTCTGCTCTGGTGGGGAAGCTGGTCCTGATCTCCAACTACTACTCTGGGAGTCCCTGCTCCCCCCTTGCTCCTGGGGCGTTCCCCTTGGGACCCCCCTACCCCTGGCCACTGGCGCTCTCTTCTGTGAATCTTCCGATTCGCTGGAGAGGCTTATGGAATCCCTCGGACCACTGTCTCCTCCTACACTGCCCTCTGATTCCTCGCCCTCACTCTCCATCTCCCATCTTCCCTGTGCCTCTGCTCCTGAGCCCCTGACATCCATCCCCCCCTCGAAGCCCCCCTTCCCCCCTCCCCTTCTCCCGGAGTGGGTTCTGGGTGCTCCAATGTCGTGGGGGTGAGTGCGGGGTACAGTTCTTCCCCCGTGGCGTGTCGCCAGCCGGATAAGTCCGGGAAGTCCTCCATTGTCTCGTCAACGGCGATCTCCTCTACTTCCATCTCTTGGGAGGTGTGCTCAAAACCTGGATCTACCCCCAACTCGCCCGTGACCCCCTCTTCCCCTGTCGCTTGGGGTGACACTGCGTGCCATGGTCCTCTCAGCAGATCTCTGCGCCAGCCCACCTCAGGCTGATCCTCCCACCAATAAGATCCTCCTGTGCCAAACCCTGAGAGGGACCCCTCTGGGGAGCTGGTCTCCGGTGACGCCTCTTCAGCTGAAGAGAAACCCTGGAACGTGCTGGTGGAGAGTGTGGGTGTGAAAAGATATTCGTCGAAATAATCTGCCGGCATGGGTCTGTGCGGGAAAAGTGCATGGAATTCGTCCTTGAGCCATTGCTCCTCCACTGCATAGTCCGGTACCCACCTGTTGGCGCTGGCTGGGGTGTCTTCCCTGGCGAGGAGATATTCAATCCCTTCCTCCCCCCATCTCGAGTCTAAAATCTCTGTGGCCTCGTTGATCGGGTCCGCCCTCGGCGGCCCCCCCTGTGTGGGTGCGTCTCTGAGCGGGCTGGGGGCAGTCCCTGTTGCCTGGAACCTGTGAGGTGCCTTGTAGGGCGTGAGCACCGATCTATGAAAGACCGGATGCATTCTGGATCCCTCCGGGAGTGTCAGCCGGAAGGCCACTGGGTTGATCTGTGCCTCGACTTGGTAAGGGCCTAGCTGCTTGTGTCCGAGCTTCTTTTTAGCTAACGATCTGGCCGGCACTGCCTGGGCTGCTAACCAGACCCAGTCCCCCACCCGGATGTCCTCCCCAACTCTCCTGTGTCGGTCTGCCTGCATTTTGTAAGCGTGTTTAGCTAGCTCCAACTGCCTTCGGAGCTGTTCGTGGACCTCCTGTAACTCCGCTGCCAAGTTCTCAGCTCCCTGCGGTTCCCCCTCCCCACTTTCTCTAAACCCGGGAAGGTCCTGGGATGCCGCCCATTGTTGGCGAAAAACGGTGTCACCCACGTGGACACGTGTTTCGTGTTGTTGTAGGCAAACTCGGCCAGCGGCAGATAGTCCACCCAGGTCGAGGGCTGCTGGTTCGCGTAGCATCTCAGGTACTGCTGCATGATGGCGTTGACCCTCTCCGCTTGTCCGTTGGTCTGCGGGTGTCTCGCCGACGATAGGTTGACCTTGACGTTCAGGATGCCCATCAGCTTCTGCCAGAAACTCGAGATGAACTGGCGCCCCCGGTCGGACAGGATAGACCGTGGTAGGCCGTGCACCCTGAACACGTGGTCTATGAACATCTTGGCTGTCTGTTCCGCTGTGGCCACTTTCGCGCAAGGAATGAAGTGGGCCATCTTGGTGAACAAGTCTACTACCACGAGTACCGCTGTCTTGCCTCGCGAGCTGGGCAGATCTGTGACAAAGTCCAGGGCCACTTTCTCCCACGGCTCGAGGGGCGTCTGTAGCGGTTCCAGCAATCCCGCCGGCGGCTTGTGTACTGGTTTGGCCCTTTGGCATGTGTCGCACCTCGTGACGTAATCCGCGACTTCCCCCCTCATCTTGGGCCACCAAAAGTCTCTGGCTACTAGTTCCACCGTCTTCTCTTTGCCGAAGTGCCCAGCGCTGGGTGCGTCGTGTAACTGCTGCAGTACCTTCGCGCGGAGGTCGTCTCCCGGCACGTAGAGGGCCCCTTTGCGGATGAGCAGTCCGTCGTGTATCTGAAACTCGTCGTCCTTCGCCTTGCCGCTTCGCACCTCCTCCATCTTGGATCGTGCAAAGGAGTCTGTCTGCAGCGCGTGACGTACTGCGTCCAGGTCCACCGTGGCTGAGGCGCATGCCCACGCTTCCGGTGCGAAAATGTGCTTGGCTGCCGCCGGTGCCTCTGCCTCGAGATACTGCGGCTTCCTGGACAGCGCATCCGCCATGATGTTGCTGTCTCCTGGGATGTATTCTATCCTGAAGTCGAAATCTGCAAAGAACTCCGCCCAGCGGATGTGTCTCTGGTTTAGGAACCTCGCCGTGTGCCAGTACTCCAAGTTCTTATGGTCCGTGCGGACCTGCACTGTGTGTTTGGCTCCGATGAGGAAGTGCCGCCACGCCTTGAATGCTGCATGAACGGCCAGCAACTCTCTGTCCCAGATGGTGTAGTTCTGCTCCGACTTGCTGAGCTTCCTGGAGTAGAAAGCGCACGGCCTCCAGTCCCCTTGGTGGTCTCGCTGCAACAGGACCGCCCCCACGGCTCTGTTTGAGGCGTCCGTCTCAACCCTCATGGGTTTGCTGGGGTTCACATGTAGTAGTTGTTCTTCGGACGCGAAGAGACGCTTGAGCTTTTGAAAGGACTGCTCCGCCTGCTCCGTCCAGATGAACTTCTTCTTCTTGGAGCTGAGGGTGTCGGTGATGGCCGCCGTCTGCATAGCGAAACCCTTGATAAACTTGTGATAAAAGTTGGCAAAGCCGACAAACTTCTGGACCTCCTTCCGATTGCGCGGGCTTTTCCAGTCCAGCACCGAGCGGACCTTGGCGCTGTCCATGGCGAGTCCCTTGTCGGACAGCTTGTAGCCCAGGAAATCCACCTCCGTCACGTCGAACTGGCACTTCTCTAGCTTGGCATAAAGCCTGTGCTCTCTCAGCCTCTGCAGGACTTCCTTGACATCTCTCTCGTGGGCCTCCTGCGACTCCGAGAAGATCAGGATGTCGTCCAGGAAGCAGACGCACTTCTTATAGAGGAGACCCGCTAAGACGTGATGCATGAAGGCTTGAAAACAGTGGGAGCCATTTTGTAATCCAAAAGGCATAACTCTATATTCATAGGTGCCTAGCGGCGTAAACATGGCCGTCTTCCACTCGTCGCCCTCCCGCACGCGTATGAGATTGTACACTCCGCGTAGATCCAACTTGGTAAAGATGCGACCCTTCCTCACCGTCGCCAGGAGGTCATCGATCTTGGGCATGGGGAAGGCTGTGGGCTTGGTTTTCGAATTCAAAATTCTGAAATCAACTACAAGCCTCTTTTGGGGCGTGTCTTTTTTCTTCACAAAAAACACGGGGCTGCCCCCCACTGCTTTGGACTCCCGGATGAATCCCCGCTTCAAGTTGAGGTCTATGAACTCCCTGAGTTCCCGCAGTTCATCTTCAGACATGGAATACAGTTTTCCCGTCGGCAGCGTCGCCCCCGGCAGGAGTTCAATCTTGCAGTCGTATGGTCTGTGGGGGGGGGGTAGCTTGTCCGCCTCCTTCTCGCAGAAAACCTCCAAAAAGTCTCTGTACTTGTCGGGTACCGCTTGCAGCATGCCCAAGTGTAACTGTGGCCCATCTTCCGGCCCCTCATCTTCCTGGGTGGGCAGTATGCAGTTTGCTGCGCAGTAGGAGGAGCTGAAAGTCAATTGGCGCTGGTACCATGCTAATGCCGGACTGTGCCGGTCCAGCCAACTCATGCCCAACACTATGGGTGTGTCTGACAGGTGTGTAACATTGAAGCTGATGACTTCGCGGTGGTTTCCAATTCGCATCACCATTGGTGGTGTTTGCTGTAGCACTTGTCCCCCCAGTAGCTCTCTGCCGTCAACTGTCACTACTTTCAGGGGCATCGTGGCAGGCAGGAGCGCTATGCCATGTTGCTTGATGAAATCCACTCCTATAAAGTCTGCATTGCTGCCAGAGTCAATGGTAATGGGGATTTCCATGGTGAGCCCATTGGGAAGCTGGAGCGCTGCGGTGAGCTGCACCACTGGTTTGGGTGGGAGGGGGTCTGTGGGCTGTAAGATCCCTGGGGACTGCTTCACTGACTCGTCTGGCTGGGCCCCAGTGCCTATGATTCCAGCCAGACTCCGTCGTTTCCCTGCTGTGGTACATTCTGCTGAACTGCTTCTGTAATCGTCGCTGAGGCTGCAGTGTGCTTGTGCAGCCTCTGGGGACACTCTTTCGCCATGTGCTGAGCACTGTCGCAGATGTAACACTTCCTGTTTCCTCTAGGCTTCATTTTGACTGCTCCCAGAGTTAGGGCTCTGGCTGCTGACTGAGCCTTGGCACCACCTATCTCCATCGGCTCCTCTCCCCCTCCCAGCGGAGGTGTGGATTGAGCGCGCGTTGTGTCCCTGGGAAAGAAAGGAGGTGCTCTTGCTGGCGTGCGTCCCCAACTTCCTTCGTCTTTGCTCCAGGAACGTTGTTCCAGATGCACCCCAATCGTCAGCGCCCTCTGGACCACTTCTTGAGTGCTTTGGGGTCTCTCCCCCCTTGCGATTTCGTCTTTCACAGCCCCATTCAGCCCCTCCCAAAAAAGGTCCCTGACGGCAGCTGAATTTTTCTCCCATCCCAGCGCGTTGACCAATGCAAAAAAGCGTGCGTGATATTGCCTCACAGTGGCCCTCCCTTGTTTTAATCCATGTATCTCTTTCCTGGCGAGATCTACATCTATCGCTGATAGAAAACAATCGTCCATCGCCTTAAGAAAGGCATCCGCATTTTGGAGGGCTGGGTCCTTATCTCGCCACAGATTACGCAGCCACGCTTTAGCGTCTCCGTGAAGATGCGTTAATATGAAGCCTACTTTCTCCCGCTCATCTCTAAAATCCTTCTCCAGCAATTCTAGCGCGTAAACCACGTCTGCTCTGAAGTTAGGATACTGCTGCAGATTCCCATCGAAATGAGACACGAGGCTGCCTCCTCTCTTTCCCAGCCCAATTCCCTCTGGTCTGGTTCCCGGCGCTCCCTGTTTAGTCAACGTTTCCAACCTGATTTGCAGATCCTTGCAGGCAGTAGCCGCTTCCTCTTCCCTCTTCCTAGATGCAAGAATTTCCGCGTTGAGTTGTGTCACTGCGTTTTGCAGGGCTGTTATGCGTTCTTCGGTAGTCATCTTGTCTTGCTTTCGTGAGCTTGCGAAGCACCAATCTTCGCCCCCCGCTGCGTCCACTCACGCTGCGAGGTTTTTCTGGAGATAGGACTTACTGTCAGGGCTGCCTCTAGGTCCCAGCTCACAGAGGACCAACGCCAGGCTGATATTATGTACAAAAGTCTTTATTGAAGTATAATTTCCATTTTAAAGCCAGAGCGTGCAACCCTACGTCTAGACTCTAGATCGGCGAAGTCCTATCTGAATCACTTCCCCTTCCGCACCAGTTTAAGATCCTAGCCCTGCTCCACCTTCTGCGCTGCTCTCTCCTCCTCTGGGTCCTCCTGCCCTCTGGGGCATTGCCCTTCCTGGACTCTTCCGACGCTGAGTCGCTTAGCTCCTCCCCTTGCCTCCGGCGTGCTTTAGGACCCGGTTCCCAATCCTCACTCTCTGCTGTCCCGCGCTCCTGTACATTTGAACTTGCTTCTCGCGCCAACCCAGTGACCTTTCTCCTAACCGTTACACTGCTTCTATCACTGCTTCCCTCTTCCGTGACACTGGCCGGATCTGACCTCCCCTCCGTTGTACGACTCTCCGAGGAAGGCGTGGTCAGCTCTGCCTCGTCTTCTCTCCCTGGTGGGGGAAGTACTGGTCCCAATGCCTGGGACCCTTCCCCCCCCACTCTGCTCTGGTGGGGAAGCTGGTCCTGATCTCCAACTACTACTCTGGGAGTCCCTGCTCCCCCCTTGCTCCTGGGGCGTTCCCCTTGGGACCCCCCTACCCCTGGCCACTGGCGCTCCCTTCTGTGAATCTTCCGATTCGCTGGAGAGGCTTATGGAATCCCTCGGACCACTGTCTCCTCCTACACTGCCCTCTGATTCCTCGCCCTCACTCTCCATCTCCCATCTTCCCTGTGCCTCTGCTCCTGAGCCCCTGACACATGTATTTCAGGAGCATAGCTGCAATACTTTCCCCACAAGGGATGGCTTGTATAATTTAGGGGAGGGTAAAAAAAAATTAATGAATCGCTTACACTTACCGGGTATTTAGTGAGCAATTGGTGTAAAAATGACATACTTTAGAGAGGTGTCCCAAAGTAAAAAACCTGAACAATTATGGAGAATTGTGGGAGAATTGTGCTGGAAGTCTCTAAAGTTGATTGGAGAAAGGGGTGTTGAGGGGATAAAAAAGATTTTATATCTTCCCCGTGTTAGCTTTTGTTTTTTGCACTACATACTGATTCAATAGCACTATAAATGTTTGCAAGTTTTATCATACTTAAGTTGATCAAGCCTATTGATTTCAGTGAGTCTCCTCTGAGTACTATTTAGTTGGCTACAACCCACTGAAAACAAGAGAAAACATCTGAATTTGCAGACTTGCAACCTTAGCACCACATGGCCTCAGCATGGAGGGTAACACCAGTTATCACTCAGATACAGCAACTGTAACACTTATGACGATTCCCTCCTCAGTGGCCTGTTACTGCCACTTTCACTACAGAACACTTTGACTGACATGAGATGAGCTGAAGAAGGCAGATGCAGAAATGTTTTGCTTTAAAACTTTAATAGCTTTGTTATGTTAGTCACTACATGTTAATCACTGTATGTTATGCATGTAGAATTATAAATTATAAATGCATTATAGAATTATAAATGCATAGGATTAGTAGTAGTAGTAATAGTAGTGTAAGTATTAGTGTTGTATATGGTGCTTTCTGCTTAAATGACAGTCAAGATGTCTTAGCAGCATTTTCTTTCCTCTTTTATAATTTTTTTATTGGTTTTACATAAATTTATACACAATAACTATAACCACTCCAAAACATAAAAATAGAAAGGTTCTTTCGAACCTTCAGACCTCCTCCCCTCCCTCCATGGTTTCCATTTTTTATCTTTTTCTTTTTTCCTGCATCTTTTACCATTATCCATCTGTTGTATATAATCATAATAACCAAAGTTCATTTCACATTACAAGTGTCGTCGTATCCCTGCCAATGATTTTAACTGACTAGAGTGGTCTTTTCAGTATATTAAGAAGTTATTCCAATCTTTTAGGAATACTTGGTCTTCCTGGTTTCTTATCTTTCACGTCAGTCTCGCCATTTCTGTGTATTCCATTAGCTTGGTCTGCCATTCCTCTCTGGTCAGTACTTCTCCTTCCTTTCTTCCTTCCATCTCTGGGCTAATAGTATTCTCGCTGCTGTCGTTGCATACATAAACAGTCTTTTTATTTTCTTTTGGTAGTTCCTCACCTATTATACCTAACAAAAAAAGCCTCTTTTTTTTTTTGACAAAACTTTTCTTTAACTCATTATATATCATTGCCCAGAAAGCTTTAACCACTCCACAAGACCACCACTTATGATGGAAAATACCCTCTTTCCCTTTACATTTCCAGCACAAATTTGAGCTGGTTCTGTACATTTTCGCAATTTTACTCGGTGTTGGATACCAACGGTACATCATTTCCATATAATTTTCCTTTAACAGACAGCAAGCCGTAAACTTTAAATCCTCTTTCCATAACATTTCCCATGATGAAAGTTGTATGTTATAACCAAAATCTCTTGCCCAGTGTATCATCACTGATTTTACTTCACCTTTTGTAAACCATTCTAAAGATAATTTGTACATTTTTGAAAGTAGTTTCACATTATTTTCCAAAACATTTGGAAAAACATTTTCATAAAACATTGCAACAGTAGTTTAAAAAAAGAAAAACAGCTGACGTACCTCCTGACCTGGTGTCATACATGGCTGACATCTAGGTTTGGGAGGCAGATCTTGTGGAGGCCACTGGGCTTTACTCCTTTCCTCTCCAACTTACTACTATCATGTCTTAATTATATTCTTTATGGAAGAATCCATTTGCTTATCCTTCACCACCTATAGCTGCAACACCTCTCCACAACAGATTCTGAAAGCACCTAGATAAGCTGAGTGTTAAGGCAAGTCCTGAGTAAATGTTACAGAGACTTTGCATGAATATTATGAAAAGAACCTTATTCACTAAGGAGACATTTCACATCTAGGCCTACAGCTTTCCAGACAGAAGAGAGTGATAAAGAACATGACCTTCTCCAAGTGCCAGAGACACACTTGACAGGGTGAAGTATGGAACGGGTGAAGAGAAGGTAGGGTGTTTGGGGCTTCCTTGTTGCAACGTTAGCTTTGGTTATTGTTGATGAGTGGCACCGTGATCCACCTCTTTAGCACTTCCACGTCTGTATAAACCTGGGAAGACTGTAGGGTGTTTCAAGTGTGGATCTTAGACTTGTGAGTATAAGCCAGAGGGCCAAGGATAACCTTTCAAGTACGTGTCTAGGTGGCACTTCTGACTAGTGAACAATGGCAGGTTAAAGGTCCTTGTATGTATTTGCAAAGCCCTGAACAATTTAGATCCAGGGTACTTTAGGGGCCATCCTAACCCTCACATCCCAGCTCAATCACAGAGATCATCTGCAGGAGTAGCATTGGCCATTCCCCAGGTAAAGGGACCCCTAACCTTTAGGTCCAGTCGTGACCAAATCTGGGGTTGCGGCGCTCATCTTGCTTTATTGGCCGAGGGAGCCGGCATACAGCTTCCGGGTCATGTGGCCAGCATGACTAAGCCGCTTCTGGAGAACCAGAGCAGCACATGGAAACGCCGTTTACCTTCCCGCCGTAGTGGTACCTATTTATCTACTTGCACTTTGATGTGCTTTCGAACTGCTAGGTTGGCAGGAGCAATAATTTTACAAAATTTATAACATTTCAAACAATTCAGCTTCCTTCCTCCTCTTTAGGCAGTTCCTTAAATCTGTTTTATCATTTCCTGAATAGTCAAAATTAACTTCTGCATTTATTTATTTATTTATTTTAATTCTATATTCTCTTTAAAACTGCAGGTTATTACAATAATCATGCCAATATCTTTATCTGTTTACAATTTGTTTGTAAATATTCAATAAACCATATCCATTATTTTATAAAAAAGTTTGTTATCTTGATTTCTTATTCTTCCGGTAAGTTTCGCCATTTCTGCATATTCCAAAAGGTTTTGTATCCATTCTTTTCTCATTGACACCTCTTCTTCTTTCCATTTCTGGGCAAGTAACATTCTTGCAGCTGTGGTTGCATACATAAATAGATTTCTATACTGTTTAGGTAGTATCCCGAGCTATAATCCCGAGAGGAAAGCTTCTGGGGTTTTTTTACAAACGTTATCTTAAACATCTTTTAAAATTCATTATGTATCATTTCCCAGTAAGCTTTAACCTTACAACAGGGCCACCACATATGATAAAAAGTACCTTCTTTCTCTTTACATTTCCAGCACTTATTCAGTTTTGATTTATACATTTTTGCTGATCTGCTAGGTGTTAAATACCATCTATATATCATTTTCATATAATTTTCTCCTAAAACATAACATGCTGTAAATTTTATATCCATATTCCATGATCATTCTCACGCTTCTGTCTCTATACAGTGGTACCTTGGGTTACATACGCTTCAGGTTACATGCGCTTCAGGTTACAGACTCCGCTTACCCAGAAATATTACCTCGGGTTAAGAACTTTGCTTCAGGATAAGATCAGAAATCGTGCTCCGGCAGCACGGCGGCAGCAGGAGGCCCCATTAGCTAAAGTGGTGCTTCAGGTTCAGAACAGTTTCAGGTTAAGAATGGACCTCCAGAATGAATTAAGTACTTAACCCGAGGTACCACTGTATTACGACCAATGTCTATTGCCCAATGTATCACTGAAGATCAACAAAGAAATGTTGGAGGGTATGTGGTGTAGACAATATTGAGCTAGATGGACCAATGGTCTGTTTCACTATAAGGAAGCTTCCTAAGTTCCTTTGTTGGAGTGTGTGGTTTGTATTGTTCTGCTTTAATTTGTTACATTTGAGACTAAACATTCTGGATCATCTTCTCTCAGTTCTTCTTTGCTTTGTCCTTTGTTTGCTTTGGCTCAATCCCATTTTAGCAGCATTAATTGAGGGTAACATTCTCTAGTTTGCTTCCCAGCACAGAAGCCTCATCAAAATAGGGTGTTCAGTGGGGCTGTGTTTACACCCTCATTGTCTCTCCATTCTGTTTTCCCTCCCTTCTGCAGACTCCTGTGTCATTATTACACTCTAATTTGGAAACCTTTTGTGGTACCTTTCCAAAGTCTCTTGTGTTGAAGTAACCACCTCTGACTGTTTGTGACTAATTACAAGTTAAGCTCCTGATGGATGTCCTTATAATGAATTTAGAATTTCTGCTGCTCTGCTCTCCATGAAGAGAGTTGTGTGGGTTTTTTGTGTTGGGGGGTGTATGATCTCTATTCATTTTTTATGGGGATGCTCCAAAAATGAGAAAACATTGCCCAAAGGAGCTTTCTCACTTTTCCTTACACAATGCATAAACAGCAAGTTTTGTTACACTATGTATTCACTACATAAGGCTTTAAAATAATCAGAACACACACACACACACACACACACACACACACACACCCCAGGAAAGCTTCAGGGGCTAAGTCCCAGTTTCTTCATTACGAAAGCTGGGGAGGGAGAGTTAAACTGTTATATTTGCAGAGGTTGCATCCACAATCCCTTTTGCTTACAAACAGGAATGTTGAGTGGCCTGTACTGGTTATTATCGGCAGTAAGTGGCTTTGCTTCCATTCTCTCATTTCACTTTTCTTACAGTTTTTGGGTCCTGTTGTGCATTCTACTTCTGAAAGTCTTAAATGGCTCAGGACCACAATACCTCAAGGACCACCTCTTTCCATATCAACCAACCGGACCCTAAGATCACCTTCTGAGGCCCATCTCCATGAGCCTCCTCAACAAGAGGTCTGGAGGGTGACAACTTGAGAGTGGGCCTTTTCTGCAGTGGCCCCCCATTTGTGGAAGGCTCTCCCTAGGGAGGTTCACTGGTTGCCTTCATTATACACCTTCAGGTGCTGGACAAAAATGTTCCTCTATAACCAGGCCTTTGGGGTTGATCGTTATCCAATGCCCTCAGCTGAAATTAACTATCCTTGCCTTTTCAAACTGACAGGCTCTCTAGCTATCTTCGCACAAGACTCAGATGCAGTTGAAGGCATTGCCTTTGGTCCCGGGTGTTCATCATCATATATTGAATACAGTGTCTGTTAACAGCGGCACTGTTTATATTGGGAAGTCTATGCAGACAGAAACCCCTTTTAAAAAGAGGGCAACAGAGTTTCTGAGCTTCACCTCATCCCTTGCATTTCATTATGTGAGATAATTATGAAAGGCAGACAAGAGCAGTAATTATTGCCTGTTATTTTCCCGCCGATGAAGCACCATTGATGTGTTTGGATTTTGTTTTCTTTTTATTTGCTCTCTGTTAGTTAAAATTCCTTTGTATGCCGAGTTCCTAAGAGGCTTGCAACGAGACAAATATGTTGGAGCCTAACTGGCTTCGCATTCTTCATTAAAATGTTTTTTGTTTGTTTTTTTATGATGAGTGTCCAAGTATCCCTAGTGAATGAAAATGACATAATTTGCAAATACCCAACAGGAGCAAGACCTGGTGTCTGCTAGGGATTTAAAGATGTCTTTTTTATATATTTAATGCCTTTGTGACAGAGAAACAATGTATAAAATGTCAACTTCCGGGGGAAATGTGTGTATGTGTGTGTGTTCATAATTATGGCTTCTATCGTGCCAAGCAGCAGCTCAGCGGAGTTCAAATTTACATAGTAAAGTTTTGTGTAACCAAACAAACATCCCCTAGTCTGGATGCATCTGGGCGGCCTCCACCCAGCATTTAGCCTGCCTACAGATGAATGTTTTCTGCCTTCTCAAGTTTACATAAATAGCTGTAAATTCCTATAATTAACTGAGGAGGAAAAAAGTCATTCATTGGGATTGAAACAAAGACATGTTTGTTTATCACTCTCATTGGCGTCCCCAACTCATAACAGTGGTGTCAGCCAATGTTTTTGGTTTTGTGTTAAACAAAGCAGAAACATCCCAGAGTGCAATGCTGCCAGTGACCCAACAGGCCACCGAAAAGAGGAATGGAACAATCTTGACATATTATTAAGAATGCTCTTTTCCCTCCCTCCCTCCCTCCCTCCCTCGCTCTGTATCTCTGCTACTCATGGAGGGATGACCTGTCTTTCCGACAGGCAAAAGTTAGAGCAAAATGATGAAGCTTTCTGCAGGTGTGTGGGGCGGGGGGGGACCAATAAATGACTTTTCCTTGTTCCATTTTGGTAAATAACTCAGTGGGCAGGGCAGGCTTATTATTCATTTTATTTTCTCTGTTTTATACTCCCCACCCCTCCCTTCAAGAAGGAGCCTGGAGCTATTTCCAATGTAGGAAAAATTAGCAGGGGGAAAGGGGTTCTTAAAACATGTACAAAGAATTCAGATGCATTGGTTGATTATTACATTTAAATCCCACCTTGTACAAAGTCCTCATAACAACCCTGTGAGGGAAGGTAGGCTGACACCAACTGGCCTGTGGTCACCTGGTGAGTTTTGTGGGCAAGGAGGAAATTGAACCCTGGTCTTCCAATTCCTATTCCAACATCTAACCAGTACACCCCACTGGCTCACAATCAGCTTATAAAATACAGTGGTACCTCGGGTTACAGACGCTTCAGGTTACAGATGCTTCAGGTTACAGACTCTGCTAACCTAGAAATAGTACCTCAGGTTAAGAACTTTGCTTCAGGATGAGAACAGAAATCGGGCTCTGGCGGCACGGTGGCAGCAGGAGGCCCCATTAGCTAAAGTGGTACCTCAGGTTAAGAACAGTTTCAGGTTAAGAACGGACCTCCAGAATGAATTAAGTTCTTAACCTGAGGTACCACTGTACCAGCAGTTGATATACATAGGACAGATAACTTTGCATAAACTTTTTAAATATTGCATTTTTAATTGCTATAACCCCCTCCCCTGGGACTTGATGGGGAAGGGTGGGTAAGAAATTGAAGAAACAGCAACAAAATTTCCATCTGCTGCTCCACCCACTTTTAGGGTTGTCATATGTCTGGGTTTTCCAGAAATGATGTCCAGGGGCAATTTGCAAAACACGGGGGTTTGTCCTGGATTTTTCGGCAACATACAACTTTAGGAAAAAAAATTTTAAAAAAAAGCTCAACAATGTGTCTGGATTTTCACTTCTGGAAATATGGCAGCCCTACCCACTTTTGTCTCTGCTGGCATGTTGGCTCCAGCAGGTTTCCCAGAGTGTAATGTGGCTCACAGTATGAAAAAGCTTCCTGCCCGGATAGGTACTATATTTCCACCATTACTAGGAACCACTGAGAATATGAAGATGCATTTTGACTTCATGCTCTTTATAAAATTAAACAAAAATCAATAGGCCAGGAGTTTGCATTGGAGTTACTTTCTCTCAAAACCATGGTTTCCACATTAAAACTTTTGAATTTCCTTAAACTCCATTCATTTCTTGCCATCTGCCTTTGATAGAAGGCCTTTGGCCATGAAGACTTTTTAAAGCTTGCAAGGAACATTTCTCACTGACTGGTATTTAAACGCCTTTGCGACTTTATGTACATTGTCCTTGTGCCATGGACCATTATGGCAGGCTCATTAAAGAAAAAGTACCGCGATTAATTCAGGAAAATTGGACACCAGGGCTTTGATGAAACAGAATTGTATTGCTGGCATCTGAGACTCTTCCGTACAATTTTAGTGTGTGATATTTTTAAACTGACTTCCTTCCTATTCTATATTCTCCTGCTCTGTTTTCATTACTCTTTTGGTGACCTCAGTACTACCTAAATACCCCAAAAGACTAGGTGAACTGTGCTTAAATTTGAAGTGGCTGAAATTAGAAACAGCCACTTAGGAAAAGTGGCATGTTAACAAAGCAACACCGATTATGTCCAAAGCATCTATATTTTATACACAAGTGACACTGCAAATGTCTTGACCCTTTAGTCTGTATAATCAGCAAATCTAACAGCAGCTAAAATGAACTTAAGGGGATAAAAAACTTCCATCAAATCTCCTCTCTCTTGCAACAGAATTCCTGGAATGTGTCTCCATAGTCCTAGGTGCTAATAAATTTGTCCTAAGGGCAGGACTGCGGCTGAGGAGACCAGTCAACAAAGTGTCTTTCTGCGGGCCCTCTCCTATAACGATAGCCCTATAATGTGGACTCTGAAGAACCTACCCTGTTGGGAGACAGTGGCAGGCAGCTCACAGCTGCCATCATTCTTTCTGACAGTGAGATGTTGAGTGGTTCCATGCATTGTGAGGAGTAATGACCACCACCACAATAAAACATGGCACCCACCTATAAAAAGGCCATCATGTTATGAGGAATCAGTCACTTCAGTCCACAATGCCTCAGAATGACTGGATGTCTTCTGTATTGTCAGAAACAAATATGGTGGCTGTAATCCACCCTCCCTCATTTTGGGTTTTATTAAAAGGGCCCCCAGTAGACCCTGCTGGAGCAATGGAGCCCTAGCAGCTGCCTGAAAATGCCACCCACTGATGCAGAGACTTTTCCTACCCCAGTGTATTCCAAACTGGTGATAGGTGAGCACAGTTACATTATGAATTAAATTCAGAGACAAAACAAAAAAATTCCTTCCAGTAGCACCTTAAAGACCAACTAAGTTAGTTCTTGGTATGAGCTTTCGTGTGCATGCACACTTCTTCAGATACCAGATATTCTTCTATCTGAAGAAGTGTGCATGCACACGAAAGCTCATACCAAGAACTAACTTAGTTGGTCTTTAAGGTGCTACTGGAAGGAATTTTTTTGTTTTGACTATGGCAGACCAACACGGCTACCTATCTGTAACTAAATTCAGAGACACACTGCTATTCTAATGCCTAAACGAGGTTCCTTTTAGAGTGTGTGGCAGTAAGGAAGAATTGCTCAGCTTCAGTAGTCCACCCTCTATGTTTCTGCATGATTCACTGATAGAAGTTGAGCTCAGAGCAGTAACTTGTACAGAGATACACTTAGAAACATCATCTGATGCTTCCATCTTCCTATAAAATGCAGAGGCATGGAAGAGGCTCATGGCACACCAACACACCACCTAGAATGAATGCTCTAAATCAGCAGATGTTCTACAACTGCAGTAGCCCTTGGAATAACTATATCTTCCATAGGTATGGTTGGGGGAGAAATTCAATTCATTTCATATTTAAAGGTGACCTTCCAAAATTTATACTCTCCAAAGCAATATGCATACCAAAACACAGCCATCCTTCCAAATTTGCACTTCAGCCAACCAATGTGTACGAAGATGCAGATATTAGGTTGAGATGTGCATAAAAATGCAGGTATATTAATGAAAATGTTGTACAAAAATTATATTGGGGAAATTATATTGGGGAAATTGCTTTGCAAACAAGATGCATATTAGATGAAAAAATGCATACAAACTTGTATATTAGCAGCATTTTAGTGTGATTATCTTCTGAGTCTTCATCATTTTTCAAAAATAAAATAAATCACAAACCTTTGTGGATATATGAAGAACTGAATTTAACTTTGAAAAAAATGAGAAACTGGGAGAAACCAAAAGAGACAGATTTGCCCATCCCTATGTAAGTGGCCACCACTCAACACCCAGCTAAGTTAGGCCTTAAAGATAAGCAGGGTTGCCTCTTGCCCTATCTCATGAGACCAATGAGCTGCAGAGATGAGCAAGAGCAGGGATGAGGAACCTGTTGTCCTCCAAACGTTGTCAGACTCTGACTCCCATCATCCCTAACCAGCAAGACCGGAGGCTGGGGATGATGGGAATTGGAGTTCAGCAACATCTCAAGAGCCATTCCTGGACTTGAAGATGAAGCAATGATCTAAGTCACTATAAGGCCATTTCATATGTCCCAACAGGAAGAAAATGTCCCTAACAAGCTATTAAGGCAGCAGCAACAGGAGAAATGCAGTTGAATTTGGATAAGAGGCCTTTGACTGTGCTTTGTTGTTTTCACCCAAAATGCAGTTATGCACAATGAAGGGATCAACTGTCACCTCTCTGCCTCTGTTTGGGAATTCGTTTCCCATTTCCTTGCCTGCTTCTGCCCTTCTAATTTCATTTCCAGGCATTTGCATCTTAGTAGCTGCGTCTGTTTTCTTTGGCATCAAACTCTTCCCAAACCTCTTTTCTATAAAACTAAAAATACCCCACCGTGCCGTAACCACTTCATTACCCCCATGCAACAAAAGCTGTTGCTGTAACACCGGAAAACACTGAGGTATTCATTACAACTTTGTCTTCTGCCATAATATCATGCAAAACAAAACACACACACACAATTGAGAACCTACAATTAAAATGATGGTAGGTGTACTGGCAGCTGCCTCTGAGCGAGGATTTTAATAATACATTAAAACCTTTATTTTGGAGCTTTGCAAAATATAGAATTACAGCTGTACAAGGCTACTGGTACATCACTCGGAGTCAAGGGAGAAAACCTCGCCTGGCAGCAAAATTGGGAGTGAATTGCGACATCTCTGCAGAGCATCACTTTTGTGATCCCTTTAATCCAGGTAGAAGAAAACAGCACTGAACTGAAAAATGACATCTTAATAAGCTTATATTTACTATTGATTTTTATCGTGCCCTGAAGAATCCTGTTTAACATTGTTGTGCATAACTGAAATTGCTGTTTCACTAATGTGTGAAGGAACTAACTCCATGTGTTGGGAAGAGAGCATGTGTTTTATTATTTCTAATCCAATTGGGTTGTGACAATTCTGTCTCTCCCTGTGCTTCCCCAAAGCAACCACCCTCGTTTTCCAGATGTTAGGAGCACAGGAAGCTGCTAGTCAGACCACTGATCAATCTAGCTCAGTATTTTTCCCAGGGAGGACTCTCCCGGATTTCAGGCAGGGGTTTCTTCCAGACTACCTGGAGATGATGGGGACTGGACCTGGGACTTTCTGAGTGCAAAGTCAGGTGCTCTACCCAGGTGCTCTATCACTTCCCCAAAAGAAGCATAGCTTCACTTGAAGGCCCATCAAGCACCCCTCTTTTTTTAAAATACGAGGTCCCAAGTTCCTTAATATTATACTCATGGGAGGGACTTCCGGGTTAGCGCGAACGGCTAATGGCGGATTCCCTCCGAGCTCCGGAGGGAATCGGCTCTGCTGAGGACGGGTCTTGCCGTGCCGGCGACACGGGGACCCTCAGAAACCGCAGGCGCGGAAGCCTGCGGACTTGGTGACTCGGTGGGCACCTTAAGCGCCCTCCCCGACCCACGAAGAGCCTTTTTAAAGGCTGCGGAGAGGGTACGGAGAGTGGCGTGGTGCTGAGAGTAGACCGCTACCTCAGTAGAGCGAAGCCGCAAGCCATGGCCGGAGAGCGCTGACTTTCTTCCCAAAATTTGGACTGGATAACAAAGGACCCGTGAGTAGTGGAATTTGGACTTTAAAAATTTTATCCTGTGAATTCGGCACGATCGGGGGATGTGTTAAAGGGAAGTCCGCACCCCCTCTACTTATAGACGTTTCAAAGCAAGGAACGGAGAATTAAGGTGGAATGAATACTGTTTTGATGATTTAAAAGTTTCTCACAAATTTGATAGAACAAGATTTTTGTGCTGGAGAGAAAGGGAATTTGGAACTTTGTGTGTATCCCCCCCAAAAAACCCGGGAGTGTCCTATTTGGGTCCCGGAGGAAGAAGCGAAAGGAGTTTGACAGCTGTCAAAGAAGCTGTCAAACGGGCGGACAAAGTAAAGAATTTTGCTATTTAATAACTCTTGGAATTAAAGCTGATACATTTGGACTGAGGCGATTGGAAACAAAGTATTGATAATAACAAAGTAACAGATTATTGGAAAAGGACTACTAAATAACTGAAAGCCCCCTAGGGGGAATTAGCGACATTACAATGGCTGCAGAGGGAAAATTACTGGCGGAGATAGAAAAAATGTTCTTTCTCGTGGGAATCCTGCAGGAGCAGAGTATGGCTCTGAGTAAAGTTTTTATGACCTTGAATCCTGAAACAAACAACTCTGCTGAATGCACAAAGGAG
Organism: Podarcis erhardii; assembly: GCF_964252035.2. NCBI lineage: Eukaryota > Metazoa > Chordata > Lepidosauria > Squamata > Lacertidae > Podarcis > Podarcis erhardii. The sequence continues at coordinate 39,393,730 of NC_138511.1, forward strand.
ATGTATGATAAAAATTCTGCAGCTGAGCAGGAAGAGATGCCTTTGGAATTGACAGAGAAAAAAGAAGGAGTTCAGACACTACAAGTGGAAAACATCAACCAGGAATCTGCAGCGTTAGAGTATGAGCAAGAAGACTTCTGGATTACAGACCTGCGAAAGATGAGAAAGAAAAAGAGAGAAGCCCCTGGAGTACTTGGAATATTAAAACTAGAAAGAACAAAGCAATATGATTGGGACTTGTCTCTTGAGTATGGAAAACTAGATGGCCTTTCGCAGCAAACACTCTTTAACATTCTGAATGAAAGAAAATATGATCTAACTCTGACTGAACTCCTTCGGGGTCTTAGGACCATCAAAGAGGACTACCAATATAGCTGGCAGAGAGGGACTGACAGAGAATCAGACGCCTCGGACGTGAGGAATCCGGGCTAGAAATATTTTTTGTTTGTTTTCTGGACATTTGTCTAGGAAGGGACAGAAACCGGGGCAGGGGGGGGAGAGAATAGAATTATAAAATGTTATGTTTTGTTTTACTTGGTCAATGTGACCTATAATTAATATAATAAAGGGAAAATTTGTGAAGGGGAAGTTAGATCGACCTTAAAAAAAAAAGAAATTAATGATTATAAGAGAATTGGATAGTTGAATATAGATAAACAAAAGAATTTAATTTTTAAAAGCAATGTGAATATCTTTAAGAGGTTAGACAAGAACTTGCTGAATTAATTGTGGAATTGGGATGTAAGAGGAGGGGGTGGGGGGAAGTCAACGAAAGTGGGTAAAGAAACTTAGGGTATGTAATTGTATTTGTGTGTTTGTCTGTCTTTGTCTTTGTGTGTGTGTCTGTTGTTATAAAATGTAAAAACCCAATAAAAATTATTTAAAAAAAAAAAAAAATATTATACTCATGGACAGAAGGCTGGTTTACCTTCTGGGCCAAATATGTTTTTGAATAAAATTTATTGGTGAGGAATTAATAAGGGCATCCCTTTTCCTGCTTGGGGGGGTGTCTTACTACCGTGAGAGGATCCACCTGGACAAGGAGGGAGAGAGGCAGGTAATAGAAGGGGAGTCACGTTCTCCCGGGCTGCCCAAGTCCACCAGGGGGACACAACACTTGCCCTGCCCCGGCAAAGGCAACCTATGCTACGCCACTGCTGCTGTCTATGCAGTGACAGTAAGAGCTGTTTGACACTGGAATGGATTGGCATAGAAAGTAGTAGACTCTCCTGCATTGAAGGTATTTAAGCAAAGATTGGATAGCCATTTGTCAGGGATTCTTTAGCTGTATTTCCTACATTGCAAGGGGTTGGACCACATGACCCTTGAGGTCTCTTCCAATTCTATGATTCCTGTCAGCCCCATTCAAGATGCCCTTTATCCAGGGTGATGGGAATTGTAACCCAATACCTCTAGAGGCTACCAGGTTGGGAAAAGCTGCTCTATACTGACTGGCAGCTTCTCTTTACATTTTCTGCTGGATCTTTTTTCCAGCACTGCCTGAAGATAGCAGAGACTGAGCCTAGGACCTCCTTCCTGAAAGGCATGTGCTACACCACTGAGCTACACTCCTTTTCCATAGTCCTGCCTGGTTGGCTTTCCTCTATTTACTAAACCTTAAGCTGCACTAAGCATATATATGGTTACTGGGCAGAGAAGACTTTATAGCCCACCTTGATCCCTTGGGTTAGGATGCATTATAAATCTAACTTACTAAATAAATGTGTCACTTAGCCATGCTTTCAATCATATCACAAGTGCTGATTTCTCTCAGTTCTTGAAGACTTTCCACTCTCCACTTCTTGACATCATGCTCTGCTCTAGAAAATATTTGTGGGTTTGCCAGGCCAAAACTGGGCCTGACATAAATGGCCACAGTCCCAAGAGATCCCTTTGACTATGCTTTATCTTTGCGAAGGGAGAAGGGACTGCACTTAAAAGAGCCAAGGAATATTGAGATTGCTCCCTTAGGCATAGGCAAGTTGGTGAGAGCTTCTTTAGAAATTGCAGAAATATTGGATGGGGTGTTTTCGAATGCGGATTATGTCATGTGTTCAGGGACTATTTAAACAAAGCAATATCGACAATCATTCCCTCTCCTGATCTTATAAATAAGCATTCAGGGAATCCTTGTGATGATGAACGCTTGACAGGGGAGGCTTGTAACAGCCTACTTCTTGGCCTACTGCAAATTATCGTTTTAAACCAGAGTTGGCATAAATGAATTGCTAACACATTTGACCCTTTGCGTCTCCTAAAAAGCTTGCCATTAAGGTCTGGAACAAGCAGGCCAGTAGCTGTACGTAATGGCAGATAACTAATTGCTCGCTTGAAAAATATACTCTCCTAAAGGGGCTTGAGGTTCCAAAGCAGGTCAGAAGTCAGAGGGATGCTCCCTCTGTCAAGAACAAAATAATTCTAGCAAAAGCCACCCCTCCTTCCAAGCACAGCTGCCGCAAGAGCTACTGTAGGCCAAGATATTTTGCCGCCTGAAGCCAAGGAAAGATAGTGCCCACTTCTATTTTATGCACAAAAGTCAACTACCCTAGCAGATGAACCTTATAGCAACCACTGTGTTGGTGGTGCAAAATCCTACTCTGCAACTAGAGAGCCCCAGATTAGCTTAGGTGGAGGGCAGGTCACAAAGCACACTATTCTCCAACAACTTGCCACCATACCTTCATCCCCTGAAGGCAACCTCTTCCCTCTGCTTAATGTTAGAGCTGGCCCTGACTCATGTTATCCTAAAACATGAATACAGGGTGGGGAAGAGCTTATCCTTCACAGTTGCTGCAGAGACTAATGTCAGTGTTGCAGATCTGGAAAGCTCCTGGGCTGAAGGTTGGAAGATAACCTAGTGAGCTAACGTGGCCTGATATTCTTCAGAGATCTCAATCTGGGTATTCCATGGACATCAACTATATAGCAGAGAAAAAAATCCATGGACATCAACTATATAGCAGAGAAATTTGGTTCCATTCACATTTGAAGGTGAGCCTACCCAATCTGCACTTTCTGAAACAACATGCCATCCATCCTTCAAAATTTGCATTAGTAATTTCTGCAGTAGATTCTGCAGCTCTCCTGCCAAGCTATGTGTACAAAAAATGCATGTAGTAGGGTAAGGTGTGCACCCAAATGCATATATTAGTGAAAGTAGCATACACACACCCATGCATTATATTAGAGGAAACTCTTTTGCAAAAATGAATGCATTAGGCAAAATTGCATACTAATGTGTATATTAGGAGAAATTCACACGGAAATGCTGTTGAATTTTCAGGAGGCCTGATGTGGAAATTATACTGCCTTTGTGACTTTTTTCATATTATTTCTTTCTTGAAAACTACCCTGGGAATGCATAATGAAAGCTGGTATAGAAATCCCTGGAGCTGGGATGGGAAACCTTTTTCCTTCCCTTTGGGGCAACCTTTAAGGGGCCACATGCCAGTGGAGGGTTGGGCCAGAGGCAAAAACAGGCAAAGCGGTGAATGCAGATTTGGCCTTTGCAGAGTAGCCTAGTTTCTACATACACTCACACACCCTTCTCGATCCTCCATCCAGGGAAGCAAGAGGCATCGTCAGAGTTGAAGGATGCATTTCAACCAGGCAAAGACACTCAAGGAGGGCACTCAAAGTAGTAAGGAGTATGGTCTGGGGAGAGGGGTGTGTGGTTGAGGAGGGGGTATAGTTTGGGGAAAGGCCCCAGGCCCAAATAGAGAGGCCTGGAGGGTTGAATTCAGTCCCTAAGTTCGATATTCCTCACTATAGACATAGGGCAAAATTATATAGAGAGAGAATATACGCTTAGAGTTTTGCAAACCCAGCCAGTGAGCACATGGTAGCCAAGAGAGAAGTGCTTGATGACCCTAAACATGCCCACTCATTTCTAAGTTCAATGGGACTTGCTCTTTAATAAGCATGTGCTTAAGATGCAGTCTTGGTGGCGAGGCTGTAGCAGCTCCAAGACCTGAAATTTCTGTTTCTGAAGCAATCAACCTGGCTCTACCCACAAATACTAAATTTAAGGCTATGTGTTTATAAAAGGAAACATTCAAGCATGTTCGTTTATGGTGGTCAGCCGTGTCTCTAAATAAATAAGACCTAAACAATGCCGGTGACATTTTCAGCATCGTATCCACCCAACAATTTTTCCCTCCCTGGGCTTTAAGATGGTTTTTTGTTTTCCAGGGTGTATTTTTCCCTTTAAAAAAACACACCAAAAAACTCTATTCTAAACACCTGCCTTAGGACTCCAAAGCCCTCTTAATTCATCTCACATTTCAGAAAGGCCACCGTTATTACAAAGGTCACATAAAGAACAGGTTGGGCCCGTTTTACAGAAATTTGTTGTTTCTTATTGCTGCTTCTGCTTGGTTGAGTCGCAGTTCATAATGTCGGCTGAAGAGCAAAGGACTGCATGCTGGAAATGATGTGCAGGAAAGGATGTCTTGGGGTGCACCTCAATTGCCTTGTGGTTTAGCATTCTATAGGGCAGGGGTAGGGGAACCCCTAAGCGCCTCTATCTGGCTTCAGCCAACCTCCCCACTGCTCTTGCTTAGCACCCAACTTGAGAGTTTTTGCCTCTCTGGAATATGTCCTTCAACTCTGATAATGTCTCTCGTTGTCCTGGGTGGAGGATAGAGAAGTACATCTAGAAACTAGCCTACAGCACAACGGTTAATTTTACATCCATTACTCTGGCATGTGCCCCCAACCCAATGAAGGCTGCCCAGAATGGAATGTGGCCCTAGCTGTAGAAGTGCATCCTGCAACAATCTTTTGCAGCGTGGATTACTCCTGTTCAGGATTTCAGCCAGCCAATTATTATCTTTTCCCAAGATGTTCCATTCCATTCCTTCATCACCCTTGTTTTTCCACTCCCAACAGCCAATCAGTTGTTGCGGGCAACTGAGCATGCTCAGAATCTTCCTGGCTGTCTTGTGGACCTGGGTGTGTTTCATTCAGTGCCTTCTTTGTAGGAAAAAATGTGCCAGTACTCACCAGGTTCATAGAGATACATCTTCCTCCACCACCTCTCTTTTCATAGGGTGTATCGCCAGCCCCTCTGTCAGGGAACTGCCATCAGCTCAGGGGCGAGAGGGGAAAAGCCAGATGGATTACAGAGAGCCCCCAAAGATTATGGGAAGCAGCACCTCCTCAGCAGAGGAGAGTAACCACGCCTCCAGTGGAGAGGAGATTCTGGGCTCGGAGGAGGCGAGGCGGTGCCAGGACACCTTGCCTGAGCAAAGTGGGGAGGAGAGAGGTCCTCCGTTACCCACGCCCTCCCTGCGCAGTAGGCTTCCGCGCCGAGAGGGGAAGCGCAGATTGGGCATCAAGAAACTACTCTGCTGGGGAAGGTTTAAGGACCGCCCACTCACAGATTCTGCCAGTGAATGAGCGAGCCACGGAATAGTGGCGCTCTGCATGGTGAAGGGTTTTTGGCACCAATAACAAGGCTTTACAGCCGACCAGGGAGGCATTTGCCTGATTGCTCTCGAGTAACCCCCTGATATCCTTACACCCTCCCCCAATGTCTGCCACCTGATGAACCAGACAGCCAGCTGCCTGCCCTGCCCTGTCCTCTCACAGAGACCGGGCTGTACTGCACCTGCATGGCCACCCAGCTGTGCATGTGTGGTTTCACAGAGGCTGCACACACATGCCCCTGAAAGTTCCAGGTCCAGCCCAGCCTAAAGGGTGGAAAGTCAGTGCCTTTCCCACTGCCTGCACTGTGGGTGCCTCTGAAGCCTTGCCCTGTTGTGGGGCTGGGAAGGGCAAGGGGATAAAACCGCTGATGCTTGCCTTTCCACCTAACCAGTCTTTTCTTAGGAACTGGGTGCAGGGGGTGGGGGGTGGGGGAAATGGTGTTGGTACTGCGTACCATTGAGTATCACCAGAAAAAGAGCACTGCTTTCATTCATAGAGGAACCTTGAAGAGAGATTTCCTGGTCTTGCATTCTAAACATAAACCCTGAGAAATAGGGAGATTTTGTTTAGAGCTGCCCAACTTGAGGAACGCTGTCTCATGGAATACTCACTCCATTCTCTTGGCCAGATCATATGAGTGAGACCAGCGTCAAAATCTGGGCCTGCTCATATACAGATCAAGCCGTTCCCCCATGGCTTGCTCACATTTTGATGGCAGTAAACTGCACCAACTGTTTGTTTGAATAGGCCGGATGCCTTACAGAAATAGCAGGTTGTTCCTGCCTTATGGCAAGCAGACAGGAGCCCATCAGCTGTTGACAGACAGCAGAGGCTAAATGCAGCAGTGACTGCTGAGGGACTCAACTTCCATTGAGCTGTTTAATCAGTGCTATGAATGAGCTCTGTGCTGATCCTTAAAAATGAGAAGCAAATCTTCTCTCGAAAGCTTCCTGGCCCCCTAGTGCTATTGCTGTTTATTTTTTATTTGGACTCAATATTATCTTTAGCGTTGCTTACAAAATTCTGCTCATCCAACTTCCTACCAGGATTTGGGGATTCTAAATTGCCTGGTCTTGCTTGTGAAGCAGCAATGACCAGGTTAGCAGTCTTCTAGTCCTCCAACTTTTGATTTCTGGGTACTGATATAGTCAGTTGAATCATTCCACTGTGGATTTCAAGGCAGGTCCCATCTACACCATGCATTTAAAGCAGTATCATTCTATTTTTAAACAGTCATGGCTTCCCTCAAAGAATCCTGGGAACTGTAGTTTGTTGAGGATCATGGGAGATGTTTGGAGACTCCTATTCCACAGAGCTAAAATCCTCAGGGTGGCTTAAAAATCTATTCTTATTCATAGGGAACTCTGGGAATTCCAGTTTTGTGATGGGAATTCTGAAATCCATACTAAAATTATGATTGAGGACTTATTTTCACATCAGTTTGCATTGAAAATGAATGTGTAAAACTGAGCTTAAGATTGGAAAAAATGAGAAGGGAGAAAGAAACCAAAATAAATTTGCTCATTCCTGTGTCCAGCCTCTGCTTTAAGACCCCAATGAGAGAGTGAGAGATCACCTTTCTTCTAGGCAATTGGTTCCATTGTTGAGCTGCTTGTACCAGAAAAAGGTTTCTTCTCATTCAACCAAAATCTACCCTCCGCCACTTCAGCCCATTAGATTACACAGTAAAAGAAGCCGAAACAAAGCTTACAAATTTCTACACAAACACACACACCCAAACCTCAAAGCAACTGATCCCTTCATGATCTGACTCAGCTTCCTTTGTACCTGTGAGTATGTAATAATAATAATAATAATAATAATAATAATAATAATAATAATAATAAATTATTTATACCCCGCCCATCTGGCTGGGTCCCCCCAGCCACTCTGGGCGGCTTCCAACAAAACACTAAAATACAAAACCTATGCCAGTGATTACCCCAAGCAGCCAGCAAGATCATTCATTGCAGGTCTCTAGCAAAAGCAGAATTTAAAATAAAAACAGCCCTAATGTGTGCATATGCTACAATGGCAAAAAGCCTTTGGTTTGACCACAGCAGCACCAGCTCTGTTTTGCCTAGTTTCTCCAGGTAGCATGTCAGGCATGCACTGTAACTTGTAATTGATGCATCAAGGTTACTGGCTGCACCTGAGACCCTCCAACCCATCCACCCCCACCTCTCTCCTTCTCCCCAGGCTTGCAAGTAAGTGCTATGTTCAGGACCATAAAATGGATCAAAACCACTTTGGGTGCCACATCGGCAATTGTTTTAAGAAAGCGAGGGGAAAGTTATGAATCTGCCGGCACTAAATCTTGACTCCCAATTGGTTGAGTGTCTGATCGATGCGCAGTAAATCCTCAGCATGCTTAACTGTCTCTTAGAATATAGAACTCATCAAAAGTCATCACCATCAATGTGTCCAGCGATGCTTTAATTCAAAGTTACAACCACCACTGCAACTTCGCAGGCAAAGGGGAGCGGAGGTGCAAGGTCTGTGATCATGCTTCCTCTGGGAAAGCAGCACTAATGTTCAAAAACTGCGAACTCTGACCTGTGGGGAAGAGAAGGGAGAGGCTTCCCACCTCCCATCTCTTCCCTTCCTTTGTTAACCAGGTATGTCTTGTTCACCACTTTTTTAAATGTTAACCTGTTTATAAAAGAAGTGGCTGGTGGAGGGTGGAATGGTGTTGCCCACCTGGCTTCCCAACAGAGAGCTTTTGACCAGATTAGATTGTCTTGTTTGTCTTAGGCAAGCTACTCTGGGAGCCTGTAAAGGCTGAAGATCAGGTAAATAAATAAATAAAAATTGAATAAAATGGCAGCTACTGTGATTTCAGCACCAAGGTGATGCTTGCTTGACTTACACTCATCTCCTCTTAAGTGTCATAAACAAGCAATCCCAGAAGCAGGTTTGAGCAAGTGGGGAAGGAGAAGGTTGAGAGGACTGGAGTGGGGCAGGGATGGAAGTGGTTGCCTAGATCAGTGGTTCCCAATTAGCTAAGCACTGAGGACCCACTATTTTTCAAAAGCCAAGCCACGGACTCCCTACTTTTGAAAATGTTGATAACTCTTATTTTAGTTACCTTTGCAAAGTGATTTTTGGAATAAATTGTGGAGTGGACCCTAAAAAGCAAAGGATTTCTGGTATACTAAAAAACCGACTAGGGCTGAGCGATATCTGGTTTTCAGCATGGTTATATATCAGCAGCTAAGCATTGTGATATTCCGATATGCCACGATGTCTGGAATTGGAGATCAGGCGTGGGGGTGAGGGAAGGAGAAGCCACAGAGATCAGGTGGGTGGGGGGAGAAGAGGAAGCGAAGTTACCTCCATGGTTTGAGTGGGAGGGAGGGGGAGGGGGGATGCATCAAACTGCCAACAGTACGGCAGCCAGCGGTGGCAGCCAGTGAAGATGAATGCCCACTGTGGCTGCTGCTGCTTTCCTGCTGACTGAGAAAAGCTGCTCTGCCTCAGTGCCAGGGGAAGATAGTTCCACGCTGCCTTGAAGTGAGGGTGATCAGCTGCCCTGGTCTCCCTCAGCTTGAGGAAAGGCATCTCAGAACAGCAGCGTTATCAATTGGGATCATCGTGCAATATTGTTGGTACCTTGAAATCGGTTGCCCTGCTCTCCCTTGCATGAGGAGCAATATTGCTGCATATTGCCAGCTCAAAATCATTCTTGCAGTATGATTTCAAAACCAATTTTTACCAATATGTTGAAAAAATCACACAGCACTAAAACAGACCAAAAAAATTGTGATATTACCATGCAAAAATGACCCAAAAAAAAAGTTTGGAGGAGGCAAGGGATGGGGCTGTGGCCCCCCTGGGTGTGTTCTGTGGACCCCCAGGGGTCCTCAGACCCCTAATTGGGAACCACTGGCCTAGATACGGTTAGACCTCTGGCTTGTTCTAGGTCCCTACAGCACACATGGCCACTCAGAGAGTAGGGGAAGGAACATAGCTCAGTGGCAGAGCATCTGCTTTGCATGCACAAGGTCTCCAGTTCCATCTTCAGTGTCTCCAGATAAGGCTGAGGAAGACTCCTGGAGAGCTGCTACCAGTCGGTGTGAACAGGACTGGGCTAGATGGGTCTGATTCTGCATAAGGCAGCTTCAAGTGTTCCTATGATATCAGCCCTGCTTCTGGCTTCAAGGAGATAACTTCAAGGCATGCTTGAGCCTTGGACACATGTACCCCCACTTTCTTCTTCAATAAATAAATGGCTGGACCCCAGTCATCCTATAGATCCCATGACATGATGCCCAACTGATTCCAAGAAAAAGCTTTGAATCTATTCTAGAACTCCCTCCAGTTGTTCTTCCCTGCAGACAGACACCTTCCCTGTTCCCTCCCTATTCAGGCTTTGTGAGAGCAGAACGGAGTATGCCATCCTCTGCAGATCCAAGCTGCCTTCTTATTTTGGCTTCTTTGGCTGACTTTTACCTGCCTTATCCTCGCACTGCAGCCTCTGCGAGTCTCTCGGGATTTCTTTCGTCTCCTTGAGTTGAGCATTCATGTCTGAGTGAGTTATGCTCCTCTCACTGGTAATTTTGCAGCTTTATTGGATTCCTTCAACTTCACTCAGTAAATTCCAGCGGCTATCAGGAATGGAAGGCATGCAGAGCCCCGACTGAGGATTTTATTGACTCATTGAAGTCTAGATAATGCTGTTTATCCTTTTCCAGCGACAGCACAGGCATGTGAAGTGCAGCAGCTTAGCTGAGAGTCACCAGCAGAAATCATCAAGCAGCCCCTGCCTCCTCTTTCCAAGACCTCACAACTTCTGACGAAAATTGGTATGTAAGCATGTCCTCTCACCATGGATCCCAACAGACGTCCTTTTCATTATGATGACTTGTGCTCATGATGTTATTGCGGAAGTTATATGCAGTCTCACTTTCAATACAATACTTGCAATAGTTTTGGGCTGGACATAACAGCTTCATTTCCAGTGGGCATGTCCTATAGCTTTCTGCTGAAATCTTGTAGGTTTTTATACTATAAATCTTTATACCATATTTTTTTATATACGTTTACTTTTTCTCCCATTTTTGCTGTGCTACAGAGTGCAAGAATGACCCTCCAAACAGAAACAATAAAATAAAGAATTTTGAGATGCATTGCAGAAAAACTAGCAGGCTGTGTTCAAACCCGCATTGGCTGTGCACTCACTGTGTTTCCATTATTATTCCATCTTTTCTCTCCAAAGATCTCAAGGTGGGGTACATGTCTCTCCCCCTCTTCATGCAATCCCCACACCAACCCTGTAGGGTAGGTTTGGCTGAGAGACAGTGACTGACCCAAAGTCATCCAGCGAGCTTCACATCCATGGATTTGAACCCTGTTCTCACAGGTCCTATTCCAACACACCTACCTCTACACTGGCTCACAGTCCATTTTCATACAACAACATTATTATCCAAAATGTGCATGTATTCTGTACTTCTTTTATATAAGAAAGGTGTGTTGCTTCTCAAACCAGCTTCACACTGACTGGAGTCCTTAAGCCATTCCTATGCATAGGATAAAGACATCCCTATCTTGTCAGCACTGCCTGGCATCCATACAAACAGAAACTAATGTGGAACTAATTAAGTTGTGCTGATGTGAACTGCTGGGGGGGGGGAGCTGTGAAATGCACTGGGCCAGGGGGGCAGGCAACTTCCCTGTTCTAAGGCAGTAATGTGAACACCTCCATAATGTGGCATGAAGTGTGGACAGTCCAGTATAAACCCACCACATATTCACTATTATTACATCAATGGCATGTTGCAGAATGCACCCGCAGAAAAACCATCCATCTGGAAAACACCATCAATCTGCCGTTTCGAAGAGGATTAGACAAATTCCCTGGAGGATAAGGATACTAAAGGCTGCTGGGCATGATGACTACACACCAACTCTAGTATCAGAGATGTCTCTGAATACCATTTTCTGGGGAACTAGAGTAGAGAGAGTACTGTTGTGCCCATCCAAAGTTGTTGCTGAACACTGGAAGATTCGGGGCAGGTAAAAGGAAGGACTTCTTTCCACAGTATGATGTTTTAACTGTGGAATTCACAGCCTCAGGATGTAGTGGTGGCTGCCATCTTGGACTGCCTTTAAAAAGCCCTGCCTGGCAATTATGGGGATTGAACCTGGAACCTTTTTCTGCATGCAAAACGGATGCTGTTGCATTGAACTTTGGCCTGTCCTGATCAACATGGCTATGATAAGCCTGCACATACTTTACAATTATTTGAGTACAAAAATATTGGAAGACATGATGTTTCAAAGCAATTAAAATAGATAATGCTCAGAAAAGAAAAGAAAAAGGAGTTTAGACGAATTCGTGGAGGATGAGCCTATCAGTGGCTGCAAGTCACAACAGCTGCATTCTCTGTCCATTGCCAGAGGCAATATGCCTCTGAATATAAGTTGCTGGGAATCACTGGCAGGGAGAGAACTGTGGCCCTCAGGTCCTGCGTGTGGGCTTCCCATCGGCATCTGGTTGGCCACTGTGATAATAGGATGATGGACTAGCTGAGTTTTGGGGCTGATCCACCAGGGCTCATAGGCTGCTTTTCTTTTCTTTTTTGCCCAGATACTGTACCTTTTATAACTGAATGAAAGACAGACTATCAACAGGTGCAGTGCAGGGTTGTAGTGATGAAGGAAATCTACTTGCTATGCAGCTGTTAGAAACACAAAGCTCCTGTCCGTGAGCACACAGGGATGGGGGGCTGGGGAGATGGCAACCCTAGGTCAGACTTGCTACCTAACTCGAGTGAAAACCTTGAAGAATGGTCTCCGTGTTTCATTCCGTGTCCTCTGAGGCCCACAGCCAGTCAAACTGAGCGGAGGGCTGTGCTAGAAAACCTAGCGAAATCGGGAGTGAGCGTGATTTATCACGTGAGCGGGGAAAAGTATATTGGAAAAGGTGACCGGCCACGTCCCCAGGTTGCCTAAACAGACGGAGAATGAGTGCTGCAGATACGTCTGGGTTTTAAATGCCGATTTGCTGGTCTCATTAATCTGCTAAATTACCCAGCTCAGATTGCTTTATGCGTAAGCATCGCATCCAAACAGGCCATTTTGCATTAGCTGCCATCAGAAAGAGGAAACAGCCGCAGAGGAACAGGGGGGAAGCCACAAGGAGAGACTTATTGGCTGCAAAAAGAATCCTTAATAAAATCCTTATACACCACTGTTCCCAAGAACCGTTTTGGCGTGTGTGTGCTGGTGTCTAGTAATATCTACTTCGGTCCTCTGGTCAGACAACATTTGTTCTGCGTCAGCCAAAACCCAGTGCCAGCAACAATCTGGGGTACAGTCTTATAATTAATAAGCAGGTATTCACAGAGCCTGACTGACTACTCAGAGTTAAGCATAGCATAGGATCCGTTGATTAGGAGCAGAAGCTAAGGGAGCAGGGAAAATCTGGCACCAGAACAATCTGAACCACATTTCTGAATATTAATCCTGGAATTATTTAGGACAATTGTTTTTCGTTTTCTTTTGGGGGAGTTGTGTGTGTATATTTATAATGAATTGATGCAGACAGCAGAACATTCTTGTCACATCGACACAATTAGCTGGCTAGCCTCAGTGTGCAGTGATTTGCTTTGATTATTTAATCGATTTTCTTTTCGTCTCTGTTTTTTAGTAAATCTACCTAAGCCCTAATGAGACCTCCCTAAATTGATTAGATGCTCTGCAATTTCAGCCTAGTTTACACATTATTTCGGAAAGCTGTCAAGATCCTGTGACTTTCATTTCATTGGATTTAATGATTGCTGGGAAGGAGAGCGAAGGGAGAAAAGGTGTGCATTACAGCCAGATACAATCGTTTTTGTCAGTGTGATCCTTTTAAGTGCAATTCAATTAAAGTGTTATTCCCTAATTTTATTATTGTGCTAGCTTGAGTGCTAATGCTAGCCACCAATAAAGCAACAGGTAGATAATGGTATACAATTTAATTTAACTAATTGGAGTTTAGTGATCTAACATGCTTTTCATATCCTAATTCTTTGAATAATCTTTGATTTTTGCATCTCCTACAATTTTTTTAATGGAAGAGGGCAGGCGAAAACATCAGTTACATTTCAGATTCAATTATCGGTTAACATCTGCCTTTAACAGCGAGATCAGTATGCACACGAATTCCCATCTATTACCTGCTCCATGCATCCATTTCCCATTGTCTCCATGTTTGACCTTGAAATTAATTTATCTAACTGTGCTTACATTCCTTATTATGTTATCTCCAGTCTTGTAGGGCCAGAAATATTTTCACTGACTGGATTTTGGCAGAGTGACAGTGCAGAGAGAGTCAACCACAGAGAGGAACGTGTTCCTCAAGCAAGAGAACAGAAGTATGTGGGTTTCCCCTCTTCTGAATAGAAAATGTGGTGTGTTATTTGCAAGCACACATAGAAGCCCTCAAGTGGAATTTTGCTTTCAATTCCATCTCTTGTCAGATTTTTATTTTTATTTTTGTTAGGGGGAGTATCTCTGTTTATTTTTATTTCAAGTGACTTTCTTTGCACAGCCATTGCTGCCTTGTTCAATGCAGTTTGATATCCTGGCTGTTTTTTGTACAAGTATGTTTCTATTGCAGCTATATTGCATTGTGGGTTAAAGTATTATTTTCTTCCCATGCACCTTCTCCAATCCTAAGTGTCTGACTCACCTCCTTTTGCTCTGATTGGCTCCAATCAACACAAAAGGTAGGAAGACTTCTGCTCAGTGCCTACAAAGCTCCCTTTCACAATGATTGAATGACTTTTGGATTCTGGAGACAGGGACCCTGTCTTCAACTCCCTGTCCTCCTAGGCCACCTCTAGATGAGAATACAAAAATTGCTGGTCATGTATCCTTTCATATTATGGTTACTACTTATACTCTTAGTATAAGAGTATCCTTTCATGTATCCTTTTCATGTATCCTACTCTTAGTCGTCATTCAAATAGAAGAACTTACCAGGAAAAAAACCTTTGGGTGCTTATTTCAGCAGCATTTCATACGCACTGTGCTCTCAAAAGGACTCGATGGCCCTTGTGGTCTCTTCCAACTCTATGATTCTATGATTCTATGATTCTAAATTCTTTTTCTGTCTTTCAACTTAAGTGTTCACTGACTGCTCTTAATGTGTGCAAAATTCCTTCCTGCCTCCACCACTGTGTCAACACCTGTCCACAATTTCCTCTGGAGCAGCAAGGAAATATAGCAAAGCTGAGCTGAACGTTACAAAGTGATTATAATCCTATTGTCTCTCCTGACCTTGAATGTGGCAGCATGGCATGATCTCTGTTTTTCTCGCTGCGTGCTTTCAAAGCACTGCTCAGATTATTGGGGGGGGAGGGGACACAGGGAGCCATAGTAAGATCCACTAGGTGAGAAGTGAGGAAGCTATGACCCTCCAGATGCTGTTGAACTACAACTCCCATCATCCCTGACCATTGGTTGTGCTGCCTGGGGGTGATGGGATCTGGAGTCCAGCATCTGGAGGGCCACCAGTTCCTGCACTAGCCCCCACATCCTGTGTCCTCTCCCAGATATCCTCTCCCATAATCCATCTAAGAACAATCACCAAAGGGTTGGGGCTCATCTCACCTGCCTCCCTATTGTAATTAAAGCACTGCTTCACTCTGGATCGGCTAGGAGTTGGCCATGTTGAGTGTTGCTGGTGGAAGATGGCTTTTAGACTCAACCATTGTAAGAGCTATAATGATTTCCTCCTAGCTTTTAGACTCTTTATGTGGGGAATCTTTCTTCTATCTCAGCTTCGAGAAAATAAAAAGAACACTGCAATTTGGGCACGTCTGCAGTGCTTCCATTGAAAACTGGACAAAATGCACCTCTGAGAATTCCTTTAAGCTGGGGTGTCCAAAACCTTAGAACCGTGTGTGTGTGTGTGTGTGTGTGGTGGGAATGAAAGTAGATTTGTGAGAAGACATCACTGCCTGTTCCACACTGCATTTGTTGCATGTAGCACTGTTTCTGTTCTGCTGCACTCCGTCTTCTACCAAAAACTACAATATTTGTCTCACTTTCCATGGGGTGAAATTATGTAACTTATGTAATGTACATAATTAAATAAATTATATAAATCATGTAATTACATGGCCATTAGTTATTCCACCCCATTCATTTCAATGCAAAAGAAACAGAATGGAAATAGAGTGGAAGGTCACCAATTACATATTCTTTGTCAATTGAAAGCAGCAACAGTTAATACCAATCAAGTTTGTCATATTGATTTCCATTCCAGATCCAAACTAAATAAGCAAACATTTGAGATTTCTATTTCCATTTTCATTTGAATACTTCAACATCCTTCTTGTGAATGACAAGGCATGTTGCAAGGCTTTTCCTTCTTTCATCCATGAAACGTGGGGGGGGGGGTATGAATCCTTCATTCTTCTATTTCCCAGATGAACAAATGCTTGGTACTGTTGTAGCATTTAGAAAATGATACTTCATGGACTCTCTTGAATTGGAATCACAGTACATTGCAAAGGTTACATTGTTACAAAAAAAAAATCAAATGCAAAATCCAAGAGAATAAGAGTAATACCAATGATGAAAAATTGTAGAATAAAATGCATGATTACCCCCATTATGGCAGAGCTAGTTACTAAGAATGTTAAGAGTCATAGAAGGCAGACAAAGTTGTAATAAATGTGCTGAAAGCTGACAATCTTTATGTCTAGCAAATGGAAAATCAAAAATGCAGCCATTAATTGATGTAAGAGGAAATAAATTTAGACCTAAGCTTGTCCACTGTGAATCTGATAGAGCAGTCAGCCCATGCTTCAGAAAAATGGTTAAATGAACATATATAAAGCCTACAGAGTCCCAAGATGAGAGGATTTAGTTTCACGCAAATTCCCTTCTTTTGTTGTTCTTTCCCGCCCTCCTCTATTTTCCAGAAATATTATAGTGCCACTATAGTAGCAAGGATACATTAAACTTTAATGAGAAAGTGGCAATGTGGGAGGGGTTGAGAGAGAGAGAGAGAGAGAGAGAGAGAGAATGATCTTCACATATTACTTTGCCTCCCTCGATGGCCTTCTGTGCACTCAGTAACCTTTGGCACATAATGGGCAGTATAATTTTGAATACACTTTACGGACGACTCATGGAATGGTGCTTCAAAAAGATAAATCCTCATGATGAGAATGATAGAAAGTCACGGGAACAGCACCAGTGGCCGCAATCTACCATAGTATTGGGGTGCATTCAAATGTGGGGAATATTTGTATTAGTTTTCCTGATTATAATGCTAGTGCTTCTGTCCCGTTTTCCAGTGCTTCTTTCACAGTGCAGTGCCTGTTGTGTTATGCAACTGTGGCTCTTTGACCAAGATGTCAGCATAATGCACTGAATTCCATTCACACCAGTGGGTGTGGTGTGACACAACAGCGAATAATGTTGGACAATGTCACTAATCCATCTGCACCCCTATCTGGACAAGGATAGCCCAACTTCTGTTGTCTGTGCTATGGTAACCTCTAGGTTAGATTACTGCAATGCATTATATGTGGGGCTGCCTCTGAACATGGTTTCGAAACTTCAGCTGGTGCAGAATTCAACAGCACTGTGTGTAGTGTATAGAATCATATTGTATCTGGATTGAAGATTTTGGATTAATGCATTTTCCTCTGGTACATTATATTAGACTGTTAGACCATTGTGAGCCTTTCATGGCACATTTTGATCAACACTGACCCCTATCTTAACTGCCATGCAGCCCGGGAACCAAGCACATCCCCTCAGGACTATCTGTTTGGACCTCAGGGCTGTCCACAGGCCACACACCTAAGGTACATTGACCACACCTTCCCTGAACGCTTTCTTCTGGCTAGTATCTGACCTTCCACTGTCATATTGCCTCTTGTTTGCCTGAAAGTAGGATGGAGGGAGCTGTAGGTGTGTGTGAAAGGGAGAGTGTTGTGTAGCTAGAATGTCACCTATCATACAAAGGTAAGAGTTACATCCATTGCTCTGCTCACTTTTACATAAGCCCCACTTACCACTGGCTTGTGTAGCCCCTGGAAAGTTTCTCACAAGGAAATGCGGCCCCCAGACAGACACCCCTACTTGCATTCATATGTTTCTGTCCTTCATCTACTCCCACCTCCCCAATTTGACCCTGCCAGGGCTTATTTCATAGACTCTGACCCCATAGACACTTGTCATATTCCAGACAGCCTCTGAAAAGAGGCTCATATCTAATGTGGCTATAGATTAATGTATGTAGGATCTTGCCTTAAAGTGGTAATTGAATTTGGTGGTCTCTGTGCATGTGTGGTGCCATTTTGACTCCATAAGGGCTGGCACTGAGACAATGACTTTACTTATAGGATTCCTGCCCCCTCCCTAGCCAGGCTGACCTGGTCAAGCTGTTTTACCTCTCAGTCTCAGTTTTCCTCACCTCTAGAACATAAGAATATTGTACCTGTCTCCCAGGGATATTATGAGTCGTAATTAGTTTAAGTGCTCTGGGAACGAAGCTTTCTAAACATCATGTATTATTACTGAAATGAGTGTACGACTATTCTGGAAAACCAAAGGCATTTCAAATTACCTAACAGCTACAAACCCCAGTCATTAATGTGAGTACTTAGAAAAGCAGATGCCCATTGTTCAAGCCACTGGGGAGATTATGTGTTTAAAAACGTAATTAAATATAAAAAATGTATAACACAGGAAGCCTGCCGATGACAGCACTAAACAGATGATCCAGCCCAGCAATTGTAACAAAGAAGGTGTTAAGAGCTCCAGTCTGCGCTGGGACTAGTATAGAATTGTGAATGCCACAGAGATGGCATGGAATTTTGTGGGGTTTGTGTTCCATGGAGTTTAATTTATTCCCCCACCCCTGCTTGATCATGGACTGTCCTGTGAAGCTGGCCATGAGGGAAATGCAAGGATCTGTGTCTACTTTTGTTTCTGCATTCATTTTCATCGGGTTGTAGCTATTTAAGTTCTACTCAGAAGAGTCACATTGAAATAATGGAAATGCCGAATGTCTGCATTGGTTTTGTCATTCATTTGTTGTCAGTAGTGGAGTGGCACATTCAAAAGTGCCTTTATGAGCAACACAGCCATGCTCCCTCACAGCCATGCCCCATCTAAGTTTATATAACCTTTTAAGGTTATACAATAATAATAATTGCAAGTGCATCACAATGATCAGTGCAGATCCCCATGTGTTGCCTTTCATTTAGATCTATTTTCTGTGCATGTACATGGGCAAATAAGGTGTTGGGGAGGGGTAGTATGTCTGGTGGGGACACATTGTTCTCCTTCTGGATACTTTGTCCACCTTTGGACCCCAACCTGCACTCAGCTCTCACCTGCAGCTGTCAGCATGTGACAGCACCCACACCCCAGGACTGGCTTTGACTGGTCGGCTAAACCAGGTGAGAGTAGCCAATGGGTCTCAAGCCTTCAGTAAGTTAGGGTTTGAGGCTCCAGTGGATTGTGGTGGATTGTGTGGACAAGACCAATAGTGAAGAAGGTAGTTTCTCCACATGCTATAGAGGAAAGTGAGGGGCAGATGGGGCTTGTCAACTTGGGAACATAGCCCATCAAAGAGAAGGAAAACTCTGGTGCAGGATATCTTTGAGAGAAGAAAAGGCTCAGGAGTAAACCCTACAATAATCTGGAGCCCCTTAAATGGTTGGATAACTCCTTGATGCTTCCCCCTGGCAACTCCTGCAGCCAAGCTGGTGCCAAATGTATTGCTCTGCTTTCCTTTAGACCACATCAGTACACCAAAAAGGGAGTCTTGTCGTCTGAGCAAGGGGGTGTGGGTATAGTGATGACTTTGTTGTGGCTATGCTACGCCTCCATGGCTGGAGCGAGTAATGCTTCTGAAAACCAGTTTCTGGAAATCACAGGAGGGATAGTGCTCTTGTACTCAGGTCCTGCTTGTGGGCTTCCTATGGCCATCTAGGTGACCACTGTGAGAACAGGATGCTGAACTATATGGGTCATTGGCCTGAACCAACATTGCCAATGATATGGGGTGATGGGAATTGTAGCCCAGCAACACAGAGATGACATCACGGTGGTGGTCTCTGGTGCTGACAATGCTGAGCTAGGTGAGCCAGTGGTCTGATTCTACATAGGGCAGATTTCTACATTATACATGAAGAACCTCACACACACGAGAGAGAGAGAGAGAGAGAGAGAGAGAGAGAGAGAGAGAGAGAGAGAGAGAGAGAGATTGTACTGAGGTCATCACTGGCAGAAAGCCAATTCCCACCCCAGGCAGGATGAAAAGAACATTCTGCATAATGAAATAGCTAAACTTGGCTCTCCGATAGATATAAAAAATAATCCAATGAATCTTGTGCTTCCATGGGCTACCCCACTTCACAAGAGCTTCTCTTTTGTTCTTGCAACTCTAGCATTTGAGCCATTTCACTTCCTCATGAAGGGGAGATGGGGGGAAGAGGGACCTCCTAGGACTCCACTTTTATGCTTCACATTTCACCAATCAAGAAGCAGGTGTCCCTGGTTTTATGCCTAATTACCCAGGTCAAAGGATGTAATGACAAGGTTTCTCTTAGATGTCTCTTCGGGAAAGTCTGCTGTTCAGATTCCTATCAACAATGAAAACCCGTGTGCAGCAAAATAATTATTTTCCACGAGCCTTTTCAGGTTTTCACCAAACAACGAGGAGAACAGCAGGAGTTTGCAAATGGGAATATCTTTTATTGATGGCAAAGATTTAGTGCCTCTTTGTATGGGAGTTTCAAGGCCATGCAAATCCTTACACTGGTAAAATATGGTATTGTTCTTAAGAAAAGGTACTTAAAAACTGGAGCAAAGGAAAGACTTTAAAAATGAGTTCCGAAAATTGTCTTTATGATGAATTTTGTAATTTTGCAACTTGTCCTGTGAAGAACTGGTAGGTTTTTTCCCCCAAATTCTAAGATGATTATTTTAAAACAACAGCAAAAGATTATTACTACTATTGCTGTTATAATAATTGTTATTCTCTGACAACAACTTCAACTGTGACATTTCCAATCATAAAAGGGTATATTCTTGACTGACCAACACACATAACACTTGAAATTAAAATTTTAATGTGGGTCAAATAGTACCCAAAATACTGAATCTGCAACATGGTAGGTAGGGGTGGGTGAATCAGCTTGTTTTGGTTTCTGTCCATCACACAGGACAGCACAGAAAACTAGTTGTGTTGTGGGTTGCTCCACGGTAGTGTGACCTCCTATACATCTCCCCAAAAGATGAAATGGTTCACCAAAATATATCTGTACAGCCATTTGCCCAGTATATAACAGCAAGACAGCAACCTGTATAAGGAAGGATGTGATATAAACAAGGACAGGGAGAAGAGTCAGTCTGGGTAATGCATAGTTAAATTATAGAAATTGCACCCACATGCAGGCTTCTTGTCAAACAGCTGCTTGGCCACTGTGAAAACAGAATTCTGCACTGGAATGGGCCATTGGCCTGATCCAGCACGGCTCTTC
This sequence comes from Podarcis erhardii, assembly GCF_964252035.2. NCBI lineage: Eukaryota > Metazoa > Chordata > Lepidosauria > Squamata > Lacertidae > Podarcis > Podarcis erhardii. Next base: position 39,414,666 of record NC_138511.1, read on the forward strand.
TTATGTTCTTAACCTGGGACAGATGGAGGCAATTGTTCAACTCAGTACAGGCGTCTCCTGATATTCTAAGATGCTCAAATGCATATTATAATGAAATCACAGAAAGGTCCAAGATCTAGACCTTTTCTCATCATCTTTTAAACCAATTCTGCCCCCTGGTCACCACTGATCTTTCTGACTTCCCATCTGAAACAATGCCAAGCTCCTTGACCTGACTCTTTTTAACCTCCCCTGCCAAAAAGATTCTTAATATAAACAGGACATTCATAATGAGGTCTTGGAAGGCTCTTTGGCGGCACAATGATGTACCAAGTCATATTACCCCCTTTTTGTGCATATATATATATATATATATATATATATATATATATATATATATCTCCCTGGATCTTCATTGATCCATCTTGAATCAATGCTTTTAAAAAATCTTAAGACACATTTTAGTTAAGAGCAAAAGCCTGCATTTTATGTTTTGACATGCTATTATTGATTGGGAAGGGAGAGAGAGCAGGGACGCCCCACCTGACTGTCTCTCCAACTTCCATGTCTGGCAGTGTCTGGTAGCACAACGTCCTTAATGGCTTTGCTCCTGTTTTCTCCTTTCTATTTGCTGGCATTCTGCTTTATCCTCCCAGCCCACAGCACGGGGCCTTTCTCAGGGTTTTTTTTAAGTAATCAATACCCCCCCACTGCTGGCCGTCACTCATATTTGGCACACTTCTAAATTATTCAGGGGTCTCTCTTGAGCCATATAAAATTTCTATTGCATTTGTCAATTGCCTGATCAATAGTTCATTTTTCTCATCCTCAAAGACGCACACAGGGTTTTGAACTGGGAAGTCTGACTTCCTCTCTTCTTCTTCTTTGACTATATATATATATATATATATATATATATGAAAGAAAGAAATTTTAACAGGAAGCAGACTGTGTTAGCTACAAGTTTCAAGATCCACTGTTGTATCTTGATATGTCACTAAGGTGAATTCCTGTATCTCGACACGTATTGCATCCAGCTTTTTCCTCTGGTACCATTTGCCGCCTACATAACGTATGGCAGAATGTGCTTTATTTCTCTTTATGGCTGTGCTTACCTGTGACCCTTTCACCCTCCGCTGCAGAAGATGCTTACACCGGAGGACTGTCTGAACATCCAGCATTAATGACATCTGACATTTAAGTCAACCTGAAAGAAATCTCTGCAAAGGCAGTCACTAAAGCTAATACCGTTGACGTCTCTTTAAGGAGTTGTATTGACATTCTTGGTTGAAAATAATACCACTAAGGCACGTTGCGTTGAAGTCTCAATCAATTGGGTGGCTATCTTCTGCTTTCTGCCAGCTTTGAAAAAGGGTTGTAGAACAAAAAAGGAACAAAATAATGCCTTTTATACCCAAAGTATAGATTTGAAAAAAGAAAAAGTAGCAGCATTACTGACGGTATGAACTAAGCCACCTACCCCTGCAGCAACTTCAGCTTCAGCGCTAGCTTTTTTAAAAAATGTGCAAAGCAGCGTCAACTTAGCCAAGGAAAGGGTCCTGGCAGAGTGAGGCAGCTTGAATTCTTTCTTGCTTTAGGGCAAAAATGGGGGGATGAAAGAGCTGGAAACAAGAAAAGCTTCCCCGCCGTCATTCCAACAAGGTAAACATCAAAACTCCAATCATTTGCTGTTGTAGTTTGGTGGCTCCCATAAATGTTTTAGTTTTAAGAAGCTGCTGATCTCAGTGGGTTAAAGGGGAGGTTTTGGTTCTTCCAGAATGATAACAACTCGACTGGCAAAGAGGAGGGACGTGGTTGTGCAAGTCATAACCTTGCTAAATCCCAAGAATGTTGCAGGCTTGATGAGGGTCTTGTCTTTCTGTTCTTCTTTGGGTGAAATCCATTAGTGCTGTGACAAAAGCTGTCCTCACATTTCATAAACGCCCCCCCGCAAACAAAAAATAAACAAACAAAAACTTTTCACTGTTCTATTTTGGATATATTCTTTAAGCTTTTATATTCCACCTTTCCTCCAAGTCATAAACTGATGTGGAAATATGAAGAACTGAATTTAAGATTAGAAAAGTGAGTAACTGAGTGAAACTGAAATTGACAAATTCATCCATGCTGAGTGGTAGAGCATCTGTCATGCATGCAGAATATTACAGGTACTGTGCCTGACATCCCCAGGTAGGCTTGGGGAGACTCCCTTCTTGAAACCCAGGAGCACCACTGCTGAGCTAAATGTTTCAATGATCTGCCCTGGAATAAGGCAACTTCCTGTCTTCCTATGAATGTGTTGGTTGCTTCAAAACGTTTTCAATTGTTCTTTTATTCCACCCTATCCAGTGTCCTGTCCTTGCAAGTCACTTTGAGCATTGGAAAAGTGGCACTTATAACACCTCCTGTCACTTCTAGAGCACAATAAGTGTTCTGTGGAGCTAGCTGAGAGATCCTCAGAGTTCTTCAAAACAAAATATAATTTTGATAAAGATGGCTTTCTCTCCAAATCTCAAAGCCCAATGGATGCCAAGCTGAACTTCAGACACAGATTTAAGTCCCTCTCAGATGAGAGTGTTGGGTTGTCATGGCACTCTCTATCTATCTATCTATCTATCTCTATCTATCATCTACAGGGGTCCATAAACTTTTTCAGCAGGGGGCTGGTCCACTGTCCCTCAGACCTTGTGGGGGGCCAGACTATATTTTTTTTTGGGGGGGTGAACGAATTCCTACGTCCCACAAATAACCCAGAGATGCATTTTAAATAAAAGCACACATTCTACTCATGTAAAAACATGCTGATTCCCAGACCGTCTGCAGGCTGGATTTAGAAGGCGATTGGGCCAGATCCGGCCCCTGGGCCTTAGTTTGCCTACCCATGATCATCTATCTATCATCTATCTATCTATCTATCTATCTATCTATCTATCATCTATCTATCTATCTATCTATCTATCTATCTATCTATCTATCATCTATATGCCTCAGTTTGCATCTGTAAAATGAGAACATGTGCAACCTTCCTAACACAGTTTGCTAAGCAGGAGAGAGGTGGTAATCCACATGAAAACCTTCATTCATTAAAAGTACTATATTAGTGCTTAATAACAATCAAAGCCCACTTTGGCATTGTTATGTGGTCAATATAAGACCATATATATCACACACATTTTATTGACCCAACTATCCCAATACAGTGGTACCTCGGGTTAGTACTTAATTCGTTCCGGAGGTCTGTTCTTAACCTGAAACTGTTCTTAACCTGAAGCACCACTTTAGCTAATGGGGCTTCCTGCTGCCGCTGCACCGCCAAAGCCTGATTTCTGTTCTTAACCTGAAGCATTATTTCTGGGTTAGTGGAGTGTGTAACCTGAAGCGTATGTAACCCGAGGTACCATTGTAGTATGTAACAGGCAGTCAAATATGCATGAATTAATATGCACCAATTAATAGGAGCATCAATCCCCAAACTAGGCAACAGGCTTGCAACTAGGTCTTTGCATTAATTAGTATCTGCTAATAAGTGGTTATGAGGTTGCTATTTCTCTTGGGGGAAGTGGCAACTTTAAACTACTGTTTGCATTTCTCTCTCTCTCCCTCACCAGAGCATGAAACTGTAATTAAGGACCTCACACCACAAAGGATTAAGTACGCAGCTGTTCGGCCAAGTTCTCTCTTCCAGTTTTACCGTACCGATGGCAGTGCAATATAGGGAGTGTGGTAACAGAGGAGTGCCATGGCAGCTGGGGTCCATAAGGCACTCCAGCCCAGAGCTCTACTGGTCCCATGAGTGGCACATGAAAGAGTTTTACTCACGATGTGCTCCCTTTATGGCAGCATGACCACTGAACATCTCAAAGGTCTATTGGCTGCTAAAAGGCTCACATTCCTTCCAATGGACAAGCTGGCAAGGATTAATTTAACCCACCTCTTGGCAGCTCTGGATTTCCATGCAGTGGCCATCCTCAGCCAGTGAAGACTGGCTTCAAGAATTCTACAGAGAGGCAGCTGGAAAGTTTGTTATAAAGCTGTTCAGGAATCCAGGATGCTTGCAGTTTGGCTGCAAGCTGATCTGAGACTCAAGGAAGGAGACTCTGACTCCTCACGTCAGATGTTTCAAATCCCAGTTTCCCTATGAGGAAACATAACAACGTGGGGGGGGGCAGTTTAGGGGGAAGATGAGTGGGGGGCATGGTAGAGGTGTGTGAGATTATGCATGGTGTAGAGAAAGTGAATAGGTAGCTTTTCTCCCTCCCTCCAAATACAAGAATTTAAGGACATCCAGTGGAGCTGAATGCTGGAAGAGTCAGGACTGATGAAGAGAAAATGCTTTCTCACGTGGTACACAGTTAAACTATGAACTCACTCTCACAGGAATCAGTGGTGGCCTCCAACTTGGATTGCTTTTGAAAAGGATTAGACAAATTCATGAAGGATAAGATTATAGATGATTACTGACTGACCACAATGGCTATGTTATAACTCCACTTTCAGAAGTAGTAGAGCTCTGAAGATCAGTGGCTCCTTGAGCTCTAGAGAGAAGAAAAGTGTCCTTTCCACATTCTCCACACTATGCATAATTTTATGAACTTCTGCCATGTCCACCTTATTCAACTTGTTCTAAACTAAAAAGCTCCAAATGTTCCAAGCTTTCCTTATAAGGGGTTCGCTCGGTAAACAGTGTGGATACCTCAGATTGGCTGAGCCTAATAGGACTTTGGCCTTCTGCCCTTGCTTGGTCAACTGAACAGTGCCAGTGGGAGAGCCAGGACCAGAGTCTTGGAGGGCCTGATGAGCCCTACAGTAGGTGTACTGAAGAACAGCATGATTGGTTTTGGAAAGGACATGTTGTCCCAGAAGCACAGGCAGAACTGCAAGACCAAGGCTGAAGGTCTCCCTCAGCCGAGCTTTAGGCTGATGACTGTTATTCCTGGTTTAAATAGGAGGGCCATGGATGCACATCAAAGGAAGCAATGCCTCTGGTGAGTTCCATTTGTATCCACATTTACAGATCATTATAATTTGGCATAGTTCCATAGGAGTCAAACAGCCAAACTTTCAGCCTCTATAAATCAGCCAAACTACTCTGATTTATACCAGCTGAGGTCCACAGCATAGGTCATCTGCACTGAGAGGTGATTAGCCAACTGCTGACCCACCAGCTCTGTGCCTTTTGGCTCTGATTCCTTTCCTTGTTCATTCCCCCCCCCCCCTATTTGCACAGCAGCCATTAAATGACTAATTGTAGTGAACTTCTAACCACAGTGCCTCCTTGTGAATTGTGGATAGAGAGCTGAAGTAGTGATGGGGGTGTGGAAATACTGCAAGCATTTCATTCTAGATCCATGTGGGCCCCATGGGTGAAAAAATTGGGAGACCATTCCTGGCTTTTGCATGTTCTATCATATGCCTAGAAATCATCACAGGTTTATTATGCACTGGTCCTATTATAGGATCACAGAGCTAAAACACAGAGAGAGAGAGTTACATGCAAACTACCATAGGCGCCGACTCCATGGGGACTGAGGGGGCCCGAGCCCCCTCAAAAATTCGTTTGTCCCGGTGCGCGGACTTTCCCCTCTCTCTTCTTTTGCCCCACGGATGGATAGGAAGGAAGGGACGAGGCTGCGCGCTCCCCAGCCCAGGCTCCTTGCGACGCTTCAAGCCCCGGCAAGCTGCACCCTCTCGGCGGCGCGCTGCAGGCGCTTCCCCAATTCCGTCCGAGCACTAAGAGCAGGAAGTCGCCCTGCCAGCTCGGAGGAGGCAGCCCAGAAACGGGGCGGGAGAGCAGGACGCCGCCCCGCGCCACCTCGCCTCAGGCGCCGCCTTCTGCGCGCACACTCGCTTGCCGCTAGAAGCCCTGCAGAAAAGGCCGTCGGGTGCAGGAGCGGCGCCTACGTCGCGCTTCCCGGAGGGGCACGTCGCCCGGCATTGGCGCGCGTTTGGGCGGGCTGCGGAGGGCGCGAGCGCTGCGTGCGCCCCAGGAGGCCGGCGAGGGCGGGAAAGCGGGCGGCTCGCTCCTCCCGCGCGCCCGAAGGGGCTTTTTTGGCGGTTCCCCCGCTGCTACGAAGTCCTAAGCAACGAGAAGGAAAGTGCCTCATGAGCATAGCACTGGAGGGTGAGTCTCAACTTTTCTGGATGAGCACTCAATGTGTTGCAGATATTAAGCATAAGAAACGCTCCTCATTGTCCACACCCATAAAAATATTCAAACTTTTACTGGCAGAACTCATTGAAATAAAGCAGAAAACATCAAATGAAACGGTTCCCAAATATTCATACGATGTCCATCATAGGCTTAGCATCTTACAAAATATGAAAATGATCCAAGCTGATCTGAAAGCAAAGGTCTCTCTCTCTCTCTCTCTCTCTCTCTCTCTCTCTCTCTCTCTCTCCCCACAGCCTGCATACCAGTCTCCAGACTGTTTACTCTCCCTTCAGGAGAGTTTCTTTTACACATTCATTGAGTTTGGGAGAAAAGACACTTCAAAATGGGAGATTTTGCAACCCAGTAAAAATTATTAGTTATATTATGCTGCGGGCACACTTAGAATTTGTCCCGGTGCGCGAACCTTCGTGTAAAGACTGGCGGGCCAGCGCTGCGGCCGTGGCGACATCAAAAGGACTGGAGCAGAAGCGCCTGGAATCCTCCACCTCGCGTCGCCTTGACGCTTCGAGACATTACGACGCCGCGGCTATATAAAGCCCACGCCCTGCTGGCGCAGTCATTCAGTGTGGATAGTTTCGTTCAGTGCATGCTGCAGACGTGTTTAGCGTTCCGACTTTAGTGTTTAGTGGACTCTTTTATATGACTATATTTTATTCGTTTACTTTAGTCTCTTAGTGTATTGTGAATTAAGTTTGCAATGGATAAATTTGTTACCAAAAAGGCGCGCTTGGAAGTTGATGATACTGCAAGTCAACCTCCGACAATAATTGTGTCGTCAATTGCTTCGTCGTCTTCAGGTGAGAACCGTTCACAGCCGAAACCTGGACAATCCGGTAAGGGAAGATCATTTCAGAAGTCTTAGTTGATCAAATATACATGGCTAGAATATGAAGCATGTACCGAAAAAGTTTTTTGCAAAACCTGCAAAGAGGCAGATGCTAAAAATCTATTACAATTTTCTTCAAAAAAAGAAGATGCATTTATTTCCGTAGGGTTTTCTAACTGGGAAAAGGCTTTGGAAAAATTTCGTCTTCATGAAAATATGTTTACGCATAAAGAAGGTGTTCTGAAACTAAATTCCATCACTAACCGAAGTGTGGCCTCCCAATTGAATGAACAGTTAGATAGTGATATGAAGAAAGGCCGTTTAGCTCTTGAGACAATTTTTACTACCGTGCAATTTTTATGCCGACAAGGACTAGCAATTAGAGGGCACGAAGATGTAAACTCAAATTTTTTTCAATTGTTGGAACTCCGAAAGAATGACGTACCTGAGTTAAAAGATTGGTTAGGGCGTTCGGGGTCTAAGTGGACGTCCCACAATATTCAAAACGAGATCATTGATCTACTAGGAAAGTCTGTGTTGAGAAAAGTATTGGCTTCAATCAAGAAGACTGAACATTTTTCTATTATGGTTGACGAAACAAGTGATTCTTCGATTCACGAACAAGTGTCATTTTGTTTTCGTACTGTCGATGATTCCTTAATTATCAACGAAGACTTTATTGGCTTATACGAGACCCCCAACAATGAATCACAAACTCTGTTTAGTATTTTAAAAGACGTATTTGCTCGTCTTGATTTGTCAATGGATAACTTAAGAGGACAGTGCTATGATGGTGCCTCGAATATGAGAGACAAGTTCAAAGGACTAAAAAAGTTAGTTTTGGATATACAACCAAAAGCACGTTATGTGCACTGCACTGCTCACAGTTTAAACTTGGCAGTTGTAGACAGTCTCCGCCATCTTACGTCTATGAGGGATATTATGGCCTTAGCCAAGGACTTAATAAACACCGTAAGGGAATCCAACAAAAGGATGGGACTTTTCAGAAGCATACGCTGTGAGAGCGCCAACGACCAAGCTGGTCTACGACCCCTTTGCCCGACTCGATGGACTATGCGAGCTTCTAGTATCTTGAGAATATTGAAAAACTTTGAAGAATTTCTAGAGTTTTTTGAAACATTTTCTGCAGAGGACAAAACAGAGGCAGGTTACAAATGTGCAGGCTACCTTGAGTCGATGTTACAATTCAAAACTTATTTCTTTTTACGTCTTTATTGCCATGCAATGAACCCAGTAGAGGATGTCAATGAAGAAATTCAATGCCCTCATCTAAGTGTTGCTGATCTGGAAAAAATATATGAGGGCTTGATTTGTATATTGAATGGAAGGCGTGATAGTTTTGAACATTTTTGGGAATTGTGTTTAAAAGAAAAACCTTCACAAGTTGATGATCCTTTGCTTCCTCGGAATCGACGTATACCAAAGAAGTATGAAAACAATGAAGCCAGCTCACTGCACACTTTCAAAACCCCAAAGGAATACTACAAAGCTATTTACATTGAAGTTTGTGAAACGGTGCAATCTTGCATTACTGAGCGGTTTGCATCAACTGGATTCACACAGGTCATTGCAGTTGAACAAGAGTGCTTGCTTTTAGTAAACAGAGGTGAAACAAATTTTGAAAAATCAACTGAGTTTTTCAAAAATGACCTAGACATTGAGAGACTGTGCTTACACTTGAATATGTTAGCCGATATCGCTAATAAAAAACAACTGGTCTTAAAAAACATGCGTGATGTGAGAAAGTACATTACACAAGAGCCTGCAGTTGGAGAAATGTTATGTGAAGTAGTGAAGTGCATTAAGCTTCTCCAAGTAGTTCCAATCACGACAGCAACAGCAGAACGGTCATTTAGCGCCCTTAGACGTCTGAAGTCATATCTCCGATCAACAATGGGACAGAAGCGATTGAACAACTTGGCTGTTCTTCAAGCCCATCAAGATGTTTTGGATGAATTGGATATCCGACCAGTCATCAACGACTTCATATTCAGTAATCCAGTCAGACGGTCGACATTTGCACCTTTCTAAAGACACTCTAGCCCTAATAATGGTATTTAGAGCAATATTAAAAATCTTTATAAAATAGAGAATTAAATACATACAGAATGTTAAATTTTCAGTTTCGAAATATTAGTACTAGTTTAGTACTGTATTTCTATATTACTATAGTACTGTATTAGTTATTTTCAAATACTTAAATATTTTTAGGGTGTAAGACCCAATTAAAGCCCGTTATTTACATACAGTATTACAGTATTTACATACAGTATTAGGCATACTGTATTAACTTTATTAACTGTATTAAAGCATTAACTTTGAGATATTATTTTTATTTAATGAACCCTTAGCCTTATTCAAAGTAAGCTTAAATTAGCTATTTCACTTATTAATCAAAGTGCTATTACTGTGCGACAGCAATATTTTATGTTTTATTCTTTTAATGATAGTTTGGGATTTATTTAAATATCATTTCAGTCTTTTCAGAGCTATATATTCACTGCTCTGTAATAGTCTATAAGCGTAATTGTTACTGTAAATTAAATTAGCTTTTTACGAAAATACCGTGCGTGTTTATGTTTTGTTTCTTTTTTCAAAGCCAAAAAGTGTTTCAGGCTTGTCGAGTTTCCTGGAGTGTGGAGTTATAGAGAGTCGAGTTTTCGGGGTTCTAATGTTGATCATATGACTCTAAAATACTTTTTAAAAACTTAAAAACTCACTAATTTTCATCTAAAATTTAGAAAACTTCCCGGGGCAGAACCCCGGTATGGGCCCCCCCAATATTTTTTATAAGTCAGCGCCCCTGCAAACTACATTGCCACATTTACACATGGGTGGAAGTGAGGAAGGAAAGAGAACATTGGAGTATAGGAAGCTGTCTTATACAGAGTCAGACCATTGGTCCCTCTAGCTCTTATTGTCTGCACTGGCATGCAGCAGATCTCAAGAGTTTCAGATATGACATTCCCAGTCCTACCTGGAGGTGTCAGGGATTGATTCACTCGGCCAGTGAACTTCAGCCCTGGAGAAATTACATGTTCTCCTTTAAAATAGTTCTGCAATACAAGATCAATGGTATTACATGGAGGAGGGATACAATTCAATAGTAAGAGATTGGATCCAGGGTCTAATCTCTAGCAATTTCAGTTAGATGTGAAAGAAAGCCTCTGCCTGAGATCCTGGATGGCTACTGGCTATCAAAGTAGACAACACTGGAGTAGTCGGCAAATAGTGTGACTCGGTGAAAGGCAGGGCCAGTCCAAGGCAATTTGATGCTTGAGGTGAAGGAGAAGGTGGCACTCCTGCTTGACAGACAAAAGCCAGTTGGATTGGCAGTTGAACCTTGTTTTGACACTGATGGGCTGGTTTTTAACTAACCAGGTTTTGTCAGTTATGGTTAAGCTTTTAAGGATGTGAGAATTTAACAGCATGATCCTAACCATGGCTACATGAAGTCCTATTGAATTCCATGGGCTGACTCAGGGGTAGAGGAGAAATTCAATCTTGTTTCCATTTTAATAGGAAATTACCAAATTCACACTTTTCAAACCAATGCATGAACTAGAATGGAGCCATCCTTCGAATTCACACTTCTCTGAATTTTGTGATGCAGTTCTACAACCAAAAAATATGAACATAGATGCCTATATTGGGGGGGGGGGTATGCATAGAAATGCATGTATTAGTGAAAATAACATGTAAAAATGAATTATATTAGGGGAATTGATTTGTACAAATGTGTATATTAGTCAAATCTGCATACAAAAAAAATGGGTTTATTAGAAGAAATTTGCAATAAAATGTTCATGAATTTTCATGAGGATTTTATCATGAACTGAATTTAAGACTGGAAAGAAATGAGAAATGAAGAGAAATGAAATTGAGAGATGAATCCATTCCTGCTTCCAGATAAGCAGGGTTAGGATTGCAGCCTTGGTCTATATTATTCTGAAATTGACAGATTTGTCCAGGTAAGGAGTGTTAAGGTGTGTTAGATCTGTAGCATTGCTCTGTGTTCTTCAGTGAGCCGGATTGTGCATTTGTGTACACACATTTGCACATGTGTGAGAGTGAGAGAGACAAAGCAAGATGTTTTAAAATATAATTCTCAGGATTTGATAAATGAGAAAATGGAATAACAAATATAGGCATACATACAAATAATTAAAAAAACCCTACTTGTATTCCTTAAGATGTATTTACATATTTTGCCTACAGTGCATTATGATATAGGTATTACAACTTTGCACAAATGATGGCAGTTCCCTCCTGACCCCTCCATTTTTAAAAAATTGTATCCTTCAAACAAAATCTTGAAATATTTATTGGGGTAGCCATATGGAGGAAACAGATTATGAGGGAGGATGAAGCTGTTCCTTTTAAAAGAGAGAATACAGGGAAACCACATTAAGAAGCACTTCACATTCTTCCTCCCCTTCCCCCCGCCTCCAACCCATCCCAATCTCCAACCCACGAGGGACAACTTCCTTTGATCATCTCAGATCCATATTGACATGTCCTAGGCCAACCTCCCCTCTCTAATCTTTCAGTGCTCTGCTTGTGGAGCACATAGCACTACATACATTCATTACTGTTCAGAACAAGGGATTGCACAGACCCTACTTGGAGACCACAAGTAGACTGGAGTTATTGGTTAGAGATCATTTACATGCCTCCTTGACTGCTTTGCCTTCCTCTAGAGGGGGCTCTGATTTGCCAGGAGAATTGAGTTGGAACTTCTCCATTGTTCTCTCCTTCCTTACACATGGCTGGGCCGAAGAGAGTAGAAGTAAGTGAAATGGTTTCACATATAGCTGTTTGGTGTGGGGGTTGTATTTCTTTTTTCTCTCTCAATCTGACCTTCTCTTCTTCTTCTTCTTCTTCCCCCTCCCCTTCTCATCTCCCATGTCAGGTGAAAGAACTTCTGGAAGAGACAGAGTGGCCCAGAGCACATGTCACGAGTCAAAACACAAAAGCCCTTAAAAGAAGTGAGTGAGGGGTACTGTTCTGCCATGGGAGATGGGCAAAATATATCCCTTAGCAAAATCACAGACACTTGTAAAGTCATGCAACTCCACAGCAGGGTGTTTATCTCTTCCCTGTTGCAAGGTGTCAGGGAATCGGTCTGCGTCGACATCTTGAGCTATCAAGTGGGGAATGACATTGTTTGCTTCCAAATCAAGGAAGTTAAAAAGCAATGTGCAGGGCGTGTAAAGGCTTTGCCATCACTACAAGTGTGTGTGTTTGTAAGAGTTGTTCAAGAGCAGAGCCGGAAAGTCATGTCTCAATAGATGTCAACCGTTTTGACACTTCCAAAGGACAATTCAAGTTTCTGTTAACAGGGCTTTGACTGTGTTTCCAGAGAGACTGTCTTGCTCTGCTTGCCTTGAAAAGAGAACAGTCGTGGGTGAGTTGGAGCTGAATGCTTTTGTCCCCATACCTCAGCACTGTGATGCTCTAAAGATTTTGTCGTCTACTAGTAATAATGATGATGATGATGATGATGATAGGATTAATATATCTTCCTTTTCCTTGAGGACCTGAGGTCATAAGTCAAACAGCTTACTTCAGGCCACAGAGGAAGGAATGTCTAAATATTTGCACCTGGATCCAGAGCCCTATGTATACTCCCCTGTGCATGAAGAGCTCCTGCAGGAATGAGCTGCCCCATTCAGTGACTGGAGCAATTGTGTGCATGTTAAGAGATGTGTGAGAAGAGCTGTGCCCCCTCTCCACTGGTGTGAGGCTGCAGACTATCATATCCCAAGGGATAGCTCTCATGCACAATGCAGGGCGGTAATAGTGCTGAATCCTTGCTTCTCACATAGTTCGGTATTGCAATCTTCTTCTCTCTCTTCTCCAATCTCTGCAGTTTGAGGAAAGGTCACAGGGCCAGATTCTAATAAGCCTCAGCACAAATTAAATCGTGAATTAGGTCCTTCGATGTTGCATTATTGTATTATATTATTTTATGGTTTTTTATTGCTACCCCTCCCTTTAGGCAAGCTCTTACAAGGGATCTTGAAATAAAAATGCTAAAAGCAGGAGGGAAAGACTACAGCTTAGTGCTGGGGTGGGAAACTGGGTATTGTTGGACTCCAGCTCCCATGATTCTCAGCTAGGATGACCAATAGCAAGGCATGATGAGAGTTGTAGTCCAAAAAACATCCAGAGAGCTACCTTTAGCTTAGTGGTAGAGCATCTGCTTTGCATGCAGAAGGTCCTGGGTTTAGTCCCCAGCATCTCCAGGTAGACTAGGAAAGACTCCCTGTCTGAAACCCCGTAGAACCACTGCCATCCAATGTACACAGTTCTGAACTAGATGGACCAGTGGTCTGACTTGGTAAAATGCAGCTTCCTGTGGAATAATTAATGTGTAACAAAAACAGAATCAGACACATACAAATGCAATTTAACAAGTAAAAGCAAGGAGAATAAAAAGGCATAAAAGGAGTCTGCTTCTCCCATATGAACCTACACAGGTTCTGAGATCATCAGGGGAGATCCTTTTCTCAGTCCACATTCATAGGCATGCCTGGTGGTGACAAGGGAGAGGGCCTTCTCGGTGGCTGCTCCCTGGGTTTGGAACTCGCTTCTTAGAGAAGGTCGATTGGCTCCCTCCTCGTTGCCCTTCTGCCAGCAGGTGGAGACATTTTTATTCCAGCAGAGTTTGGGGAACCGATTTCTTGTAAGGAAAGGGCTCTTAATGCTGTGCTGTATTATTATTATTATTATTATTATTATTATTATTATTATTATTATTAGCAGCAGCACTGGTGGTAGTAGCAGTATCTGCAGTTCAGTAGTTCTTTTTTACATTATTTTAATTCCATATATAGTCTACTTTTTAACAACAACCTTTGATAGGTTTTTAGCTATATTTGTTTTATCAGTATTTAATATTTATGAGCCATCTTGTTTGGGGGGGAAAGGCAGGATGTAAATCATCCTCATCCTCACAAGAGGAAGGGCTGTATCAGAAATCTGGCCTTGTGAACCATGGCTGATAGTTAGATCTGGAATACTGATGCTGCAAATATGTCAACTGAGGCATCCTGTAAGATTGTCACTGTGCTTGTTTTCTAACTCATGAAAATGGGCAGACAGATGGCTTAAAATGAAAGTCCATTAAGGCCAACCAAGGGGTATGTAACAACTAGGCACCATTCCAAAAACTAGCCTTGGTGGCTTGGCATTTGGTGACACACACCAGAGTCACATTGTTTGCATTCCTACCATTCTAACTTATCAACACATCTCATCAACATCCTCCAAAAGCCCAACAGTTTACAACTGATTTGGCTGGTGCACTGAATAGCAAACTCTCGAAGTATCTGTGGCTGATCCTTCATAATGACATAAGTCCTGTTCAGAGAACTGGTTGAGTAACTGAATTTGTGGAGTTGAGCACAATCCCCCACACCGCAGGTCCACCTACAGAATACCCCTTAACTGTAATTGATCTCTGATTTGCATCATATGTCCTGCATGCAGAACTTTGTCCTTTTTTGCTACAGCCAGTCATGGAAGCATGGAATTCTGGAGTCCTAGCACTGCCTTTTTATCTGCAATTCTTACAAATAGTTTGGTGCTAGATATTTGACTTTTTCATATATATTTACATGGCATCTCCTCTAGTCCCTACAGAGACTAAACCCTCTATTTTTATTTTTATTTTCAAGGGGAATTCAAAGTGCTGGCCTTTAAAGTCCTAAACTGCTTCAGTCCTGAATACCTAAATTAGTGTCTTCACTACTGTTGTTCAGCCCAGACAGTGAGATCTAATTCTGAGGGCCTTCTGGCAGTTCCCTCATGGTGAGAAGTGAGGTTACAGGGAACCAGGGAGAGGGCCTTCTCAGTAGCCACACCCGCCCTGTGGAATGTCATTCCATCAGAGGTCAAGGAAATAAACAACTATTTTACGACTTCCGGTCGGCGCCAGCGTTTGATGGCGGTCCTAGCCTCGAGCTCCGAGGCAGGACTGCTCCGTAAGTTCGGGTCTTACCCGCTACGGCAAGCGGGGGACCCCTAAAATCACAGGCGCTGAAGCCTGTGAGCAAGGAGATTCGGTGGGCACCTTTGCGCCCCCCCGGCATCGTGAAAGAGCCTTTTTAAAGGCTCCGGAGCGGCATCGGGGTGAGCGCGGTGCTGAGGATCGCTACCCAGCTTACGGAGTGAAGCCGCGTCGCCATTAACGGAGAGCGCCGATTCCTTTCTGAAACTAAAGATTGGCAACAACAATACCCGTGAGTAAGAACGCAAAATTAAAACGGGACTTAAAAATCTAGAAGATTTGGCTGAAAACGGGAAGGCAAAAATTAAGGAAGTCAGCCTCCCGGATCTGCATGATTAACGGAGCAATGAAAGACTGAGCTGTGTTTAAACGGACTTTCCTTTTAACTCTTATTAAACCAGACATCGAAAGGATCTCCCCCCTGTAGTGCAGGAGAAGGGGGGGAGGAAACAGAATTAATTTAACCTGCAAAAGAAAGGGATAAGGAATAAAAAACCTCTGCTGCTGACACTTCTGGTCAGGCTGCCGGAGCAGCGATCGCCTGAAAAAGGAACTGTCAAGTGAGCTGTCAAAAGACAGTGGCTACAAAATAAGACTTATTTGAAACATATTAACGGGACTTTGGTGGATTACAATTTTAACAGTAAAGTGCTACAAATTAAAGACTCTTAGTGGGACTTTTGCCTTTGGACTTTCTGTTTCTTTGTTGTGGGTGCCTTTGGATGGTTACAATTTCCTCCTCTAGAGGGCTTTAGTTGTATTACGGTGTATCCAGCGGGATTTTCCACTTGCAACTTTCCTGTGTGAATGACCTTGAGTTATGAGCAACCCGCCAGAAGAGATTTCAACAAGAAGTAAAACAAAGCAGGCTCAAAAACAAGCTCAAAAAAGAGGCTCTTTATCAGGAGCAGCAGCTGCACAAGAAAAAATAACAGCAGCATCAATGGAGTCAATGACACAGGCTCTGCTCAAAATAAATCAGTCATTAGAAGTACTCACCAAGCAATCTGCAGAACTTACTAAACAGTCTACAGAGAACTCTAAGAAACTGACGGAGCTGACAACAAGACTAGACCTGAACACAACAACAATCTCATCTAATACAGATTCTATAAACCGTTTGGTTCAAGAGTCCACGGAAACAAGGAGAATAGCTGAGAGTGCTAGGTCTACTGCCGAAGAAACCAAAGGAAAGTTTGCGCCTATTGCAAAAAAAGTACATGAACATGATACAGCATTAGCCCTACTAGAACTGGAAAGGAAAAGCAAGAACCTGAAATTAAGACTGGTTCCAGAAGAGGAAGAGGACAAGCTTGGGGAATTCCTCACAGATAAATTTCAAGACTTTTGGAATGATGAGTTAGATGGAGAAGAAGATGAATTTGTGATAACCTCAGCCTTTCGGATTGGCAGGAAGCAAGGGAAGAAGCCAAGAGACTGTTTAATTACCTTGGGATCAAAGGAACAAAGAGACAAAATACTGAACCTACATTTCCAGAAGGCCTTGGTCATTAAAAATTCTCAGATCCAGATTTTCAAGGATATTCCTAAATACTTTTTGGAGGTTAGATCTCAATTTAAAGAATTAGTTGATCTACTTAAACAGAATAATATCCCATTCAGGTGGGAATTTCCACAAGGGCTGTCCTTTAACTTTAAAGGGAAGAAAATTAAAATAAAAACAAACCAGGATAAAGAACTCTTTTTGGAAAGAAATCAAGAGGATCTTCAGAAAGGAACTGTTAGTGAGGGGGAAGTACCGGACATTTCAAATCTATCATTTGGACTGAACCGAGCACCGACCGAGGAGGAACAACAACTTGGTGCAGTCGGTGGAAGAGCTACCCAGTAACAAAAATGTCTCTGCAACTCTTCAGCTGGAATTGTAATGGTTTGAACCACCCTCGAAAAAGGGGTCAAGTATTCCATCTATTAAAGAAGGAACATCTAGATGTAATCTGTCTACAAGAAACTCACATTGCCAGGATACATAGAAAACTCTTAACAAATAAGAGATTAGGACAAGAATTTATTTCATCAGATAGAGTTAAGAAAAGAGGAGTTGTGATCTATGTCAAGGAAAAATTTGAACCAAAACTGATCTTTAAGGATGACCAAGGAAGATACCTGGCAGTGGAAATTCAAATTCATGGAGAAAAGATTTTGATTGTTGGAGTTTATGCACCAAATGAGGGGAAGGCTGAATTCTTCAAGAAGTTGCATGAGACTTTAATGGACTTTTTGGATTTTAAAATTATAATGATGGGTGATATGAATGGAGTCGTCTCCACAAACATGGACAAGGCCCAAAGACAAACAATATCTAATGATGGAAGACTACCAAAGACATTCTTCGAACTGACTGACACTATGGACCTGATTGACATTTGGAGAACTAGGAACCCTCTGGAAAGGGAGGGGACCTTCTTCTCTGAAGCAAAAATGACATGGACTAGAATTGATCAAATATGGACTTCTAGTAATCTGGCATCAAAAGTTAAAAAAATAGAAATCTGCTCAAAGACCTGTTCTGACCACAATGCTGTCAAGATGGAAATGAAACTGACAACAGCTGGAACCTTTAGATGGAGAATGAATGACACTCTTTTTGGAGATGAAGAAATTTGTAAAAAGGCCCAAAAGACACTTAAAGACTACTTCGAGATTAACCTGAGATCAGACACTGAAAAAAGAGTTATTTGGGATGCAAGTAAAGCCGTGATGCGTGGCTTCCTAATACAACAGAATTCAATAAAGAGGAAAAAACAGAATGAGAAGAAAGAGAAAATTTGGAATCTAATAAAAGAAGGGGAGAAGAAATTGAGATCTAAGCCTAAATCTCAAGAGATATTAAGAGAAATAAAATTCTATCAAACACAATATATGGAATTGATGAATCAGGAAATAGAATGGAAAATTAAACAAATGAGACAAAAGACTTTTGAGTCCGCAGATAAATGTGGGAAGCTACTGTCTTGGCAATTGAAAAAGAGGCAAAAATTGAATACAGTGACATCACTCGAAGTAGATGGGAAGTCTATTAATAAACCAAATGAGATAAGTAATTGTTTTCAAAGTTTTTTCAAGAAATTATACAAACAAGGGCCAAAAAACGAACAGGAGATAGAAGAATTTATTGGAAAATACGGCTTACCAAAAATCTCTGAAAATAATAGAAGGAGTTTGAATGAGAAAATTACAGATCAAGAAATAGAGAGCGCCATTCAGGATATGCAGCTGGGAAAATCACCAGGACCAGATGGACTAACCGCGAGATACTATAAAGTACTGAAGGATTGGTTAATACAACCATTGAAAGAAGTTTGCAATCAAATTTTGGAAGGGAAAAAGGCTCCCGAATCGTGGAAGGAAGCATTCATTTCACTTATACCGAAGACAGAAACTGAGAAACATCAAGTTAAGAATTACCGCCCTATATCACTCTTGAATGTGGATTATAAAATTTTTGCAGACATTTTAGCAAAAAGATTCAAAAAAGTTTTGTTAGAGGAGATTCACAGGGACCAAACTGGCTTTCTACCAGGCAGGCAATTGTCAGACAATGTGAGGAATATTATAGACATTTTAGAACTTCTGGAAACTGACATAAATAGAAAAGCTGTTTTGATTTTTGTGGATGCAGAGAAAGCCTTTGACAACATTTGTTGGAGCTTTATGAAGAGGAATCTCCAAGGGATGGGGGTAGGCAAAAACTTTGAAAATGGTATAAGTGCAATTTACTCTGAGCAAAAGGCCAAACTAATTGTAAATGGTATGGTTATGGACGAAATTCCAATAGAGAAAGGGACACGACAGGGATGCCCAATTTCCCCTCTATTGTTTATATCGGTACTGGAGGTTTTCCTAAATATGATTAGAAGAGACCAGCTGGTTAAAGGTATACAGGTCGGAACTAAACATTATAAGTTAAGAGCATTTGCAGATGATCTAGTCTTGACATTACAACAGCCAGAAACCAGTACAAAAAGAGTTCTGGAACTTATTGAAATATTTGGTCAGGTAGCAGGTTTTAAATTAAATAAACATAAGACAAAGGTGTTGGAAAAAAATCTTACGGTGGGGGAAAAAGATAGTTTTCAAAGAGAAACTGGTTTGGAAATTACTAAAAAGGTAAAATATCTGGGGGTGAATTTAACATCTAAGAATGTGAACCTATTTAAAGACAATTATGAGAAATGCTGGGCCGAAGTGAAGAAAGATTTCGATATATGGTCAAGATTGAGACTTTCCTTGTTAGGCCGAATTGCTGTTATCAAGATGAATGTATTGCCGAGATTGTTGTTTCTGTTCCAGACATTGCAAATTCTAGATAAGATGGACTGTTTCAAGAAGTGGCAGAAAGACATATCTAAATTTGTCTGGCAGGGCAAAAAACCCAGAATAAAACTTAAGATTTTGACTGATGCAAAGGATAGAGGGGGCTTTGCCCTGCCGGACTTAAAACTTTATTATGAAGCAGCAGCTTTTTGCTGGCTGAAACCATGGCTACTTCTTGAGAATACAGACATTCTGGACCTGGAAGGTTATGATAATAGTTTTGGTTGGCATGCATATTTATGGTATGACAAGGTAAAGGTACATAGAAATTTTAAAAACCATATTGTTAGGAAAGCATTGTATAATGTATGGAATCGATATAAAGATTTGCTTGAAAGTAAAACCCCCAGGTGGTTGTCACCAATGGAAGCCAAGGCGGTAAAAAGACTGAACATGGATACAGATTGGCCAAAATATTGTGAAATTATAGAATATGATGGTGAAAAGTTGAAACTACAGAGTTTTGAGAAATTGAAACCTAAAGTCCGAGATTGGTTACATTATTTCCAGATCAATGAAACTTTTAAGCAGGACAGAAAACTAGGATTTCAGAAGGAGAGGTCAAAGTTAGAAACAGAATTGCTAGAACCCAATACTAAGAATTTGTCTAGAATGTATAATCTGCTGCTAAAATGGAATACACAGGATGAAACGGTTAAATCAGCTATGATTAAGTGGGCACAGGATATTGGTCATGATATTATGTTTGCTGACTGGGAGCAGTTATGGACCACAGGTATTAAATTTACGGCATGCAGTGCCCTGAAAGAGAACATAATGAAAATGATCTATAGGTGGTACATGACTCCAGTCAAGCTTGCAAAGATATATCATTTGCCCAATAACAATTGTTGGAAGTGCAATGAATGTGAAGGAACTTTTTATCACCTTTGGTGGACCTGCCCAAAGATTAAGGCCTACTGGGAAATGATCTATAATGAAATTAAGAAAATCCTTAAGTGGACATTTGTAAAGAAACCGGAGGCTTTTCTCCTGGGCATGGTCGGCCAATTGGTACCAAAGAAAGATAGGACCTTTTTTATGTATGCAACAACAGCAGCAAGAATCCTTTTGGCGAAGTATTGGAAGACTAAAGAATTACCTACTCTGGAAGAATGGCAGACCAAGGTGACTGAATTTATGGGACTGGCAGAGATGACCGGCAGAATTCGTGACCAGAGGAAAGAGACAGTGGAGGAGGACTGGAAAAAATTTAAAATCTATCTTAAAAATTGTTGTAAAATTTCGGAATGTTAAGATGTCAAGGGATTGGATACAAAGAATTACAGCTATAAATTGAAATTTATAAAATAGAATGTTTTTTAAAGAGAATTAAATATAAAAATGGGATGAAGAATTGCTAAAAATTTTAAAATATGGATGCAGGGAAGGGGAGGTTTGGGGAAGTCGTGTTATGTTTATTTGTTTTTTGTTTATGTTGTAAAATCAATAAAAATTATTTAAAAAAAAAAATAAACAACTATTTTACTTTTAGAAGACACCTGAAGGCAGCCCTGTCTAGGGATGTTTGATGTTTTCCTGTGGTTTTATAAATTGTTGGAAGCTGCCCAGAGTGGCTGGGGCAGCCCAGTAAGATGGACAACATATTAATTGTTGTTGTTGTTGTTGTTGTTGTTGTTGTTGTTGTTGTTGTTGTCATGGCTGTAGTTAGGGTCACCGCTCCGCAACAGGCCATCTGCTTGCATGCAGAAAGACTCAGGTTCAATCACCAGAATCTCCAAGTAGGGTTGTGGAAGAACACTGCTTGGAAACCCTGGAGAACTGCTTCTAGTCATTGCTGACAATACTTTGCTAGAAAGACCAATGGCTCAGTATAAGGCAGCTCCCTATGTTCCAATGTAAACTAGATAGTTAACCATGCTGGAAATGGTGTTGGTTAACCAGTAGGGGGAGACTTCAGACAGTTCAGGATGCTTAAGCTGAAGTTACATCAAATGGATTTATCCTGTTCCAAATAAAACACTGCTTACATTATTAGCTAGTTGTTAAAATTTGAAAGGTATTCTTAAACAATGTTGTGGTGTGGTAGCTCATTACTCTGCATTCACTGTTCTTGCTGCAGCTCCACAGCATTCCTCAACAGTCATTCCAATGATGGGCTATTATGCTCCTCTTTGCAGTATCGGTTGTGGTCAGCTGACCTATAAAAATGCAAGGGACTTACAGAAGCATCATGTTGCATGAGGCCTTTGGCAGGCGGGACTGATAAAAAGGGAGGAAGGGCAAAGAAAGCTTTCTAGGGCTAGGAAAGAGTTCAGTTGCTAGTTGTGGGATATGACTTGAAACCCTAATCAGGTGATACAGCAGGGATGGAGACTGTGTGGCCCTCCAGATGTTGTTGCACTTACAAGTCACATCAGACCCCTCCAGTATGTGAAACAGTCAGGGAGGGTGGGAGTTGTATTCCAGCCACATCTGGAGAGGCACACCTTCCCCATACAACCATGCAGCCTCAAATGTATGTTGGTACAAGTGTGAGAGATAATGTGGTGGTGAAAACTTGTCTTGCTGTTCTTTTTTACCACCCATCAAATAATGAGAAAAGGAATGCATCCAAAAGTTATCAAAGGGGAGAAAAAAGTGGGGATGTTCTCACAGGTGGGATGCAGAGTTTTGTTGTGCTTACCTTCTGACCAAGGTGGTCACAAAGTGTTTGTGAAGGGTCTTTTCTTTCACTCTGCAAAGCATCTCTCTGGTGATCTGAACTCTAGTGCCTTGCAGGGTATCTCCCTTTTCAGAAAACACAATGCTATCCTTGGCTGGGCTTTTCTCTAAGCACAGGAAGCTGGGGAGACTGTCTACTGTGCACCTGACAGCTGTTTGTCATTTTCCTTGATGGTCTCCCATGCCTCAGAAGCAAAGCTCATATCCATCAGGAGCTGTGCATTGAGTATTGTGGGCCCAATTTCAGCTGATGTCAGATCAGCAGCCCCTCCCTGTTGAACTTCCAGAAGCTACTAAAAAACATTTTTTTCATTATTCCAGAAGGAATATTAAATTAATTCTTATTTTACAGTTGACCTGTATTTGCATTTTACTGACCTTCACAAACAGCAGATAGAGATCAATGTAATTAAGTGTTATATACATTGCCAAAATAAAGAAATAAAGAAATTTTGAAAACTTTTTTAAAAACTTTTAAAAGAAATCAATGTAGGAATTTTTTATTTTATTTTTTTTAAAAGTGCAATAGGAAGGACTTTCCTTCATACAAAATTAGCAAACCCATCTTAATCTTAGGCAATGGATAAGTAGTCTTCCGGACTTCCTGTGCTTTAGTTAAAGTTCAAGGGAAGATCAGATCAGATCAGGAAATTTCATCCCTTGTTGAAAATACATACATACCTACTCCAGTTTTCCTGTTCCTGATCATCCCACATTAAGTTACGGAGGTTTGGGTGGAGGAGCTATTTACCTGTGTTTGCTTCATAAAGCAAGGTTCCTAACCATGCAGAGGCTTCTACTTGCATTCATGAAATCGTAGGAATTACCCCATTCAATGAAGGAAGTTAGGAAGGCACCATATATATGGCTTGATGCTTCCTTTTCAGGCACGACATATGAAGAAGGCTACAGTCTCCTTACAAGGCAGATCTCAATGCAATGGTCAAAAAGGTTTCACTCTGTTCAGTGGAAATCTTCCAGGTATTTTCACATACACACAAATTCACTGATGTTACAGGATTTCTAGACAAGCTGTATTCAGCATTCATCCCTGATTTCTTCACACAAAGTTTGTGAGGAGGATAGACAATGTCAGCTATTTTTATGAGTGATTCCCTTCCGATTTGTTTGCAGAATGGTTGTATAACATTGCGATAAACCAGGTATAGGGAACCTTTGGCCCTTCAGAAGTTGCTGAACTACAACTCCCATCATCCCTGGACATTGGCCATGCTTGCCAGGGCTGATGGGGAGCTGTAATTCAGTGACATATGGCAAGCCAAAGGTCCCCTACCTGTGGGGAAAGGGCTAAAAGTGTTGGATGAGCTGTAAGATTGGGATGAGAAAAATGTGGTCTGCCATATGCTGTTGGACTACAACTCCCATCAGTCCCAGCCAGTATTGTCAATGGACAGGGATGATGGGAGTTGTAGTCCAGCCACACCTGGAGGGCCATGTTTTTGCCATCCCTGCTCTATGCTCTTAGTTCAAGTGGGCTGATAGCCAGGCCTTTCAGATATGACATATAAATTTATATGGAATGTTCCTTGAGGATAGGAACCTTGCAAAACACTGTGTTAAATAGATACAATACTAGCTTATCTCAACGGGATTCTTAGAGGATCAATTAACTTTGACATCTTATTCAACATGTGAAACTGTTTCTTATCTCTCATTAACATGGCTGCATTTGTGACTAGCAAGTCTTCCAGCTTTGGCCAAGAACCCAGATATTAGCAGTCTTCCATCATTGTTGCCTCAAAGGATAATGCAAATTATACTTTTCCTAGTGAGTTGCTTCAGGTAGCAAGAGAGATACGGGAACAAGTTTGCACAACATTTTATTTAATTTAAATTTTGGAAGATTGACTCGCACCAGCCGGAGCCAGGAGAAAAGAGTTTAATGAGTGTTGTTTAACTAATTGCCAATTATCTTTGAGCAGAGTGGTAATTTCCAGCAGCTGTTCATAAAGCAAGGTTATAGTCAATTTATACTTTGGTGTTGCCAAATTGGGTAGGTAGCAACATGTGGGAGCAGATTGGCTCCATCTTTATAGTTTTTTTAAAAAAAGATCTATATATCATTCCTCAAGAAGGAGGTGAGTGGGGGATGGGAGAGGAAACTTGGCACTGTGTTTTTCCATTTATTTGGAGTTACTGAGTGCAGGGCGCATCCCAAAGGCATTTTGGTTTTATTGAATCACCTTAGATGTTAATGCCTGATTCTATTTATGTTTACTTAGAGATAAGTCTGATCACAGGGGTGGGCAGATTTCATGTTTTGGTGTGTTGTTTTGGTGTTTTTTACTAGAATCATAGGATCCAGCAGCCAGGCCCTGAAGCCAAACACTGTTCAAGAGTAACAGATTGGAATGAAGTTCATGGTCCTCCTCCCACACTCCTTGCCTCAAGTGCTTTTAATTTCAGCAGTATAATTTAAGCTCTGGGTGTGCTGTACCTTTAAAATGCATTTAAAACATAGCCTTTATCTCAAAGTGTTGTGGGCGCTGTAGTTTGCCCAGCAACTCTTAACAAACTACAGAATTCATTAAGGGGAAAGATTGTGCTTCAAATATGCTTTAAAGGTATAGTGTTTGCACAGCCATAGTTGCTGCTACTGTTTGACCATTTAGCATCAGAAATACTTGCTAATCTATGGCAAAGCATTCTGAAATCTACTGATCAAGTAACTAGCTGTGGGCTGCAGCTAGGTAGGTCATAACGGCACTATCTTACTGTGAAGAAAGCCCCATTCCATTCAGTGGGGCTTACTCCAGTGTAAAGTGTCTACAGAATTGCTGTGTAAGGGCTGCTACAGACTGGGGGATTTTTGCATATATTTTCTGCAACATATCATTGATGCAATGATAGTGCATGAGTGATGGATTTATACTGGACTGTCCACACATTATTAGCTGTTCTGAGATGCTTCTCTGGTGTTACTGCCTTATTGCCATCTGGAGGGCAACTATGGCACAGCGAAAGCAGGACACATTGAAAAACCTGGAACATTTGTTGGTATAAAAAGTGACAGAATTGCAGTAGGATGGTATAGGACATGCTCCAAAGTGGTATGTCCACTACAAAACTTTTGCAGCCACAAATGGTTTTGAAAGCTGGATTGTGCATAACCACCCCAATACCATCAGGAGTGCAAAATGTTCCTGAATGCATCGTAAAAGGGCCCTAAATCAGTGGCGTAGCGTGGGTTGTCAGCACCCGGGGCAAGGCAAGTAATTTGCACCCCCTAACCCATGGATTTGCGCCCCCTAACCCATGGATTTGCCCTAACCCCAGATGTTGCGCCCGGTGCGGCCGGCCCCCCCTGCACCCCCCACGCTACGCCACTGCCATAAATCACTCAATAGCAGAATCTCCGGGAAAATCCTTGAAAGCCACATTGCAGGAGCTGAAGTCTTGAAGTGGTTTCCTTATTCAAAGTCCCCCACAAAAAACTTTATTTTTGGAAGGAATGGCAAACACTGGCTATATGCTTCCTTTACTCACCCACCCCTTCCCTCTTTCAGAAACCCTGACACATTTTCATGCCGTGGGGTGTACCCGTCTAACTTAGGCAAGCCTTAACAGCTCACGTTTCACTGTTTTGTCTGTTAGCATTATAGACCATGTTTCTCCGCGGCTTGTAGTAGGGGGTTTTAAAAGAAAAGGCCTCAAATATGAGTTTATATACAGTGCCAGATTTTGTTAAGCACATGAGAGGATTCCCATGCCAATTTATAACTAAGTGTCCCTCCTGGCTGTGTCTGTTAGTCTCCCTGGAACAGCCAAACCTACAGATCACTGTAAACGTTAATCTTCTTATACTTTCAGGTATCAGGTTCCCTTTGATGTTACCAAACATGTTGACTCCTATCTTGGTTGAATGTGCAATCCAGACATAGTTAGCATTAATAATGTTTTGTCTACATCGTTCTCACTGAGTGACTAACAATATAGATTTGCTTCCAAAACCACACTTCTCTGGTATTTTCATAAAGTCGTCTCTAGAGCTAATGCAGTTTGTTTCCTATCTTCTGCTTTTGTTGAGGTGCATACAGTGGCGTAGCGTGTGTTTTCAGCACCCGGGGCAAGGCAAGTAATTTGCGCCCCCTAACCCATGGATTTGCGCCCCCTAACCCGTGGATTTCCCTAACCCCCAGATGTTGCGCCCGGTGCGGCCGGCCCCCCCTGCACCCCCCACGCTACGCCACTGGGTGCATAGATACATCACACTTTACTGGGGAGGGGATCATTTATGTCTTTTATGGGGCAATCCAATCTGTGTCTACTGAGAAGTAAATATAGGATTTAGGGATGGATGAATCTGTCAATCTTAGCTTCTCTGTGTTTCTCCTTTTTTCCCCAGTCACAGATTCAGTTCTCCACATTCCTGCAGCAATTTAGTGCAAATTTCTCCCATCATGTGGTTTCATATGTAGTTTTGATTAATATACACATTTTTTTGCAAATGATTGGGGCTCAGTGCTCCCTTAAGTTTGATACGTAAACTTGCTCTCAGGTAAACACTTAAGAGGGAACATCCACTCCCATCCATAAACTTCTCTGGGAAAAGAAGAAAATTCTTTATTCTCAATTACTTGATCATTCATGAGAACTGCTAATTAACAAGCAAATGTAAATAGTGATAAATTATGCTCAATTTTGATGTTTTCCATTTAGCAGAGTATTAAGTTGCAAGTGATATAGTGCACACTTTAAGATCTCGTTAATTTTGATGCCATAATGGATGAGAATTCCTAGAGGAGTTTTTTAAGGCCAGAAATATGAATGGTATTAGCTCAACAGTTATATGATTAAGCAGTAAGACCTGCTGAGGCAGGCAGTACTTGGGCATGATTGACGACTGTAATTGATTGACGTGCAGAGGTAAAGCCAAGGGCACCGATTTACTGGCTGGGTCAATCATCTCATGGCTGTGGCCAGTTTGGGAAGGCTTATTACTCTACTGATATAGTGAGTGTTATTAGAAGCTTTTAATGTGTTTTTAATGCTAAAGTGGTAAATTTTAACTAGGGTGAACCTTAAATAGGTCAGTGTGAGATTGTCGGGATTGGAAAATATTCTGATATTTTGGTAATAAAAGATCCGGGTTTTTTTGTTGGGCCTCTTCTGTGGTGGCACCCCAATTTTGGAACACCCTCCCTAAGGCAGTTTGACAGGCACCAACTTTACTATTTTTCAGCACCAGCTCAAAACATATCTCTCTGTCCAGGAATCTAAAATAGACTTACTTTACTGTCTCTGCCTGCTTTCTAACTTTGTAGCTATGTTGCTTCTCAGTTATCTTACTATGAAGAATGTGTGGTGTTGATGTGATGTTTTATTACATTGTGTTTTGTTGTTGTTGCACACCTCCCTGTAATCTTTGAGTATGAACTTGAGATTCTCCTGAATCTTATTTAAGAATGATATCCTCTTTATTCAAATAAGCAACTACTAACCATGATGGCTGTATATACTGCCTCCAGTGTTTGAGAGTATTTGCCTTTGAAGACCATTTCCTGAGGATCGCAAGTGGAAATATTGCTGTTGCACTGATGTCCTTTTTTGTGGGCATCTGTTTGGACACATACATACAGGATACTGGATTGGATGGGTCACTGGTCTAATTTAGCAATGGAGAGAAAAATGAAAGGAGCACGTGGGAAAGTGGCTAAAAGTGCAAATAACATACAAAATGTGTGAAATATAAGGAAAACTGCTTGCAAAAATATGTTTATTAGAGGTGTATATTAAAATAAATGTGCACTAAATTGTTACTAGATTCTTGTGAGTGTACAGTTACTTTTTTAAAAAAAAATATGCAAATTTGTGCAGAATTATGCTGGCTGAACTCAAGACTGGAAAAACTGAGAAGCAGAGAGAAACTGAAATTTGCAATTTCACCCCTCCCTGTTCATTCTTATGCCAGTTTCATTTTCAAGCTGTCCCCCTTCCTCATTCACAGTACAGCAAGAAGAAAGAGCTATATTCTAATTATACGGCTCCAAGGGAGGACACACTTAAAGGAGGTCAAGGTCGAGAGGCTTGTTGGCATCAGAAGCCTAACGCCCTGCTACTGAAGCATCGCTTCACACTCTCCCACTGATGTATCTTATTGCAGCTCCCTGCCCTCCTCATTGTGCAAGATAACAAGGAAACTAAGAGGAGGCAGAGACAATAATAGTATGAAATATTGATGGACTCTTACATGAAACAGTCCATAGATCCAGCTGAGGCTCTTGTTCTTCCTGAATTGAAATCCACCAAACGGACCTCATTCCAAGGTAAAAATAATCATTTTTTAAAAAAAAAAATCTACAGGGGCAGGTGTTTGTTGCATACCTTCCTCACGCTTTCTTTTCTTTAACAAAGTTCTGATCATCACCATATAAAAACCTATATTAATGTAAGAAGTTGTGTGATGTGTCTTAAAAGAGGAAGGGCAAGGAGTTGCAACCAACTAAGTTCTGCTTGGAGTAAACCCATTGAAATGAAGAGATACAAGTTAGTTCATATCCATAAATTTCAATGGGTCTACTCAGAGTAGAAGCCCCCACTGGGTACAGCTGAATGTGCCCGAATGTGCCCTGAAACCAAAGTCATGGGGGGAAACCTAAAATTAAGGGTTCCGTCTTATATTTTAGTGAGGGTGAAGAACCAACATCAACAAGAGAGCCAGTATAGTGATAAAGTGGTTACAGTTGCTGACTAGAACTTGTGAGACCAGGGTTCAAATCCCCTTGGACCAGACACTTCCTCACAGCCTAACCTACCTCACAGGATTGTTGTGAGGACAAAAATGAGAAAGAGACATATTTATGCCACCTAGAGCTTCTTTGAGGAAAGATAATAATGTGCTAAATGAATAAATGCATCCATTAAGAAAAGTCCTAGAAGACCTGCTCCCTGCCTTGGAGGCCTTTTTCCACCTTCCCTGGGAGGAGAGGGCCCTGTCTGACTCTAGCTACCCAAAGCTGAGGCCACTGCTGAGGCCACAGACCATCCTGGCTGTCTTTTAGTGCAGACCCAGGTCAACGAGCCTGAGCTGCCACAGCAGCCAATCACCATGAACCACCATTGGCAGGATTGGCAGCAACAGTAGCAGATATGTTCTATGCTTAAGATAATGTTTATTCTCTTGTTGATTATGCTGTTATAAAAGTGCACTTTATATTTGACTTCCTTTAGTCATGTTTTCTTTTGAAATGTTTAAGGTATTGCTTTAGTCAACTTTGCTGCATTAAATGTGCATTCTGTAGTTGACCTCCTTCGTAATGTTCTGTTTTGAGATCTTGAAGGTAATGTTTTTCTTTTATGTTAATTATTTTGCTTTGAATATATACTTTATAGTTGAATTTCTTCATTCTTTGTTTTTCCTCATTCTTCTTTGTTTCATTTTATCTTTTAATATATTGTAAACTGATTTGAGATTTTATTTTCTTTAAAACTTAAAGTGGTATAGAAATGAAATGAATAATAATAATTGTTCCACCCACTTTTGATATTGCTTCTTTCTCCACCTTCCACTGGCATGTGGCCCCTGGAAGGTTGCCTATGAAGAAATGTGTCCCTTTGTCTGAAACAGACACTCTACTTATTGTGTAGACCAGTGATGTCCAAACTTTTTTCAAAGAGTGCCAGATTTGATGAAGTGAAGGGCTGTGAGGGCCGACCAAAGGACTAACCAAAGTTGTTAGCCTTTTTTTAGGATTGAAGTTGTTGAGGGTTTTTTAGGATTTTACCCCAGGAAATGAACTGCCACAGGGGCCGAATTAAACTGACCAGTGGGCCGGATTAGGCCCCCGAAATGGACTTTGGACATGCCTGGTGTAGACAATACTGAACAGATAGGCCAATGGTCTGACTAAGTAGAAGACAACTTCCCATGCTCCTGTGTCTGAATAACACAATGTTCTTCTGCAGGAAATGTCTTGAAGGGGATGGGAGTGTTTAAGGGAAACAGTTGAACCTGTGACAAAGGCAAATGGGAAAAATATATGAAATCTGTCTTCTCATTCATTCTCTTCTCTTCCCCCACCCCCCCACCCCACCACCTTCTTCTTCCTTTGAATTGGATTGAAACCGCTATCATGAAGAACATGTCTGATTGGATTGAGATGTCCCCATCACGGGAAGCAGGCAAGGCCTGATGCCCCAATAACAGAAGCTGCACAAGCAATTTAACATGTGGCTTCAATCCAATTCCCTGAGCGATTCCCCCTCTTTGTGTGTGACAACAAGACAAAGTGTTGCATGTGTAGAATCGCAGGAGGGAATAAGGAGACGCACCGGTCTGAGCAGCTGGAACAACTCGTCTGTAGCTTAGTAGCAGATCATTGGGCTTGGAGTCTGCAGAACCAAATCTAATCCCACCATTTCCCCTCCCATTTAAGAATTCTGTATTTATTGCTTGGTGTTTCCGTTTGGCTAGAGAGGGGTGTTAAATGGCGTTCTGCCAAGTTTTCAGAACATGGAGAGTATTAAAGGGAATCTGTGTTATCCTTAAGCAATGGGAAGGGACATATCTCAGTGGCAGCACATCAGCTTTGCATTCTGAAGGGTCCAGGTTCAATCCCCAGCATCTCTAGGCAGGGCTTGGAATGCCCCCGTCTGAAACCCTGGAGAACCACTGCTAGTCAGGGTAGACTGCTAATGACATCAGATGTGGGCAGGTAAAAAGATGACTGGGCGAAAAAAAGAGACTTCTTGAAGCACCAACAATTGGTAGCACTTCAAAGCACAGTGCAGAGCTCTCTATGAGGGGAGCCCTTCTCTGAAGTCCCAGCAATCAACTGGTTGCAGTGACTTCAAAATGTCTCATTGGCTGAGGTTATTTTGCCCCACCCACCAGTCAAATTTATCCACAGGTGGGTAAGGGAGATAAGGATCTGACTCAATAGCCAGAATCAGTACCCACATTCATGTTGTAGTCAATCCCGATCTAGGTGAATATAGAAACATAGGAAGGTGTTTTACATTGAATCAGACCATTGGTCCATCTAGCTCAGGGTTGTCTACATCAGAGGTTCTCAACCTGTGGGTCCCCAGATGTTGTTGGACTACAACTCCCATCATCCCTGAGCTCTGGCCTTGCTAGCTAGGGGTGATGGGAGTTATAGTTCAACAACATCTGGGGACCCACAGGTTGAGAAAGAAGAGGAACAGAATGATAGAATGATGCATCCACCATGGGACTTTGGAGGGGAGTGCAAAAGACTTGGAAATTGGGTTCTGGTTGACCCAGCCCCTGCCCAAGCCAAGAAGGAATGCAAGTGGGACCAAGGCCACATCTACGCCATACAATTAAAGCACATGGCTTCCCCCAAATAATTCTGGGAACTTTGGTTTAATAAGGGTGCTGGCAACTGTAGCTCTGTGCGGATTAAGCTAAAGTTCATGGGAGATTTGAGAAGACATATTTTAATGTATGGTGTAGATGTGACCCAAGTTTCCTTACAAGTCAAGACCAGGAAGCAAGTCTGTCATGGAAGCTTTTGCAGAGGCCAAAGTGTATCATCTTACCTGTTGTAACCTACTGGGAAAAAGACAGAGGCTACATTGAGTTGTCTCCCTTCCTTCCTTTGGCCAGAGTCTTTCCTACAGCTCATTACATTGGTTGGTCAGTTGCTTTGGAGGACAAGGTCAATGGTGGCTATTAGTCATGGATCAGAGGTGGTATACCACTGAATGTCAGGTGCTGGGGGCAAAAAGCAGAAGCTCCTGCATTTGCAGGAGGGTGGCATGCTGTGGCTAGCAGGCTTTGCTACTGTGAGAACAGGATGCTGGACTAGATGGGTCTTTGAGTTGATCCAGCAGGGCTCCTCTTATGTTCATACATTCATATTCATGTTCTGCTTAGGGCTTTTGATAAGCATCTGATTGCCTATTGTGGAAAACAGAATAGGTCCCAGGATATGGTTTGAAGGCACATGAGGCCACTACCTTCCTAGTGCTAGTTACAGATAGGTAGCCGTGTTGGTCTGCCATAGTCAAAACAAAACAAATTCCTTCCAGTAGCACCTTAAAGACCAACTAAGTCAGTTCTTGGTATGAGCTTTCGTGTGCATGCACACTTCTTCAGATACACACGAAAGCTCATACCAAGAACTGACTTAGTTGGTCTTTAAGGTGCTACTGGAAGGAATTTGTTTTGTTCTACCTAGTGCTGATCAAGTCTGGATCTGATCAGTGCCAGGTGGGTGCATCTCTAGGAACCACTTGTATGCAGTCTTGGGTTTTATGATGGAAGAAAGATAGAATACAAATACAAGAAAAGAACTAAGCAAGTACATTAGCTAGGCCTTTTATCTGAACCAGCAGGGTTCTTACAGTACATGAGCTGAATCTGCTGCCTTTTAGGTCAAAATTCAAGAGGTGCTGCAGGTGCAAGTCTTGACATGTGCCGAAAGCAAGTGTGTGGAAGGCCGGAGGAAGCTTTTCCATCGGTGCATTCAAAAGCCCTGAGAAACACCTGTAGCCTCTTTCCATCCTTATCCACTGCTCAGCTAGCTGAGCTGAAGAAACTCTCTGATCATCTATTAATCTCTTTTGTTGCTCAGAAGGCACCGCAAAGGCTTCAGCCGTGGAAGCTGTCTAATGATTCTCTTAAGATCAAAAGGCAGGTGTCATAAAGGTTATTAATATTTTCCAAGTAAAATAGTGTTTGCTTTTTAAAGCCCCTGCCAAAGCTCTCCTGAAATGTGTTTGCCATTAAAAAGAGGGAAAAAAGAGTACTGGATGCCTTCAGCCAATATCTAGGTAGACAATTTCCAGACCAATTTGTGATGCATGATTAACAGATCAGAGAGGGATTTTTTTTTTCTTCAGAAAAAAAGAGTGTTATCTGTGAAATGTTCCAGAGTGCCTACTTCACCACTTGAGCATCCCTGTTTATAATAGGCAACAAATGTTGCATTTACACAACAGCCTTATGGAGCAAAAGGTCGCCATGTTCAAGTGCAAAACTATCTGAAAATGGCTCTGGTTGCTTGACAAAAAATGTGCTTTTCTCCCCTAATTAAACTGTTTGGCTCCCTATTGCAGATCCCAATACAAAAGAAAGAAATGCCCTGAACATGAAGCAATAGTTTTCAACTGCTTCACTCTGGAGGAACCCTTTATGCATTGCTTTGTTGTCTGCAAAACTGCTGTCGACTGTGCATTGCTCTGTGTGTTGCATAATCTAGATCAGGGCTGCGGAAACTGTAGCTTCCCAATCTTGTTGAACTCCAGCTTCCATCAGCCTCAGCCAGAATGGCCAACTAGAATGATGGAAGTTGTAGTCCAACAAACCCTACAAGGTTACAAGTTACCCATCCCAACTCTAGGTGGTGACCAAATAGTTATAATATAAATAAAAAAGTAAAGGTAAAGGTACCCCTGCCCGTACGGGCCAGTCTTGCCAGACTCTAGGGTTGTGCGCTCATCTCACTCTATAGGCCGGGAGCCAGTGCTGTCCGCAGACACTTCCGGGTCATGTGGCCAGCGTGACAAGCTGCATCTGGTGAGCCAGCGCAGCACACGGAACGCCGTTTACCTTCCCGCTGGTAAGCAATCCCTATTTATCTACTTGCACCCAGAGGTGCTTTCGAACTGCTAGGTTGGCAGGCGCTGGGACCGAATGACGGGAGCGCACCCCGCCACGGGGATTCGAACCGCCGACCATATGATCAGCAAGTCCTAGGCGCTGAGGCTTTTAACCACCGCGCCACCTGCGTCCCTCTATAATATAAATACCACATACAAATTAAGTGTGTGCTCCAGAATACTCTACAACAGGGGTAACCGTAATGGTGCCCTCCATGTATTAGAATTCAACTTCTGTCAGTCTGCATGGTCAGTGGTCAGGGTTGGTGGGAGCTGGAATTCAAGAGTATCTGGAGAGTGCAATTATGAGTTATCTCTACAATGTGCAGCAGTAGTTTCTGGGACATGTTTTAAAAGAGCATTTTTCCAGTCCATATGGTGTGCCTGGTCCAAGCCATCACTCTGTGCAATTAAACTATGCCCTTAAAATGCACTTTGGAAGGTCAGTAATGTCCTTCAGGCGTGTGCAGCCCTCTAGCCGAGGAAACTCTGTTGAGCAGGTTGGAAACCATTCCGCTGTAAAGTATTAAGAATGTATTGTTTGTGAAATGGGTTCATCGGGATGTCCTTTCATATAAGCAAACATTGTCCCTTGAAACTTAGAAGCATCATCTCTTTTAAAATGAAACCTGGGGTTCCCTAAGCAAGCTTTCATTAGAATCATGTATGCCTTTGTGCATCACCATAGAGCTTCTAAGAGTCCAGTGGTCATACCAGGATCCCAGAAGAATACAGAAAGGCATCAGAGCCCAAAAGATCACTGCTTCATAAGCCAAGTCTCAGTCTAAACATGAGGTCTTTTGATAGTGTCTCCTGTCTAGGAGGACCCATTGTACAGAGTAAGTGTACAGGGCTAGTATGGATCTGAGGACAATTTACCATGCCGGAAGACATTCCAAATGGAAGTTCGGGTGGCTCAGTTCAGTTTGCATGAAGCAGTCATGTACTAAGGGTTCCTTGAGCTGGGGATAGAGCAGGTGTTGGGAGCCTTTGGCCCTCTAGATGTTGCAGAACTAGATGTTGCTGCATCGTCTCCAATAAGCATCCCCAGGGATGATGGGAGCTGTAGTTCAGCAACATCTGGAGGTCCAAAGGTTCCCAACACCTGCTCTATCCCCAGTAGCTCTTAACATCTGGTCACAATAGCGTCATGATGTGTTCTGCTCATGGGCTTCCAAGAGGCATCTGGGAACAACATGGTGGACTAGACAGACCTACTGGTCTAGTCCAGCAGGGCTTTTCTTATGCTCTTATTAATTGCATCTGCGTGACTGAGCCATTACACTGCAGCTTCTGTCATATGATGTCACCACAAAGGCAATGCTTTCCAAGATAAAGTATTCAGTAGGCAGCCATCATATATAGTACAATAGGTAAATATAAGCTGGAGCTTGGTCCATAAAGGCAAATGGAGCTCTGCATCCCCAACAACCACAGTCTGCTCCCAGCCAGCCCCCACCTGACTTCCTTCTTACTTACATCCAGTTCAGGCAATGGCACTGGCTGTCAGCTTCCTCCTAATTTGAATGTTGCTCTTGTAGACCTCAGCAAGGAGAAGGATAGGGACAAAGCTAAAATTAGTTGGCTCCGCCCATGAATGGCTCAGGCTGCATATACTGTGGACTTCTTTGCCTTCCTTTCCACCAGTCCCAATGCACACTAGCCACCACTGCAAGTGAACATCACATTTGGGAACCAGCTTAATCAGGTAGTCCTACAAGTGTTTACTCAGAAGTAAGCCCCTTTGAGTTTAATGACACTTACTCTCAACTAAGTAGGCATTAGGACTGCAGTCTTGGTTACCAATTACTCTTCAATATTTCAGGCACTGTAGAAGAGGAAGGTGGGAAATATCTTTTTCATATACCATGGAAGACCTTTTTAAAAAAATGTTTTAAAATGTAGATCCGATTTATTTATGTTCCAACACAAGTATTTCTGACATAAAGGGCAGCTTCAGAATGCAGTGGAGTAATGAAGTTTCTTGCAAAGCACAACACGGAACCAGCCTTATTTCCTGCAAATTATAGATTAGAACCTTCCCCAGCCTTTGTAGAAGTCACCATTCCATTTTGGACAGGTTAAGTATAGATTTAACAAGCTTTTATTTCAGGAACATGAAAGAAGTTTTGCATGGAGTTTTCCCAAAAGGGAAGTAAATAACACCTAAGAATATAGCATGTAATTTCAACGTCAGTGCTGATGTCTATGTATACAGGTTTTAAAACCACCTTTCTTTGGATCTTCTTCTGTTCTCAAAACAGTAGTTAGAGTTCAACGATGTCCAAATATAAGCATACAGAGCTGACAAGGTACCCGACAGAGATGCAGAGAGAAAAGATGCAAGAGTTTAACTGAAGCAACTAGACGCTGCAGCACCATACATATGCTCCAACTCTTAAACTGGTTTTACATATTCAGGAATTCAGGAAGTGTAGAACATAGCTCATAATGAACCATAGGAAGAACAGAATAATAAAATGAAGGAAATCCTCTCATCACTACTTCATAATTGAGGCTGAATGTGCAATCAGCCTGGACACCAGGCCTTGCTCACACAAATGTTGCAGTGGGATGATGACTGTGGTGGTTGCATAGTACCATCATGACTTGTAGTCCTCAGTTGGCTTTCATGAATTTAACTGTCTTCCTTAAAGTCATTTAAGCCAGGGTTGTTGAACTACAACTCCCATTACCCACATGGTAGCTGTGGCTGATAGTCCAGTTACCTCTGGAGAAGTACAGGTTCCCCAGCCCTTGTCTGAACTAAAGGCTATCACATGTTGTGGAAATAAGTTCCACAAATCAGTTAAATGATGTGAGAGGAAGTGCTTGTCTGTCCTGAATCTCCTGTCAAACAGTTTCATTGCTGGAGGTGGGGGAGCCCTACTAAAGTAATCACTGATTTTATGCCAACCCAAGCACACTACTTTTCAAACGTGTACTGAAGACTTATCAAGGATCAGTTAACAAGTACAACTGGATCACTTGATTTCACAATCCTTGATGACTGGTACTTGAGGTGATATGAGAAGATACAAGAGTGCTCCCTATGATGTTTTGATCTATGATGAATCACCTTCAAGTTCCCCCCACGCTGCAGTCATTACTTGCATGCATTCTAAAACTGGTCCTAAGGTTCTCAGTTATTAAGGCTGCATTCCTATACACCAAGGAATTCTGGGAGCTATAGTTGCTGAAGATTCTTAGGAGACCCCATATTTCCCTTCTAGAGTTACAGTTCCTAGGAGTAGTTTGACATTCAATCCCACTTCCCAGTGAACTATAGCTCTGGGAGGGAAATAGGGGTCCCCTAACAGCTGTCAACACCCTTAACAAACTACAGCTCCCAGAATTCTTTGGGGAAAGCCATGATGGTTCGAAGTGATATCATAGTGCTTTAATAAAGGGTAAAGAGACACCTGACAGTTAAGTCCAGTCGTGAACAACTCTGGGGTTGTGGCGCTCATCTCACTTTACTGGCCGAGGGAGCTGACGTTTGTCTGCAGACAGTTTTTCCGGGTCATGTGGCCAGCATGAAACCAGAGCAGCACACGGAAATGCCGTTTACCTTCCTGCCACAGTGTTACCTATTTATCTACTTGCACTGGTGTGCTTTCAAACTGCTAGATTGGCAGGAGCTGGGACCGAGCAATGGGAGTTCACCCCATCGCGGGGATTCGAACCGCCGACCTTCTGATCACCAAGCCCCAGACTCAGTGGTTTGGACCACTGCACCACCTTTTAATTATATGGTGTGAATTCAGCTATTGAGCTGAGCTTTAAGTTTAATGGAAATAGAACAAAGCAGCATTTGAATGTTAATATATTTATTGATTTATTTTTTTTTACCAGTTGCATTGCTGGGGAAAATAGGTTTTCCTTTTAGAAGCATTCCTTCAGATTACAGATCCAGCCCCAGAGTTTGTGTATAGAGCTCTTGCCTTCAAAGCACTATCAGACCAGTACCCAATAAATCTTCAAAGCACTCTCAAGAGGCAAGAAAGTTGTTATCAGGACAACTGTGATAAAGAAGGATTAAGGAGATGTCTCAAAGCCAAACAGGAAGCTAGTGTCAGAGATTGGAAAATTATTAGCTGTCATGATGACCTTGCAACTGCCATTCATGCTAGTGCTCTACCAAAAAAAATATCATCCTGCATTTTATTTTATTTTTTAACCATTCTCCATCAGTTAATGAGAAAAGAAACTGATTTAAACATTGGGAAATAAGAGAGAAAATGTTGATGAAGATTCACTTGGGTGGGGTGTAGCGTTTCTGTTGAGCTTACCTTACTTTTGCAGTGACCAAGGGACACACAGCACTAATTTATGCTTTCTCTGCCTCATGCTGACTTGTTGCAATGCATGCTACACATGGTCACCTTTCAAGACCATTTGGAATCTTCTAAGGACACAATTCTTCTCCTTACAGGTGTGAATCTCCAGGAGCGCATTATACCAATGTATCTGAGCCTGTGCTGATTCCCTGTTGTCTTTTCAGCCCAATTCATTGCATATATTTTTACTAATAAAGCCGAGGTCCAGCGCTGAGGGCCTTCTGGCAGTTCCCTCATTGTGAGAAGCAAAGCTACAGGGAACCAAGGAGAGGGCCTTCTCAGTAGTGGCGCCTGCCCTGTGGAACACCCTCCCACCAGATGTCAAAGCGATAAACAACTACCTGACATTCAGAAGACATCTTAAGGCAGCCCTGTTCAGGGAAGTTTTTAATGTGTGATATTTTAGGGTATTTTTGGTTTCTATGGAAGCCGCCCAGAGTGGTTGGGGAAACCCAGCCAGATGGGCGGGGTACAAATAATAAATTATTATTATTATTATTCATTGTGTCAGTGGGGATGGCTGCACAATCATGCATGTAACTGCAGACCCTCCAAGTGTCCCTATTTTCCAAGGACATCCCCCCAATTTAGAGAAGCTGTCCCGGTTTCTGATTTGATCCCAGAATGTCCCAGTTTTCCTTGGGATGTCCCCATTTTCATTGGAGAAATATTGGAGGGTATGGTGACTGGTACTAACATAAAAGACCTTATGCAGCTCAGGCCCAGGTTACATATATACTCAGTAGGCCATTGTGGTCTGTGGGAGCACTTCTCCATCAAGTTCCAAATACATCAGAAACAGACTCCACAGGAACTCAGAGCAGGGCTTTTTGTGTGACTGCCCCTGTTCTGTGGAACTTCATAGAATCATAGAACCATAGAGTTGGAAGAGACCACAAGGGCCATCGAGTCCAACCCCCTGCCAAGCAGGAAACACCATCAGAGCACTCCTGACATATGGTTGTCAAGCCTCTGCTTAAAGACCTCCAAAGAAGGAGACTCCACCACACTCCTTGGCAGCAAATTCCACTGTCGAACAGCTCTTACTGTCAGGAAGTTCTTCCTAATGTTTAGGTGGAATCTTTTTTCTTGTAGTTTGGAACCATTGCTCCGTGTCCGCTTCTCTGGAGCAGCAGAAAACAACCTTTCTCCCTCCTCTATGTGACATCCTTTTATATATTTGAACATGGCTATCATATCACCCCTTAACCTCCTCTTCTCCAGGCTAAACATGCCCAGCTCCCTTAGCCGTTCCTCATAAGGCATCGTTTCCAGGCCTTTGACCATTTTGGTTGCCCTCCTCTGGACACATTCCAGTTTGTCCGTGTCCTTCTTCATTTCTATTGAGATATAACAGTTGTCTACTATCTTTACCTTCCGGAAACAACTGAAAGCATTTTGTTTTGTTTTCCAAGCTGGATGGATAAATCTCTAACATGGGTGTCTCTTTTGTATTTTTAAAATTTTTATCTGATGATGTGGATGGGTGGGTGGATGGGTGTGTTGTTTCTAACTGGGGGGGGGGGCGGTTAGTCACTTTTTAATGGATTTTGTACATCACCTTGATACATGTCTGTGGAAGGTGGTAGACAGATAAATAACTGTTCCATAACTTCTTGTTATTGAGCCCTTTTATCATGAGAACTGTGAATTTTTCTGTGGACTGGCCCAACATTGCTTAGTGAGCATCATGGCTGAGCAGGAATTTGAACCTGGATTACTCTAAGTATAGACTTAGTCCAATAGACTCAGTCCAACACTGTAGTCACTACTGGCTCTTTTGAATGTGCGGAGATGCCCTGAGCATTCTTCTGGAGTGGGTCTTGTAGGTTTCCAAGCACAGCTTTGCCAAGAGACCTGAGTCTGAACTAGAATGGCATTGGACAGAAGTTTCATATTTCAGTGATCATGGATTTTAGGGCTGAGCTGGATGACACAGATTTCTTTGCTTGATAATGTGGGGGGAAGTGCTTTGGCACTTAGGCCTGGAAGCCCTTCCTCCTAATCCTAGCTTTGTGGTGACTGGTATCAATTATTCAATATATCCAAGAAATATTTTTTTTTGGATATGCAAAATATCCAAGAAAAGAGAAAAATTAAGTGAAATTCTCGTGTGTGGGATGTGGGAGTTTTCTTCCACTTGTCTTACCTTTGAGAAAGCTGAGGGATGTTTGTGAGTGTCCTTCCCTTCCTTTCATTCCACACATCATCACCTGGTGATCAGCAATATGCAGCTTTTCCAGGTGTCCTAGCTTCCTTAAAAACAGCAACCATGACATCCTTGACTGGGTGTTCCTGTGTGCACAGAAAGGCAAGGAGGCTGCCCACCATGTTGTTGATAGCTGTTCCTTGGCTTCTGCATGGGTTTGTGCATGCATGTGAACTCTTTATTTCTCTTCCAGAAGCAAGAGTGGAAAGATTTTGTTTTTAAGGTAAAAGGGAGGACTTTCCTTAAAAACACAATAAGTGGGCTTACCAGTCTCAGGCATTGGGTAGATAACTTTCCAGTTTTCTGAACTTTGATTAAATCACAGGGGAGGTGGTGTCTCCCAAGGGGCTTCTTCTGATAAGGAAGCATGGAAATATGGGGAGAGGGCCTAGTGCTGGAGAAATGTTTAATGGAAAGAGAAACACAGGCACCAATCTTGACCACCTTGCAATGAGAAGGGATGCTTAACCTCATTCTGAATCAATTTTCAATGCCCTGCAAATGAGGCAAATTATATAAAGCTCTTTTGTGGGGGAAGGAAACTGCTGAGAAATAGGAGGACAAGTTTTGGTGTGGCATTATTTTACACGTGCTCAGAAGCAATCCCTTCTGTAGCACTCACTCCTGGGCTAATCGACCACTATGGCAATACTGAAACTCTTGCATCCAAGAATAACTTCTGCTGCAGTTAAAAAATAAAAATAAAAAATGGCACAGCCTATCCCCTGATTAAAAGATAAATCAAAATTTGTTAAGAGAGCGGAAGAGTTGGAGGGCTGATTGCTAACACCAGTGGGGAGGGGAAGGGGAGAGAGAAAGATGAAAGGGAAGCCTAATCGGAGACTTTCTTTAAGCTCTGATGATTACTGAGAAGCTTTTGACATGGCTCTGTTGCAGGCAAACAGGAGTGGCGACCCTCTCTGATATTCTCCAGCTCACCCGGACGACTCCACTGACACGAACAGCTCAGCTCTGCAGAAATAGTGGTGAGTTAGTGCATGTTCCAAGGGAGATAATGGCAAAGTTATTTTGCCTTTGGGCTCAAAGTCTGTATGTGGGGAGTGAGCAGGGGGAGAAAGAGAGTGGGGGAATCCCTTGCAAAATATTATAGAAGGGTTTTCTTTTAAGTCCCTTTTAGCCCTCAGGAGCAGGCAATGTTCAGCCAGGTCTTGTTTCACCAACATAATATCTCTTTATGAATAGCTGGAGGGTTGCTAGCAAGTGTACTCATTTAGCTGTGGAAGGGATGTTTAATAGCCATCAAAACGGCGAACAACTTGACAACTGTTTGATCAACTGAGATGTCACCCGCAGAGATGAAATGACATATCTTCGGGTGATATGTGTCGGTCATTATTGAGTTGACTGTTAGCAGGAGAAGCAAGCTTTTAAAAAAGCAGTTGTGTCAGACCAGAGCTTGACATTATGGGGGTCTCATGGCTACTGCTGGAAGCAGCAGACCCACATCCCTTTCTCCTCCTCACTTCCCCAGAGTCACGATGTTGTTACATCCCAAGTTTCCCTGCCCTCAGTCAATTCATTGGCTGCCCTTTGCACTGGCAAAGAGTGTTGCCAAGCAGTGATGTCACTGCATGGATAGCGCACACTGCAGGGAACAGGAGAGGAGGAGACAGCGTAGGGCTGCCATTTTGGGTGGCAGCTGTGTATCCTTCACAAGTGTTGCTGCAGCAGCACAAGAGGCAACAGCAAACACAAAATAGGCATGTGTGAAAACCCAACAGATTTATTGTGGCAAGACTTGTTATAGGCATGAGTCTCCTTCAGATGCATGAGCAGTGATCACCCCCACATACACATAGGCCTCATCCACACTATACATTTAAAGAAGTATCATGCTACTTTAAGCACTCTTGGCTTCCCCCAAAGAATCCTGAGAGCTGTAGTTTGTTAAGAGTGCTAAGAGTTGTTAGGAGACTTCCATTCCCCTTGCAGAGCTACAATTCTCAGAATGGTTTAGCAATCACTTCCCATGGAACTCTGAGAATTGTAGTTCTGTGAATGGGAATGCAGGTCTCCAAACAACTCTCACCTCTCTCAACTGACTTCATTTCTCAGGAATCTTTGGGGAAGCCCTGACAGTTTCAAGGGGCGTGTTTCAAATGTATAGTGCAGTTGGTGCCAAGCGCTAGTGTAGTTCAATGTCGGTTTTAAAAGGACTGAATCATTCTCAGGGCATAGTCTGAAGGTACAGAATGTGTCGGTCTTGCTAGGCAGATAGGGGTCTCATCAGTGCTGGAATGGAGGCTGGGTTATTGGCAGAAAGAAAGAGTCAACCTGAATTAAATTGGGCGAGGTGGAATATGGGTTAGTGTTTTGATGACTGAGTCATGTGGATCCTGAAAACACAACTGCATGGCCAAGGGATAGGGATAGGTGAACCTGTTGACTTTGGTTTTGCTCAGCTTCTTTTTTTTTTTTCCCTATCTTAAATTCAGTTCTCTACATCACAACATCAATTTGGGGTGGCTATTTCAAAGTCTTCGTGAAAATTCATCAGCATTTTAGGGCAGATATCTCACAATATGCACATTTTTACAAGCTGTTTTCCCTAAAATAATGCATTTTGTATCTTATGTTCACCAGTATATGCATTTTTCTGCATACTTTACCCTAGTACAGGCATTTTTGTACACTTTACATTACTGTAAAACTGCACTTCAAAATTTGGAGTTGTCCAAACTTCAAAGAAGTGTTTCAATTGGTGCAAATTAGCCAGGTTTCCCTTTGGATGCAAACTGAATTTCTCCCCAATCCCACTTGACTTGCAGAAGTATGTTGCAGAGGGTTGGACTAGATGACCCTTGGTGCCCCTTCCGATTCTATGATTCCATGAAAATACATCATTGCCACAGGATTTGACTCCTCCCACTGCAAGCCTGGGAGACAACAGGGGAGCATCAAAGACTTGAAGGGCATGCAAAAAAAGAGTCTTGAACCTATGCCAAGCAATTTGTTCTGGCTTTAATCAAGACGTCATCTTTTAACTCCAAATGTCATTCTTATTATTATTTTTAATCCCGTATCAAAACTTTGAGCAGCCTACTGCAGCATGAATAAATGCTACCCGTCATTTAAACTTTCAGCAATGTTTCAAAGCCTTGCAAATGAGTGATAGCCATTTATATATGTAGTCATGCATGTGTATATTAATCAAAGTGATGCAGTTAACAAGCTGGTAAAAGACAAAGTGAATAGCAACAAAGAAACTGGTGGATTATAAGTTTTTAACTATGTAAAAGCTAATGCAGAACAAGTTGATTGTTAATTTTGTAGTCTCTTTTTGCCCAAAGAGAACACTCTTTTCTTTCCATCTCTCTCTTTACTCGCTGTCATCAGCATCCTGCCATTTTGGAATCTTAAATTATTCCCCCTCTAAGAAAAGTGTCATAAGTGATGACACAGAGAATACTCAAATAATCGGCTGAATTGCTCAAGCATTAAATATTAGAGCAGGGATGTCCAACCAGTAGACTGTGATCTACCGGTAGATCCCTGGCTGATCCTGGTAGGTTGTGGGATCCTTATCATGTACAAAAAGTTACAGGGCGGGAGGAAGTAAAAAAACTCTGTGCAATCCTCCCCCCCAAAAAAGCTGAACAACTCCAGGCACTTCCCTCCTAAAAAAAGCTCAACCACCCTGGGAAATCCACCCCCCCCACCCCATGCACGCTCCTCCTCCCTCCAATGACAATGGGTAGATCACTGCCAGTTTTTTAATAATGGGAGTAGATCACAGTCTCTTGGGAGTTGGACATGCCTGTATTAGAGGATAAGAAATCCATGATGTCACCTAATTTCATATTTCCTGTTTTGGAAATGCAAATCTCAGCAGCTGGTAATTATTAGAGATGGATGGACAACTCGAAGCCTGATCTGTGTCCATTTCCTAAGGGATCCATCCTGTCCCATTTCAACAGTTAATGTACTGATGGTTTCTCCAACAAGCCAGAGATATAATGAAAAATAGGCACTTAAGAGGTGGCCTGAGGATTAAAAACCTTTCTTCCCCTTTCCTTAACAGGGACTAGCTCCTTGGAGTGGCTAAGAAGCATGGTCGTTGCCACTTGGGGTGTAAACAGGACTGCAAATGTCCCTGGAAATGGCAAGATGTGATGACGTCCTGTCCCTTTCAAGGACATTGTATGAAAAAAATGGTTTTTCTTATGGAACCATGGCAGCAGCCATATTTTCTTAACTTCCATGGGTTTTTCCCCCTGATGATATCACCAGGAGCACTAAAGGGGAGACTTGACTCAGTTCTGAGTTCACTATAAACCAAGCTATTTTCCTATTTTTTTAGGGTGGTGGGAGGTAAATAGCTTGGTTTTCCAAGCCCAGTCATGAGCTTGGCTTTGAGAAGCTTTATGTATAAGGAAGCCTTCTGCAAGATAGTGTTCTCTAGATGTTTTGGACTATGAACCTCAGCAGCCCCAGCCATCACAGCTGTGCTGACAAGGGCTGATGGGACATGTAGTCCAAAACAAGCTGTGGGGAGGTTGCTGTACAGGGGATAGGTGTTGACAGCAAGAAATTTCCATGAAGTATTGCCCTTCCGATGCGTTCATCA
This sequence comes from Podarcis erhardii, assembly GCF_964252035.2. NCBI lineage: Eukaryota > Metazoa > Chordata > Lepidosauria > Squamata > Lacertidae > Podarcis > Podarcis erhardii. Next base: position 39,459,427 of record NC_138511.1, read on the forward strand.
GATGCAGAATTGAGCATAAATGAGATGAGCAAACCTCTTTTTATTTAATGCAAAGAAGAAAAATGAGGCGTACAAGTTCAAACTGAGTGTTGCTGCATCAAATGGCCAGCCACCAACATTGAAAAGGTTAATAGACTGGCAGCAGAACCACCACACATAAGCTGTATGCGCATTACCATTCGCTCCGACTCCAGGCCGCTCCCACCACTGCTGTTTGAAGCCCGCTACACATGAAGTTAGCCGTAATTGACATGTATCCTGTAGTTTCTTGAGAAATGCTGCTGCTTGATGTGTTTCCCCTCAAACCAGCTTCCATCCGATTTGAAAATGTAAGCTGAGGTGTGTACAACTGAGACGTCCATAGCGCATGTGCAGTAGACAGCACATTTGCAGATTGCAGCTTCGTTGAACAAGTTTTTTTGCTGGGGATTTCAGGCACAGGAGGACAAATGAAGTGAAGACACCCTGTCGTTAGGTGTACACAACAAGTGCAAATGCAACTTAAAACATGATGGGGCGGGGAATGACCTCACTGTGTTTTAAGCCACTAATGTCTCTACAGCCATAGATCTACTTTCAGGCAAAAGGCAAAAAAGTTTCTCGCATGCATACATGCTGTTCTCCCTGTCCTGGTCCTATGAGCCATTACCCCTCACCTCTGAACGGAGAAAGACTTTACGCAGCGTCATAATTTAGCAAATTACTTCCTCAGAGGAAGGTCAAACATTTTACCATTCGATCAATAGGAAGCGACTTACAAATCATGTGTATCGATCATTGCAATCATTCAGAGGAATGTAGGGCAGACAGTAAAACCGCATGCACTTAGTCTTAATTGCCCACATTAAAGCAATTATACCCCAAAACTGTCATTGTCTAATGCTGTGCACACCACACACTTTAATACATCTTGCTAACTTCTTAGCAATGCAGATAGAATCGTAAGTCAGCCCACCAAGGTTGTAGCACTAAATGCCTAAAATATTGCTGGGACTATGCAAATTGGACCGTGACTTCTTTCACATGGAAAGTGAGCATTTAAAAACACTGATCACGGGGAGGGAGGAGGCATGAAAGAGCAGGTAGGGACATAGATACATTGGGGACGTAAATACACCCTGAAACAAATACCTCATTTGGTAGTTCAGATCAGGTCTAAAATATTGCCACTCCCAACATATTCAGAATAACTGTGTAGTTTGGGCTTTTCTTCATTAGCGGAAGCTACCATAATTTTGGTGGGGGAGAGAGGTAAGTAGCTTGTAGTCTAAGTTCTTCTTTTATTTCATCAGTTGCTTCACTTAGTCTGCAGATCTTATTCAGGTTGTATGTAATGTTTGTGGCTGGAAAATGTTTGAGGCATGTACACAATACAGATGAATATACAGCCTATAAACAATCTTTGCCTGTTTGTTCTGAGCATAACACATGTAGACGTGATGTGGAACAATGTCCTGGTGAAATGGAGGAAATCACCTGGAACCAAATAAAGGGTGGTCTGAAACAGATGTGAGGGACCTTCGGCCCTCCAGGTGTTGGTGCACTACAACACCCATCAGCCTCAACAAGCATCACCAATAACCACAGGTGATGGGAGTTGTAGTTCAGCAACATCTGGAGGGCCAAAAGTTTTGCCACACTTGATCTAAAACATTCTCTGGTTTTCTATGTGGATAATATTGTTGCAGTCTGAAGTGGTAGGCCCCATGGATTGACAACCTCATGAGAAGCAGGGCAAATTCTTAAGGAACATATGTAACTAACTCAAGGATTTGGCCACTGAAGGAAATGTGTTGGTTAAGGCAGCCCAAAACAAGAGTGATTTATGATTACTGCAAATGGATAAGCACTCATATCACTGTGTCGGTAAAACACATTATGTTGTTTTAGCCCCAAGATGGGGAGTCTGTGGTCCTCCAGATCTTGCTGGACTATCACCCATCATCCATGAACACTGGCCATGCTGGCTGAGGCTGATGGGAGCTGGAGTCCAACAACATCTGGAGGGCCACAGGTTCCTCATCGTTGCTTCAGCCAGTACTGCAAATTCAAAACAGTCTCTTGTTTACTGATGCGGGCAGTTTAATTTTATTAGTATGTAATATTCCAAAACCAAAGAGAAAGCACAGACCAACTCAATAGGTTATATATTTTATTGTACTTTTAAAGCATATGGTTTATGGTGAGCGTCTCTGTTCGGCTATACACTCCTGAATTCACCACCAATTCTTGCCAGAGGTTTCTGGAGGTTTTCTAGTCTTCAGCATAAGGTGGGCAGCTGATTCATCTAGTCAAAGGAGGAGGGTGGTGTGTGTGTGTGTGTGTGTTTTCTTGTTTTTGTTTTGCAAGCATCACCTTGGAGTTTATTGTCAGCATTTTTTGCTGTACTGGAATGAAGACCTTTCAAAACTTTCAGACATGCCAACTTGACAGACCAAGCTCTTCCTCCAAGTTTTGCAATGGTTCAATGCCAGGATTAAAATACTTACAACCACAGAAGGGCTCACTTCTTCTTCTTCTCCAGATCAGTGTATGAGAGGAGTGTATGAGAAGAGAGGAGACTGACTCTGTCTCCGGTTGGTCACACTACCTTTAAAAAGATGACTTGGGAGTGAGGGATTCCGGCCAACCACTTGCTGGTTCAGTGCTCAGTGCCTTGTGCAGCTGGGTGTCCACCTAAAAAAGGGACATTCTTTGACAAATTAATGAAGCAAAGTTTCCTGGAGATAATGGAAAGGGCATCCCACGACAGTATCGCCTGAGGCATTATGACAATGGACCTCAGAAAGATTGGATCTACCAATCATCTCCAGCCATTCTCCCATGTCCTTAGAGACTTCCTGCCCCTGGGGAGTAGGCTTTCAAACCCATTGTACTCCTATATGCCAGGGTCAACATCAGGGGTCAATGTTGCCAGGTAGCTGCCAAACCCTAAAGGGAGCACCGTGCCCAACCTCACCCCACCCTGAGTTGCAACTCTTCTTCCTTGCTGTCATCCCTGATTCCTTCTTCCTCAACAAGAGAATAAACAGTTTCAGGAAAAAGAAGAATGGAGCAGCGATTTCTGCTCATCGTCCCAGGGAAGGCTGGTTCCCTAGAAGGGATGGGACACTGCTCTGCAGTAATCTCATTCTGCCCTCATCCAGCCCTCACCTGTCTCTCTTCTTATATACAACCAGTCCAGAGGGTGGCTCTGGTTGTCAGCTTCCTGCTCCTGAGTCTCTGTGTTGTCCTTGCAGAACTCCACAGAGAGGAGAACAAGGACAAAATTAGAATTAGTTGGCTCTGCTGGTCTTGACTCTGGCTCCACCTACTGTTGGCCTCCTGCCTTATGCCCTTCCAGTTCCAACAGACATCAGGCACCACTGCACTGCTCCCTCTACTTCCAGGCAATGGTGTGAATTGGGTAAGTGACAGGGTGCGGTGTGGTGTGGCTAAGTGAATAGGTAGCACATGAAAAGCAAGAGTTGGGTCTGCAACCTAGTGTAGCCTTGTTGGCTGATATGAAATACTCATTGGGAAAACAGGACTTTGGTCACATACTCCTATCCCTTGGTGCTTTGTTACATCTGCCTTCAGGCCTGCGTCAAAGAGTGGAGGAGGAAGAGGGAGGGAGGGGCACTGATCCATGCCAGGGGGGTGAACCCAGAGGGGAGGCATGCAGCCAGGGCCTCATCCAAGGGCGCCTTCCCGTCTAGGGCCCAGCCCTCATCAACCCAATATTTAGGGCAGAGGTGCCCAGGATTTTGTGACATCTAAGAAGACCGCTTTGTGAAAATGGCGGTCTTGCCAAAAGAATTCCATTTCTGCCTTTGCCTCTTTCATTATAGCAACAATCGAGCGCTTTGGCCAGTTCCTTTATGAAAGTTTAAAATTGGTTTGTCCATTCCTCTCTCTTTTTCTCCACCCCCCCCTTCCCCTCTTGCTTCTCACACCTTATCTGGTTTCTGCATTCTTCGCTTCTTCAGTAGTCAGAGTGATTGAAAACTGAGCAGACCACCCTTCCCCGCAGCCACTTGTCTTCACATTTCTCATTTACCACCCAATCAAACGGGCCTTTTGTGGATTGCCATTCCCTGTCGTTGCCTCTGTTACATGCAAGGTATTCTTCAGGTCAGGCAGGTTAAAAGGGGGGGGGAGAGAGACTCCAGGAAAGGAGATCCACTTCGGCCTAGCTCTCTGCAGCCACATCGCTGCTGGAACCAACCGCCCAATAGAGGGAAGATATACTACCCCTATTTGATGAGCAACGGGCCAATAAATTCATTAATCATCATTTTATGCCTCATCAAACACTTCCCAAGTTCCTCCATGGGAGTTATACAAATTAGCGGGTGAAAAGGCAGTAATTTTAGTTTTGCTAGGTAAGTGCTTTCTGATTGCCTTCCTCAACAATGCTCCCCTTGACAAGCTAATAAATCAGGCCTTTTGGAACCTTCCTGCAAACAATGACTTCACATAGTTTTTGTCGCTGGTTTTTGGCTGGAAAGAGCCAAAGAGGATGATCTGAAGACCAGAGACATTGGGCTTTATTGCCAAGCAAAAGCTTTATTTGTGAAGAAAAGGGGTAAAAATGAAAAGGGGGGCTGAGGGTTAAGGAGGAACAGGAGAATTCATTTTTATTTTTTTTATTGAGCGTCACTGATGGAAGAGAGAGACATTTCAAGTGGTAATGATGACACTGGACCATATATAATAAGGACCAGTTCCAGGAACAGAAACACAGAGAGCTACCTTATTCCAGGTCAGACTGCCATTAGTCCATCCAGCTTAGTAAAGAACAGTTCAGAGTCTCAGATCTTTTTCTGAGTCTAGGTAAGCACTATACATTTAAAGCACACCCCCACCCAAAAAAATAATAATCATGGGAACTGAAGTTTACCCCTCACAGAGCTACAATTATCAGCACCCTTAACAAACTACAGTTCCCAGGATTCTTTAGTAGGCGATATGCTTTAAATGTGTTTCAGATGTGCTGTGTGTACACAAACTAAGACAGAGATCTTTCTTACTGCCTCCTATCTGATTCTCCTAACTGGAGATTGCAGGTTATAAAAAGCTTGGACCTGCTACATGTAAAGCCTGTGTGCATGTACCTTAGCATGTAGTCTGCGACCGGGTTCATTTGCAGTGGACATGGCACACCTTCGTTTTATCCTATGTGTTTGCAGGGCTGCTCCAGTGCACTCCTCTGCTGATATCTGAAGCTGCCAACACTAACCACAATCCGTAAGTATCCTGCAGTTTTTTGAGAAAGCTTACTTTTGGATGTGCGTCCCCTCAAAGCAGTTACCATTCAGTTTGAAAATGCAAGTTGAGGTGTGCATGTCTGAAACATCCATTGAGCATGTGCAGATGAGAGCTGCATTGAAGAGGAGTTTGGAGGGAATGTTGCAGGGATGGGAGAACAGCCATGTAAAAATGTGACTTGAAAACAGGCGGGCAGGGGGCGGGAGAGAAAGAGAGGCCTCACAACGTTTCAAGCTGCCAATGTGTACCTAACCACAGTTTGTTTCTAGGTTGCATAAGGTTGATCTGTATTAGCCTAGTATTAAATTGCCCCAAAGCAGTGTCTTTTAAGAACGTTCATTGCAATTAATTTTACATGCCGCATAATGACTGTTGGGAGCGATGGGTCACATGTAACCAGAAATACAGGAGGATGAGCTTTTCCTATGTCCTCTTTAAAAAGATGCTCTGTCTGTGAAAAAAAGCACCTTGTCTCTACCAGCTGGTCAATGCCAGGAATCCATAGGCCAGTGCTCTGTCCCAGGATGGCACTGCTGATGTTCTGCCCTTCCACTCTGGCTCATTGCTAGGCCTACACACTTAGGCTTGTGCCACTTCCTTGCCTCCCCCACCCCCACCCCCACCACTTGAAATCACTGGGAACTACTCATCAGTGATCTGTGCTTTCTGAATTGCAGCCTTCATCTCATTCCAGGGGCTCAGCAGCGAAGGAGGAAGGGATGGCAATGCAACCAATCTCTCTTTGCTGCAGCACTTTGAAATATACACACTGTTAGCCGGGTGGACAGGTGAGGGGCAGTTACATAAATCTAGAGGCTGCTATTGTCAGAAGTAACGGATTGCCAGGGAAAGTCGTAATAGAGACTGTATTTAATCTGTGACCAATTGATTGCTCCAGTGTTTCAGGTATTTGTAGTGTAGGTTTAGATTTGTTGGGTGGTTTTACAGAAAGCCTCTGGGGTGTGCTGTCTTATCTTTTTTCCCCTAAATTGCTGCCTTTGACAGTATCATCTCTTTTGGGGGGGTGGGGGGGTGGAATAGAAGAAACTTGGCCGTAAATCACTGTACTAATCAGCTGTCACCAGCCAACATGCATACATTGGCATTCAGCCGGCAAAATTTGTTTTGGAGAGGCCTTTAGCAACAGAAACCATGTTTGTATCAATAACCATCTGTTAGCTTTTCCTGCATAAGTATGTACAACACAGAAAGGAACAAGGCAAAAAGACGGAAAGGGAGAGAACTGGGAAGGGGGAGAGAAGAGAGAGAGAGTATTAATTACCTGTTTTAGGGGGGTGGAAACCTCTAAAAAGGTATACATTAAGTGCCCAGAGCTTGAATTCTCTACGAAATAAAGCTGCAGTGTGCTCATTTTCGTTTCTTAGACAGTCCCACCGGCTGATGTCAAAGGGGATTTATGAGAAAATGTATTTAGGTAGGGAGCTAGCCAATGCATGCTTCAAGAGCTTCTGCGATTTCTCTCTCTTCCCCCCCCCCCCGCCTCCAATGGGGCATTCAAGGTAGATTAACCCAAGAATTTGGATAGGAACACGGAAGCGTCGGATGGAACTCTCGGCGGAACGTCTAAGTGGAACGTTCGGGGAGAGAAAGTAAAATCGCTTTACGTGCAGGTTTACTGGAAAGAAAGGCCTGCTGTGCTCAGCCAGAAGGAGTCCCTTACTCTGTTTAGGATGGCAGCCTTAGAAATGGGGTTCCCCGGTTCTCTATCTCTGAAATCCGCTTGTTCTAATAAACAGGGACGAGAAAGAGAGAGAGAGAGATTAAAATAGGCTAGGGGACTGCTTTCTCTGCAGCAGTCTAGACCCGAGGTGTAACTTAAGTACGGTGCGCCTCCTCTTCTCTCGGTTAATTTTCCTTCCTCGCATGACTGCGTGCTTCTGGAAATAACTTGGCAAACGGGGAGCCGTTTATCTATTTTATCACGGGACCTGATCCAATTAAATAAGTGCACATTTAAATTTGTATCCATCAAGACAAGAGCGAAGAGGGGGAAAGGCGGCGGCGGCGGCGCTAGGGTGTTTGTACAAACAAATGTCCCTTGCCAAAAAAAGAAAAAAAAAATAGCCCCATAACTTCTAATAACCTGCTTGGTTCTGCTTCTCTTTTACTCGGTGAATCCACCAAGAAATTCAGGGCGGTTGGGGGACAAAAGAGCTATCCAAAAAAGTTTTTGGTTTGCCGTGTGTGTGTGTGTGTGTGTGTGTGTGTGTGTGTGTTTTCTTTTTTGGGGGGGAGAGATGTTATGGGGCACAAAACATCAAAACTCTTTGCAAGCGAATAAATCAACAGCCGAGAATGCCTTCCTTAGCAGTCTGAGTCCCGGATCCCAGCTTCTGAATACAAGCTGGAACACGAAACTAATTGTAACAGTTGAGTAAGTGGGTGGCTGGAATGGGGAGGCGTTTCTGTTACAAGTACCACTTTTATTAGAGGAGGGCTGCGCTTTAGCATCGGGGTTAGTCACAGTTCAAGAACAGCTTTGCAAACAGCAGAAAAATACACGCATCGTTCTTTTGGGGTGTTCCTGGAGGGCACTGCTCGGCTTCCCCTTCCTTAACTTGAGTTTAACCATTGTTCAGGTTCTTCAGATCCCTTGCTCAGAATCACTGCGGTCCCATAGACTGTAAAAAGAGGTTTCAACCATCGTCCCAGAACCAGAAAGTCGCCACATTCCATAATGTAGGAACGACAACTGTGGGCCTTTATTCAACCCACATTGAATAAAGTTAGGGTTTGAGTATATTGAGTGGCATGTGGGGGTTGGGGGGAGGCGTTCTTCCGTGGATTCAGGCGGGATCTCAGCAGTAAAGAAGAAGAGCGCAGCAGCGCGATCCTATTCTTAAATACTGTAATAGTTGGCGTGATAAACCCGCATAGCTAGGGCGGCCAGGCACTTCAGACTCGGCTTCAAGTTCCATGGAGGTGAGAGAGGCTTACTTTCACGAAAGTGGGTATTGGATTCAGGGCCGGGCTGACGCGGAACAACAAATGACCCCTCTCCAAGCATGCGCGCGCGCACACACACACACATGCACCACGCACCAAGGTACTGAGCATTATATCCAACAAAATTATACTCAGCGCATACCCATTGAAAATAATGGTCGCGACCAACTTAGGTCCATTCATTTCAGTGAGCGTAGCTTGTATACAATTCACCCTGCTTAATACCAGCGAGGGGTGGGGTGGGGATCCTACGTTTCATTGTCATTGGCAATGAAAATGAAGCAATACTAACTTAAATAAGGCCTGCAGAAAACCATACAGGGCTTTCGACGTTTCCTTGGGAGTATATATATATATATATATATATATATATATATATATAATGAAACAACAATATTAAATTAAATAATTAACTAACTGCTTGCCCTTTCATGACACTCAATATCAGCTGCCGGAGGCAGATGCCTCACTCTGCCTAATATTAGAGCTGGAACTGAAATATTGTAGTTTTGATATAAATAAATAAAAGTGTGGTTTTTTATCATAATAAAAAGCAGAATCTGAAATAAGCAACAGGTGTACAATCAGGAAGCCACCATATTCTTCTACCCATTTCCCCTTCCTCAGTATTTATGAAGGGCTGCCAGGAGCGCCGAGACTGATACTTAACCTCCTCAAAATGCACTTGCTTTGAAGCGAGGTCGACTGATGTCGTCGGAGCTGGTGCCTGGGTGTATGTAAGAAGCCTGCGGTTTCTAGTTGGGTGGGGCTTGTCTTCACAGAAACCGAGAGGATATTATGACATCCTCGCTTTTGTGATTTTATTTAAGGGATGCGTACGACGCCCTTCACTATTAAACAAGTTCGTGGGGTGGCTTACGATAAAGTGATTTAATCGTATGGAATACTGTATGTTTTCTGTTGCTATGGCGTGCGTGAGTGGCACCCGGGAGCCCGTCCTATTGAGCTAGGTGAGACCTACTTCCGAATTAACATTCGTAGGGAGGTGTGATGTCACTGTGAGGGGGGATGCTTTCACAATCCGTCCTATATAAACCAGGGGAAATGGCAGTACAGTACTTGGATTTTTAAAAAGGGCTTTAAAATCAGACAGAGGTGTCTGGTTGTCTAAACTGTGGGTTTATGCTGGGGGAGAGGACTTTTCGCCAATCCTCAGTGCATGGGCGTGGCCAGGATTTATGTTGTGGGGGGCAGGCTTCATGTTAGGGGGAAAGGCTTTCTGTTGAGGGGCAGATCCTCAGTAGGTTAAGCATTTTTATTGATTTACCTGGTATGGGGGGGCAGCGGCCCCCTGCCCCCCTCCCTTGGCTTCGCGCATGCTTCAATGATAATTGTGTTGCAGTGACGCAATGTTGGACATGTTAGACATGGAATGAGTTAATTCGTCGAATTAAATTGTTTTAAAAAGCCAAAATAATAGAGGATCTTTAAAGTATTTAATCAAAGTGTACAGCCCTCCTTATTGCCACAATGTAGACTTTACACTGAAGGTAAACCTCTCAGAAATTGAAGTAAATTGGGGATCCTCTGCTTAGGTCTAGCTCTTGACTTCTTAGACACACACACACGGGGGCGGGGGGGGGGTCACCAACATTGTTTGTCTGATCTTGAATTAGTTAGCTTGTCTAATTTGCCAGTTCTGTGCCGAGGCATTCTTTCTCTGCATTCAGGGGAAAGAAATAAATACTGTAGAAAGGGGGGAAAAGACCATTGAGAAAGTGGGCTCTCCGCCGTTTCACTTCATGATGCCTTGTTGTGCGCTCTCCTCTTTTCAATGAGCTTTAGCGGGCGGGGTGGGTGGGTATTTCTGTTGTCTCTCTGCAGGGCCTGGGGTCGGGGTGTTCAGTGTTCCTGGTTGCAGAGAAGCATGGGGAGGATCTGCCCTCAAGGCGCGCGTTCCTGTTGCTTCTCTGCATGAACAACAAAGAGACAATCTTGGGGTGCTCGAAAGCACAAGGATGAGTCAAATGCTGCTTGTTATTTTAAAGGAGTCTTAAAGGAAACCTTGTTGATTGCAAATACTTTTAAATCACGGAGTTGGGGTGGAGGGAGAACCGTGTGTCGCCTCTTTCAGAACCCTGTGTTAGATGGTCAAATGCAAACCTTATTAATAGACGGTGTCTGGCTGGAGGTGACGATTGTATCACCACGGTGCGGTGTGTGTCTCCCCCCTCAAACCTCTCTGTCCCGCCTCCAGTTGCCCAACAGCTGCAGGAATCATATGCCGATTCTTCTGTCCCAAGAGTTTGCCCTGAGGGGCATGTGGGTTTCTTGGTTTATTTAAAAGCTTAGCTACTGGAGTTATTTAAGGAAAGGCTATAATTGACCACCTATTTTACTCCGCTCACTATCTGTGGCGCTGTCAAAAGAGAGGAGGGGGCATTTTGATGCCGTGCCCTTGGGCACGTGGGTAAGTTTGTCTTAGGAGTTCAACCCTGTGATCTGAACTATGGGGGGGGGGACCCTAGCCTTATTTACTCAGACGTACGCCCCAGTGTGTTTAACGGGACTTAATTCCAGGAAAGTTTGCACAGGATCTCAGCCTTAAGTTTGTTCTCCAAGAGGGTCTTATTTAATAGGGAAACGTGGCCTCTGGTTTCCAGAGGAATGGCCTCGGCTCACTTCCCAATGAACCAAACTTGGATTTCTCAAACTGCCCTCGCTGCACTTTTCACGACAGCTGCTTATAGACTGAAAGCTCCGTGCGGACAGGGACCTGCTGCTTATTTGTCGCGAAGCATCCCGTGCACTGATATGTTACCAGGGAGAGGAGTTGCTCGACAGAAGCTATCGCCTTTCTAGGGTTCCTTTTCTCTTTTAGCTATCAGTATATTGCCAGAGACACATCAGGCTTATATTGGAAAACAGAAGTGCCATCTAGGCAAGTTTATAATTTTCTCAGTCTCGCCTCTGCTTTACAGTGATTTGACTTCCTTGCAGGGTTGTCGCAAGGGCTGCGGAGAACACCTATGCAGAATGTTTTGAAGCACCCCGTATCTACAATCCTCTATATACACAACACACATCTACTTGGGAGGGAGGCCCATTGAATACAGCGGCATTTACTCCCGAGACCTATACAGGATTCATTTGCAAGTCGCTATAAATAGAGAGAGCTAAAGGAAAGTTCTCCCTGCTCTGATCGCAGAAGGAAGACATTTAAATCAGCATGCGCTGATTACAATGGGACTTAAAACTGCTTTACAAACTTTGGCTGGATCGTGTCCTAAATATTATTTTTCTCATCAAAATGCACGCTTAGGCTCAGTAAATCGCTGTAACTGCTTTGTGGATAGCAGCTCTCTTTCAGCTATGTCCACCAACCCAGAGCGCCTACTAGAGCAAGCATATAGAACTCAAAGATACCGTATAGATCCGTAGCAAAAGAAATCTCCCAAATCCACGGTTGGCCAAAACCTTATTAAGACCAATAAAAAGTCACAAAATTGTGGCAAGCTTCCGCGTTCTCCAAGTATCTTCGCTAGGCAAGATGTTACACAAAATGTCTCAAAAGAGTAACCTCCTGCAGATGGCGGGAACTTGCGACTTCTTTTGTGTCCATGCCTTAGCTTAGAAAGAAAGTTGTTCCACAACTCAAGGTTTTGAACTCTTTTGCTGTAGGTTCCCGCTAAGGAGTGCGTTTAAGATTGCAGCCTTAAGAGCTCAATGGCAATTCTTGGTAATCTACGACCCCTATAGATGGTTGTTTTACAAATGACAACCCAGCTCTTTCCCGGCCAGCTCCCATTCTTTCTCTCTGAGTAAGGCCACGGCTTTCTCTTAAGAGCAGCTATGCACTAAAAGTCCGTTTCTTTCCCATCAGAAAGACTGGCTTTCTTGTCAGGGACCCGATCCAGTTCAATCTCTTTCATTTTCCCGAGGGGCGTGGGGAGATGATTAAGTACCACTCTGCAACTGAAATACCTGTGTTTTATCAACCTGTAATAGCACTTCACTTACTTGATATGCACGGTGCCCAGAATTATTAAGGCCAGGAGAGGAGTGGAAATTCTATCTGGTTAATGTGACTTATTTTAACATCCCATATATGCGCGCGCGCGCGCACACACACACACACAGAGAGAGAGAGAGAGAGAGAGAGAGAGAGAGAGAGACGCGCGGGGGGAGGCATGCTAAAATAAATCATATTAATCATATATATTTCCAGTTACAGATAGGTAGCCGTGTTGGTCTGCCATAGTCAAAACAAAACAAATTCCTTCCAGTAGCACCTTAAAGACCAACTAAGTCAGTTCTTGGTATGAGCTTTCGTGTGCATGCACACTTCTTCAGATACACTGAAACAGAAGTTTCCAGACCCTTCTATATAGTGAGAAGGTGGGGAGGGGTATTACTCAGAAGGGTGGTGGGAATGGGTGATTGGCAGATAGCTGTGATGAGCCTGTTGACGACTCTTTCTTTCTTTCTTTCTTTCTTTCTTTCTTTCTTTCTTTCTTTCCAAACCGATCGTTCTTTGGTTTTCACCAATCTCCCCCTCCCCGCATCTTGTAGAGGTAAGGAGGCTGCAGGAATGCGAGTCTACAATCAGCCATCTGTCAGTTACAAGTGGCTTTTTCTTTTTTTGGTCGTGAGGAGAGGGCCGAACGCTAGGATACGCTTTCGTGGCGCTGGGGGGCGGGGTGGGGGGAGAGAATGGAGGAGGGGGAAGCAGCAGCCTGCCCGCAGACTTTCCCTTCTTCCTGCGGGTCTGTCTCCGAACAACTCCACTCCAAAGGAAACAGCTGGGCTGCATTGCTCGCACCCAAAATTAATTAAGAGCTCCGTTCGTGGGGATTTGATGATTCAATAAAAACCCAGACTCTCATATTCTCCTCTGTGGCTGCAATGATCCACTTCACTTTCTCTCTCTCTCTCTCTCTCTCTCTCTCTCTAACTGGGGGGAGATATATGTCCCTAGATAGGACGGACCGGCCTCTTCCCCTCCCCACGAGCGAAGAGGGGAGGGTGTTTCCAGATTGTCTCTAATGCTCACACTAATTCAAAATTGCCACTCGTTTGCAAGGTTCGGGGAGGGTGGGGCGCTCCCTCTCCCTTTTCAAAATGATCGTGATGAGGAACTAGAAAGTGGCGGTGGGGGGATTGCCAGTGCTGTCAAGAATTAACGTATTGGTCGTTTGGAAAAGCAGCTGGTTTGGGGGTTTGGGGGGGGGAGGCGGAGGGGTCTGTGTGTGAGACGGTCTAGCGCCTTGCCAAGTCCAGATGGCCTAATACTCTAAGCAGGTCACGTAAAAAAAAAAAGGAGCGGGGAGGAGGGGGAGAGAAGTGGTTGGTTAGGGGAGGTCATGGCTATCGCTTTACACGTCGTGAGCCGAATTCGATTCGGCTCTAGGGACCCCAGGTTTTGACGGGCGAGAGTGAGGCTGCGCGGGGGGTGGGGGAGTTTCTCTCGCGGTTAGTTAATTCGAAGCAAAAGAATGTCTGGCGGCAGCCTGTGCAACAAAAACCACAATTAACAACAACGCCCACTTGTTTTGTTAATTTCTTTAAAAGCAAACAAAACTTTGCTCCCTCCCCAGCGATTTCAGTTTGCAGCCCCCGTCTCAAGCGAGAAGAGGACTTTCCCGAGTTTTTGAAGCGTCTCACAGCCTAGAAGGCTCAGGCTGGAATAGAAACTCTACCTCGTTAACCCAAGGAGGACTTTTTTTAAGGGGGGCAGGGGACTCACTTTAGTTGCCCAGTGACTTCCGAGAATGGAAAGCTGCGCGCCAGATTATTTAATTTCTCCTTCCTCACCCCCAGGAACGTTTGACTTCAGTGCAAATAAAGACAGCGTCAGAACCCCTTTCAGTGAATCCGAACCTACCTCAGCTCAGTCTAGAAGCAAGAGTATTTAACGCGCGTTCACGCTACAGATATCTTAACGCATGTTAACTCGCTGATTGCAAGGATAACCCACTAATAAAGACTAGAGCATTTTATTCCGGATATGTTCACCTGGAATGACCATCACTAACAAGAGAGGCATTAGGACAGTCCTTTCACCGAGTCATGCAATGGGGAAACGGATCCTTTTGCCAAACACGGGGATTTGAAGAAAGAAAACGCCTTTAAAAATAGGTGCGGTTCATTTGTCCAGCGGAAATCGCCTGAGCCATATTTCATATGCATCGACTCAAGTCTTTGGGTTGCCTGTTGAGGGGGGGGGTGACGTTTCTGGGTGGCTGTCTTCATGGGTGTAGCCAAGAGGGGCAGGGAGAGACAGCTGCCCCCCCAATCAATAAAAATACATAGCAAACTGAGATTCTGCCCCCTACCAAAAGAAACCTGGCTACGCCCATGGCTGTCTTACCACAAGTTCTTAAACTCATCTCCCTCTTTTGAAGCAATTGGATATTTAATATCTTTTTCAATCATCTAGAACATGCTTCCTCAACCTCGGCCCTCCAGATGTTTTTGGCCTGCAGCTCCCAAGATCCGTAGCTAGCAGGACCAGTCGTCAAGGATGATGGGAATTGTAGTCTCAAAACATCTGGAGGGCCAAGGTTGAGAAAGCCTGATCTAGAAGACGTTTTGTATTAGTATGTCACATCCACATCATACACTCAAAGAATAATTATATACCACTTTAAGAGATATGCTGCCCCCACAAAGAATCTTGGGAACTGTGGTCTGCTAAGAGTCGTCTATCTACTCTCTGAGAAACTACAATGTTCCCGGGATTCTCTGGGAAGTGGCGAGTGGGGAATCCGGTTTGAGTCCAAATACCTGGGCTTTGGATTAGTCGAGTTGTCTGTGGATCGGGTTCAAAGTGGACGCTTTTAATTTCAGCACCTTCCAATCAATGAGCCCAGGCCGGTTCAGCGGATGAAACAGATTTCGGGGTCCGCTCAACTCCAAGCAGCTAATACTCTCCTTAATTCTCTCTGCACCAGGTCTATCTATCTATCTATATCTATATCTATCTATCTATCATCTATCTATCTATCTATCTATCTATCATCTATCTATCGGTTCCTCCTTTAGGATCTCTCAGGCCAAGTAATGGATCTGAAAAGTGTTCCAACTGGAGTCGAGGTTGGACTGGCACCCTTCCTTGGGAGCAAGCCCGTTGAACCCAGACGGACTTACTTCTGAATAAACCTGCATAAGATTACCTGGCACGTTCCCCACCGCCCCCCTTCTCTCAGATCTCTGCTGGCTCTCACTGAAAGGGTTGTTCAACCCACTTACCTGGTAGGAGTGGTAAACTCCAAAGTGTTAGTTTACAATCCTTAGGTTAGTTCTGAGTAAACACACATCGGATCTAGGCTACAAAAAGGGTTCCAGGCTGGCTGGATCGTGCTCTTTTACATTGTTGATTCCTGGGCGGGGTGCGTGTGACTTTATTCGAGTTCGCTGCTTTCTTGTGATCAAGATGATGATGATTAATAATAATAATAATAATAAGTGAACAAAAATCGTCCTCCTTTTTGGAGGCTGGAAGAGAGAAGTTTTCCCCGTAAACTTGATTAGTTTAATTTATTATATGAGTATTATATATCCTTAGTACATGTGGTATTCCACCTCCCCGCTTCTTCCTTTTCTCCCCAGGAGAGGACCAAGTCGGAGGAGTGTTTGAGCATAAGATGTGCCAAAGAGGGCAAGAGATAATTGGTGGCAAGGGCTTGCCCATCAGAAGGTCAGCGGTTCGAATCCTTGCGAAGGGGTGAACTCCAGTTGTTCGGGCACTGCTCCTGCCCACCTAGCAGTTCGAAAGCACACCAATGCAAGTAGATAATTAGGTACCGCTCCGGGGGAAGGTAAAAGGCGTTTCTGTGCGCTGCTCTGGTTCGCCAGAAGTGGCTTATCATGCTAGCCACATGACGTGGAAGCTGTACACCGCTACCACGGCCAGTAAAGTGAGATGAGCGCCACAACCCCAGAGCCGTCTGCGACTGGACCTAACGGTCAGGGGTCCCGTTACCTTTTTAGCTACCAAAAAAAGCTACCAACAGCACAGGACCGGAACTAGCAGGACGGACGTCTGTCTGCTGCTGCGCGAGAAGCGAGTGCGCACTGGTTTCTTTAAATTGGGAGAAATCAATAAACGCCATTAGAACCAAACAGTTGAAATATTTTCCCTGCCCAATGGGCATCCTGGCTTTCCGTAAAATCCATGCAGTGCTGTGTTGCGTTTTATTCCTGCCTTCCTGCTCCCCGCGCCCCAAACCAGCGTTTCTAGTCCTCATGACAGCAAGAGACCAAAGTTTTCTACATTGCTAAATGTAGACAACCGTTGCAGGATGGAGAAGATGCACGAATCTATGCAGCCCTTCTTCACTCCTGCATAGACTACCCAATCCTTGAGTCAGTTTCTACTAACGGAACAGTAGTTACACCGCAGCTCACTTGAAGCCTATAGGCCTACTTTATTTGCTAGGCAACTGCCACTCTCAAAAGATGTTCACCTCGCAAAGGACTTTGCTGTCTTTATTGTGCTTGTCCTCACAACAGCCCTGTGAGGTAGGCCACTCATGAAGATTATGAACGTGAGAGCACAACACACTGGCCAAGGCCACAGGATGTCGCTCCCAGAGCTAAGTCCAGAAACCCTCACTCCTGTTGCTTGTTTGGAAGAAACAGGCAAGACCAAGGTCACCACAGCCCAACTTAGGTGTAAATATTCCTCTTTGCCTTTGACGCTTAAGCCTTGCAGTTTATTAGCAAGAAATCTCTTGCGTTTTTTGCTTTGGAGATGCCCAGTTTTTTCCCCTACCGCAGCCGTCTTCCTCCGAAACCAGTTCGGATTAGTCTAATCGAACTTAAGGGGAGCTAAACCGAAGTAAATATCCACTAACTCCTGTATGGTGCCTGGCTCCTTGCTGGATGAAAACCGGTGTCAGTCCGTGGGAGGGAATCAGAAAGTCTCCTGAGCTTCACTCAGAAGAAATCCCGTTGCAATCCGTGTGATTTAAATGCAAACGAAACCGATTTGAGTTTAGTTACCCAAGCCCCCTAGAATATCTCCCTCCATCCTCCCCCCCCCCAACTCAGTCTTTGTGGATATCTTTGGCATTGGGGAAACAGCTGTTTTGGGAGCTGGTTGCATAAAAGCTAATATATACTCTCTTTTTTGGAGCAGGGATTTCTCTCCTCTTTCCCTTTTTCTTGCTAGAGCATGACAAACTCTCCCTGTTTCCCCCTCAACCCTGAAAGCAGCGTGTGAATAAAACAATTTGGAGGCTACGGAACCATCTTTTATTCATACTGCCTTTAAACAAGAGTGGAAAATATATTCCCACCGGCCCTCAGGCCACTGGAGCCAGAGAGCGGATGATCTTCGAAGCCGGCAGCATCCTTTATCCTCATTGGGTAAGTGTGCCTAGAAACTGGCGTGAAATCGGTTTCAATACGAATCCTCCGAACCCGAATGACCCTTCGTTTTCACCATAGCGTTTCAAGGACTGCACGCAAAGGAAAACTAGATCCCAGATTCATCACCACACACACTCCACAATAAAGCGAAGTAGAATTCGAATCAATGTAGTCACAATAAAACATCGGGAATGACAGTAATACGCAATCACTAAAAGCGGGGAACGCTCTCTGGAGATCATTTTAAATTCGGGTCTAGCTCTGGAACCGGGTGTGCGTGGGAACTCGGATGTTAACCTTTCGGAACTCAAGCCGGAGTCAGCATCTGAGTGGAGAAGATTTAAGGGGTAAAGGGGGATCCTCATCCCCTGACACGTGTGCGCATGTGTGTATGCCCAAGCTCCCTTTCCCCTTCCCCAAATCTCTTTTATAATACCACTTCAGTCAGAACATCCAATTCCCCATATTCGCAGACCATTCGAAGCAAATCAATGGGTTTAGGCAAGGTTTGAAAGCGTAAGGGCTTGAAGTAGAGAGCTCTCACTCTGTCACCGCAGATCTGTCGAGATGGTTCCTGTGGGTGTTTACTCGTAAAAAAGTATTACTGAGAGCAATTGGACTTGTGCCTAACTAGGGTGTGGAGAAGTGGACAAAGAAAGTTTGGGATGTGGAAGGGGACTTAGCTAAGGGTCAATTCTCGGCTCATACCTGTGAAGCTCACTTGACCCTGCTTCGAGTCTCCTTCTCTAACTTACCTTGCAAGGCTGTAGTGAAGATAAAATGCGGAGTGGGAGGGAGACGGACTCTGCGGGATTTATTTATTTTTATTTTTATTATTATTATTATTATTATTATTATTATTATTATTATTATTATTATTATTAAATAAATACTGCCTAGAATTGCATCTTTAAGCAACTCTATCCTGTCCAGGTTTTCCTACCGCTTTAAAGGAGGTATCTTCCTGAATAAGTGTACACAGGATCGCAGCCTTTAAAAAATAGTAACATTCGCGTTATTTACGGTACTTATTTTTTATATATAATAATAAGTATTCGAGGGCCCTAAAAAAAAATCGGCCCAATCCTATCTGCATTTTACTCGGAAATATATCCCACTGAGTCCAACAGGGTTTACTCCAGGGTAAAGTACACAAAGGACTGAAGGTCTGGACTGCAATCCCGGGCACACTTCCCTAGCCAAGGGGTCCATTTGAACTTGGTGGGACTTACTTCTGTGCAGACACGCATAGGATTGCATTGTTAAGGGCGTTTTGCAAAGCGCAAACTGAATCTGACATCAAGAGGAGTTTAAAAATCCCTTTGGATTAGTTTTCCTTGTTACGGATCTGTTCGTTGCAGGTGGTTTAAATGATCATAAACTCCGAGGAAATGTCAGACAATAGAGCCCTATTCTTGGTGGGGAAGTTTCTTCCTCCCTTTAAAAGATGGGGCGCGGCAGGTGGGGGAGAGAACCACTTTCCTATTTTTACCTTTTCATCACCAATTAAGCCTCCACTCCCTTTGAATCCAGAGGGTTAGGTTAGTCTTTATAGAGTAAATCTGTTCTTCTTGGGCAGCACCTCTCTAAACGAGCCCCTCAGGAGTCCCAGAGAGGGTCGCCTAAACCAGAGCAGTTGCGTTTACATGGTAGTTTGCTCCTCTGCCTTCTGCGCCTTTCCTTGAAATAGTTGTTTTCTTTTTTTCTTTTTAACAGTTTGGAAACCGCTTCCGAATACGTTCTCAGGGCCTCCCGCTTCTCCCATTCAGGAAGGAAGCACTAGTTAATCTGCGATTCACGTCCATGCAAACATACACGGGGTCAGACACACGTAGAAATATTTCGGTTAAACTAGTTTGCTGGGAGTATGACCCTCTAGATATTGTTAGACTACAGTTCCGGTCATCCCTGACCTTTGGACCGGTTGGCTGAGGCTGATGGGAATTGGAGGGGGAGGTATGAGGAATGGGCACATGGGTCTACCACCCCTTGTTCCAAGCTCATCTTTGTGGAAGTTTATGCAGACATTGAAATCAAGTCCTGGTGGGAACCTTCCTTTCAGTACTGACTCGGTCCTGGGAGGCATGATTTCTCTGAGCATGTGCAAAGGGTTCTTTCCTTCTGCTGGGGGGGGGGGGGCGGGGAGCCCGCATCTGGGATGGAGAGGGGGTTTGGAAACAGGCTTTTGATGGTGAGTTTCATCGCTCTCTCTTTGGAAATGACCAAGCCCTGTTTTGAAGGCCTCGGTCAAATAGAAGCCAAGAGCCTTTTGACCAGAATACCAAGCGAGTAGAGGTGAAAAGGAAAATGGTTTTTGCAACACTGGTGATTTCTCTCCCTCTCTCAACTTGAATTGAATCTAGTCATTTCCATGCTTTTTATGGGACTTTCCTCCACACACGCACACTTCGCCTATGAAGCTTACAGCTCGGCGTTCACTACGATCCTAAACACGCAGACTAAGGAATAAGCCCTGTGGAAGAGAATGGGATTTACTCCCGTGTAAACATTTAGAGGATTGCACTCCCAAACCCACGTGTCTCCCCTGCAACTATTACCCTCTCAACAGAAGTGTGAGACCCACTGAACAAAACTTATATCCCAGTAAACATGCATAGGCTCCAGCTAAACGCCCTAATGGATCTTTGTTACCCCCAAGGAGGTGATTTCGGTATTTCGATTGTTTTCCCATGTTGTTGTTTTTCCAGTTGAGACAGATCCTTTGGGCGCTTACTCGGGAGAAAACCCCACTTAACGCGGTTGTGCGACGCCGACCTGCCTAGAGAATCCACCTGCGCCTGTTTAGCTCCTTTCAGTGACTGCTCTTCGCAGATCAACCGGTTTGAGGTTCAACCGGACCTT
Source organism: Podarcis erhardii (assembly GCF_964252035.2). Lineage (NCBI taxonomy): Eukaryota > Metazoa > Chordata > Lepidosauria > Squamata > Lacertidae > Podarcis > Podarcis erhardii. The sequence goes on from NC_138511.1 coordinate 39,479,842, forward strand.
CGCGCTAGACAAAACGCCTGCACTCAGTTTACAGGTCCCTGGAAGCCCTGCGCTCGAAGCAGGAAACCCGACTTGTAAACAGAGTGCCTTTGACTTCGATTTATATGCAACCCACTTGCTGGGAAGCGCTTCCAAACTCAGGCAAAAGTGGAGTGTGAACTTTCTGGGAATTGTACCTCAGGACGACTTCCCGGCTCCCATCACTTTGATTTGCAGATAAAGCTGCGCCCCTGAAAGGGAAGGGAGGGGTGAATAATCGGCTTTTAATCGGCATGCGTCTGAAACCCAAACGAGCCGATCATTAGTTAATTACCACCGAGTTTGTAACAGCCTCTGATGACTGCTCTCTGAAGTGCTGTTTACTCCAACCGTAACCTAAGAGGGATTTTCTTTTTCTGTTTTTAGGAGGTTAAGGCCGTGGGAGCGGGGTTGCCTCGTTTTCTCCCCACCCCCTGAAAGTGAGATCTACAAGTTATAAGTCTGGAGCGTTGAGGAATGAAGCAATATTTGGAGAGGGATCAGAGACAGAAGGATTCTGGGTTTGAAATTACTGCTTCATTATGTTTTCATTTAAAAAAAATAAAAATCAGAGAAACTACTTTCCCCCAGACCATTCCGGGGCGCTGGCAAACGGTTTGCAGGCGTTTGTGTGTGTGGACGGAGGGGAAGGTTGACCTCACCTCGCTGCGGTTTGATCTGCGCGTCGCGGTTTTCGATTTGCAGAACAGAGATCTGGCTGGAACACGAGACCAATCAGTCCTCCCAGCCCCTATCTAAACCTGCAACATGCACAGCCCTGAGCTTTAGAAGGAAACCTTGATCTCCAAACGAGCGTCAACTCGGCGCCTTTCAAACGTTATCCAGGGCATGTGTGCTTGCAGAGGAAGAAGTCTCGCACTCTTAACCGGGGCATCAGGATTGTGATCCTACGCGAAGGGACTCCGAAAGCAGTGAACGCTTTTTTTCCAGGAACACGTTTGCATGCTTACTTAATCCGAAGCAGGTTTGCTTGAAAGCCCCATGGTCCTCAGTAGGATTCCCTTCGGATGGGGAACGTAGCTTAACGCCACACCGAGGGCTTCAGAAATGTTATGACCTGGAAGTCAGTCAACTTTGTGGCATTGACGCATTTGGGCGCCCCCAGCCTGTTGCCCTATCTAAATTCACGGATTTCGACGCGACTTGTCTCCCTGGCCAGTACTTTTTCCATCTCCCTCCACACACACTTCCAGTACCACCCCGCTTTCAAAATACTGGATCCCAAGTCCCAGCCATTAATTCGGATTTGCCCCCCCTCCCCATTTGCGAGAATACTTCTGTTACCCCAAACTTTGTTTTCAAGTCCAGCTGTTTTCCCCCTTTGTGTGAATGAGGAAGATAGCTGCCCGGCTGCCCCCCCCCCCCAAAAAAACCCCCACACACAACCCAGGATGGATTCACACTCGCTGCAGGTTTAATAAATTAGTCAGAGATCCACACGTTACACCTTTACACGAGTTTTCTCTCTCTTCCCCACCGAACGTTCGAAACGTCTCAGAAAGCTGGAACTCTGGACTGAAACAGACAAGCCTTGTTCTCCCACCACCCCACATCCATAAACTTCACGGGGGGTAAGTTGGCTAGCGCACACCTACCCATTATGAACCGCCTTATGTTTTGCTTCTAACGCCATGCAGAGACCACTTGTTATATTTACACGACGAAAAGCGGTTCCTTTCACTAACGCAAGTGGATCGAAAGTGGTTTGACTCCAGGTACTTTGTACGTTGCGATTCCGAAGTAAATTTAACTGGAATCAATGGGAATGACTTTTCTTTCGATATCTAATACGCCTGATTACTCCTAATACGAAGCAAATTCCACTGGAACGCATAGACCTTCTTTTAAAGTATTGGTGTGTATTGGTTTAAAGTATTGGTGCGGCATATCAGCCTCCTACCAGATTCACGTGGTGTCCCATTTTGGATGCTCAGGAAAATTGTTTTGCCCCCCCCCCCAAAAAAAAACAGCATACATAAACACTATTTGGGATGAAATGACTGTTTTGTATGTAACTTCCTTCCGAAAATCCAGTTGGTGGGAAATATATTCAACGGTTGCACCCAGCCAAGTTTTACTTAGAGGAGACACGTTCATATTAATGGACTTAAGTTTCTCTTGTCCAAGAATTTCAGTGCGTCTACTCTGAGTAGAACAAACATTGGACACAGCTCTAAGCTCCAGATTTTTTTAGATCTTTAGACATAAAAACAAAAACCACCCCGTTTAGAATAAAAATGTAAATTTGTTTCGGATGTAATTGTAAACGCTAATTACCATAACATTATTTTTGCTGCTATAAAAACAACAACAACCCGAAGACATGTTTTGCTAAGGGTATACCAGACAAATGCATGTTAGTTACACATGTATTTAAAATTTCACCTGGAGAGGAGAGTACACTTAATTTTTATTGGATTTATTATCTATTCATAATCCTAGTTCAGCCTTAACTAGAATCAAGAAGGACAGCAGGCCGGTTAGTTGTATCTTAAAGGAAATTGATTAATTCCCTTAGGGATTTAATACATCAAAAGAAAACCTTATGGAGACTGCTGGCGCGCCTATTCAATATGATCATTATTATATAGAAGGAACCAAGGTTGACAATATTTATGTTTAAGTTACTAACCTTATATTCTGAGTTTGTGTGGTGTGTTTCCCCCCCCCCCCATTCAAAGACTGAAAGAATCGTGGTTATTAAAATTATAAATAACATCAGCAACAGTCTCGAGGTTGTCATATACGTGCGTGCTGAAAATGGTCGTAATATTTTTTTTAAAAAACCATACCAAGTATAACACGACTTTCTTTATTTTATTTCAGAATGTCGGGAAGCTAAACATTATATTTATATTTAAAAGGCGCCTTTCAGAATTGAAAGATCGGGTGGCCATTTCTAACAGGCCAACAGTTTCCCCTGAACTCAACTGAGGTCAACGAATCATTCGCAACTTCCTTTTTCCTTAAATGATGGAAGTAAGTTCAACAGGTTGATTTGTGGAGTATTCCCCCCTCCCCGCCATCACTCCCCCTCCCCACATCACAGTTCAGATGAACGATTTGACCTGGGTATTGAATCGGTGCTTTCTTTGAAATCATTATTTACAGTATTCTTATGGCCCTAATATGTGATTGTTTACACGTTTAAACAGCTTTGACTTCTTTATTTAGATTTATCGGCCAGGCTAAAAGAGTATTTGTATATACCCCGTGGTTTCTTGGGGGAAATCAAATCACATTTGGGTCGCTGTGAGAGTGAAAGGGAAAAAGATTACCCCCACCCGCAAATCGTTTAACTGTATGTAGCTAAACCAATTAGCAGCTAATTAATTATGCGGGTCCAGTCGAAGTTCCGAAAAGCTCGCAAAAGATTTATACAAATATAGGGAGGCAATTTTTCCTATTTTCCGAGGCAGTGACGAAAGTCACGGATAAGTGGTTAGGAACTGACATCCGTAGAAAATCCAAAATAATGTGGAGGGGGGTATTCTCTCCCTCTTTTTGCAGGAAGGTATTTAATAATTTTTAAATGCTGGAAGTGGACTCCGAGTTGAAAGATTAAGCAAACGAATACAAGTTGTCGCTTTTCTAAAATCGACGAAAATTCATTGCCATCCCTTTCAAATCAGTGGTGTTTATTCCCGAGAAAAAAAAATTACGGTTCCCAAACAATCAAGTCAAGCGGGTAAGAACCAGCTTAATTTCCTTTCGATAACGTGGGTTCAAGGCTGGGATGCCAATCAATTTCCAAGCAGGGGTGAAAAATAGAAAAAGAAATCTATCTTATTTTACTTCTGAGTTGTGAGTTTTCTTTTGTCTTTAATTCTTTTTATATTTTAAGGGCAGAGTTTTCCTAAATATTCAATGCCCCTTTCCCATTAATGGAAGAGATCTTGGGGGGGGGGGATACTTTCAATTTTCCTTTCTCCTCTATTTAAAAGCCCATAACCCTGAGACCTGGAAATAAATCTTAGTCCCCCAAAGAACCGGCAGTATGTGTAGGAGTGAGACCCTCACATCAAATCAGGACCCTAGGTGGTTAAGTTTCCTGAGCTCAAAATGATTTAGCAAATCGGAAATCCATCTTTCTTCGGAGCCTTCCTTTCACCCCACTCAAGTTTCCCGTGGATGTGCTAGATTTTTTTTTAAGCGCTTCTTGTCGCTCCCTCTTTAAACTCGCCCAACTTTCAAAAGATGAGCGCTATGTTTGAAATTCGGTACAAGTGTGACACCTACCTGTGAATTTGGGAAGCAATCCAAAGGCGACCCTCCTCAACCTTCCATTTGTATGTGCTAATCTCCGTACAGGCAGCACGCACACCCCGCCAAACCATCAAGTGCTATTGCAGAATGGAGCCGCCAATTGGGGGAATAATTTTAATGCTAAACTTGAGGCTAGCAATGCAGGGAGGTATTTCCTCTCTCTCTCTCTCTCTCTCTCTCTCTCTCTCTCTCTCTCTCTCTCTCTCTCTCTCTGTGTGTATTATACACGCACAACTGAAATGTCTGTCCGTATACACACACAGACAGAGAGATGCACACAGTATATGCACAAACAGAGCTATTTATCCATCTGTTTCCCCAGTGTATTCTTTTTTAATATGTATTCCCCCTATCCCTCTCCGTAAAAACTCTGCAGACCTTTGAAATAGTAATAAGGGATAAATCTGGCATAAAATCGAACTCATTAGCAAAGTTCACGAGCTGACTGCTTTGCATAAAGCCCGACACTGATTAAAAGTAATTAGGTTAAGAGACGGTCCGCTGTTGCCATCCTGCGCTTTTGAGAGCACTTCCACAGGAAATCTCCATCCTCTCCTCCTGTATCCCTGTATCCACCCATCCATCCACCCCGCTCGACAAGCAGCAAGCTACAAGCGATAGACGTTCAGAGGCGCCCGCTAGCATCCACGGGACAGGGTCCCCAGGGGGGCGGTGGGGCAAGGGAAACCGGGGGGAGCCTTAAGACAGCAAGCTGACATATTCGGCTGCGGGTGTTTTTTTGTGTGTGTGTTTTTTTTGAGGGGGGGGGGTGCTGCTTTTGCTGAATCCGTTCATGGGTCCCAGCTACCTCAGGGAGAGTCCAAGGTCTCTCTGGCAGAGATCTTTCCCAGCTTTTCTTCCCGAAACCCTTAAAAAAGAAGAAGAAGCAAAGAGACCGAACCCTGGGACCTTCTGCGCGCTTAGCGAGGCAGAATTAGAAGGCCACTCATCCTACGCGGGGATCAAACCCACAGATTTTCAGACTGAATTAACTCCCCTGACAGGCCCTCATTAGATCCGGAACGTCACCGGCGCTTCCTTTCACAAGTCAATCACCTGTACATATTTCACTGCATCCTCCCTCCCCCGCTCTCCCCTGTATACTTTCGCCTTTCTTCCCGGTCCCACCTGTCACCAAATCCATCAGGTGGAACTTATGCCAAATGTAGAGGCTTTGCCCAAATCGCCTGCGTTCAGGAAACATCCGTCCCTCACTTGGAAAAGTTACTTTCCGTTAAATTCTTAGAGTGCAGATTTCCGCTTCCCCTCCCCCCTTTCCCCTTTTAAGAGTGGTGGTGGAAGGAATGTACTCTAAATATGTCTTTTGTTATGGGTCTCCGCCCCAACCCACATTTCCTTCTATCGGCTCCACTTTGCCATCAAAATGAATAAATAAAATAATTTGTATTTTTTTTAAAAAAACAACAACTCTATGCTTTGATTAAATACCGATATTTGACAAAGGGGCATCTGCATTTTTATACTTAATCCCGTGGGTTGACCGGCTTCTCCCGCTTCCCCTAATTAAAAAAAAAAAAGTTCTTCGCATTGAGTAATAATATAATACTACTAATAGTAATTCAATAGGCATAAAAATTTAATTTAAACTTGTATATATATATATATAGATAGATTTTAAAACTATGAAACAATTTGGGAAAAGACACAGAAATGTATATATATATATATATTTATATATATATATTTATATTTTATATTACCAAAAAAACCAACATTGATGGCTGTACAGGCGGTTGGATTTCATAATTTACTTCAAAGATAGTGTTACCGATTTAAATACAAAAAAGCTACATTAAATATACAGAATAACATTTCATACAAATTGTTTCTGCCTTCCCCCGCCCTCCCCATGTGGGTATTTTTTCCCTCTTCCCGCACTTCCTGCACTTTTTACCTTAAGACATTATTATTATTATTATTATTTCTCCTCCCAAGAGCTGCTTACTTTCTGCTTTCTCAAATAAATTATATCACTGATTTTGGAAATTGGAGTGGTCTGGGTTTCTCTCCCCCCTCGTTTTCTTGCTTTCCTCCTTCCGCACTTAGTTCTCTCCTTTTTTAATTAAAAAAGAAACCTCTGCCAAAATCAAGTCTGTATTGGTTGTAAATAAATTAAAACCAACAACAATAAAAAAGCAGAAAGAAATAGACAACATAAAAAATTAAAAAGAAAAGAAAAATCAAGGGAGAGGGGATAGTCCGGTCGTGGATGACGAAGAGGGTTTTTAATCTGGGAAGAAACTCAAGATTAAATATGCGACATACCTTTCTTCAGTTCGTAAGGCGAGTCTTTACTAAGATCAAACTGGGACTGGCTTCTGAGGATTTTAGTTTCTTTAGCCAAGGCTTCCGCTCTGTTCAAAATAGTCTGGTTTAATCCGTTAAAATGGGGGCTGGGGTTCCCCGCCGTCGCCGCGTTGCCGGAGAGGTGTCCGAAAGAGCTGTAGTTCGTGTAACCCGGGTAAAAGGGGCTGGTGGTGTAATAGAGGGGCCGCGAGAGGACCGAGGCGCCATTGGGGAAAGGGCAGTGCGTGGAGGAAGGCGACCGCGCCGTCGGGGATTGCGCCGAGCCGGCTCCAGCTAAACTCGGAGCCTGCGGGGCCGCCTCGCCGCTGCCCTCCTTCGATTTGTCCGCTGAGGTGGCGATCTCCGCCAAAGACCACAGTTTAGGCTTGGAAAGGGCCCCGGCTCCCGCCGCCGCTGCCGCCTGCGGAGCCGCCTGGGGCGAGTGGATCACCGACGTCCCGTTGCTGGAAGGCAGGAGGGGGTGCAGGTCCGTCGAAGGGGGTCTGTACTGGGCGGGCAGAGGGTGGGCCGGCTGCGGGTCCTCTCCTCCGGCCGGGTGCAGCTGCTGGTGCGCTTGGAGAAGGAGGCGACCCGCTGCAGCAGCAGCCGCTGCCGCCGGCAGACAATGGGCCAAAGGCGGCGAGGCCCCGGGGCCTCCTTTAGACAGCGCCTCGTCGGGGGCTTCTTTACAATCCGAGTCGCTCAACGCGCCGTCGGCTTCTTTGCCTGCCGCGCCTCCCTTCGGGTCTCCAGCACCTGAGGACAAGGGCAGAGGGAGGGCGACACACAGTCCTTGAGGCCTCTCTGGAGCCCGATCCTCGGCCTTCCCACCCACCCCGTCGAGTCCCAGGAAGAAGAAAAAACACCTTCCCAAAGCGGGCATTGTAAACTACTCTGGAACCAAGGTTTTCTGGGGACGAATCCAGACAGTTCCTATTTTTCCCCCATGGCCGTTTCAACCCCATTAAGTCTAGCGATCCCCCGCTCCTCCCTCGCCCCAGACAGACCCCCTTGGCAAAAAGCGTACAACCCAGTTCACCTCCCCAAATCCCTCTCCTCTCATCTCCATCGGCCGCTTACCTATCTCGATCGCCTCCAGATCGCCCTTCTCCTCCAGCTTCTGTGGCTCCTCCTCGTCGTTCTTCTCTAAGTCGATGTTCTCCTCTTCCTCCTCGTCTTCGCTCCGGTTCCGGGGAGTCCAGGTCATTTTATTCTCCTTTTTGAGGCGCCGCCGGGCGTTGGCGAACCAGGTGGAGACCTGCGTGAGGGTCATCTTGGTGATGATGGCCAGCATGATCTTCTCGCCTTTGGTGGGGTAAGGGTTTTTCCGGTGCTCGTTCAGCCAGGCCTTGAGGGTGGCCGTGGCGTCCCGGGTGGCGTTTTTCCGGTAGGCCGGGTCGCCGTAGGGGTAGGATCCCAAGGGAGCCGCGTAAGGGTGGTACCCCAAAGAGCCGGCCATGCCGGGGGTGTGGTCGTAGGGCGAGCCCTGGAGGAAGGAGAAGGAGAGGCAGAAGCGTCGCCTGAGGTGAGAAGGAGACCTCCTAAAAAATCATTCTTCAAATCCATATCTCTGAGAAATCAAACCATCTCCCTCCCGTTTGAAAGGGAGGGTTATACCCCCATCTCCATAACAGACGGCCTAAAAGTTGGAGTGTCACCATACCTGGGGGTGGGAGTCAAAATAAGTCTTTCCTAAGCTAAACACGAGTTGCCCACCGGTGTCTGAATGCGACCAGAAAGTGTATCTCACCCACCCACTTCAATCTCTGCCAAATTACCAAGCTATAAACAGTAACAAATTACACCTCAGCCTCCTCCCCTTCTAATTGAACGCAACCTTTTACACAAACCCACACACACCCTTCCCCCCCTTCACTTGGAAGCATGACAGTGTCTAGACAGATAGCAAGCTCTGCCTCCATGACCCACCCCCCACTCCCGAGGGACAATTTTCCCGACAATAAGCCTTAAACCGAAATATTCGGATTAAACTCTATTCCAGTCCCAGTGTTTCCAAGAGGCCTAACTCGCATTCTTTTTTAAGAAGCTGCGTTATTTAGATTGGAAATGTAACTAGAAGAAGTAGTTCAAGCATGGAAGAGGAAGCCCTTTAGTTTTGGCTTTGTTTAGTTTCAGGAGGGAATAACCACTTTATTCGCTTTCTCTTTGTAGATTTATTGAGCTACTGAAAGCGTTTCTTTCACATAACTTCTGGACAGATGTTTCCAGATGTATTCCATACTGCCTGAGATTATTGTGGAAGGGGTACGTACATTTTTTTTTTTAAAAAAAGAGAGAGATACTGAAACTTCAAAAAAAAATAAATCTTTTTGTACCTTTTTGTATCATCATCATCATCATCATCATCATCATCATCAGACTGTCAGTCGGTATCCTGAGATGAAATTATAGCTCTGCAATATTTGGGGAGCCCGATTAAGACGGCAGGGAAATGGCAAGGGGCAGAAGGGTCACCCCCTTATCCAGCTTTTCTTTTGGGCATCTAAACTGCCGGATTTGACTTGAATTAAAACACCTGAAAATCGTACTGGAGAGTGTATATGTATGTATAGACACGCACCTTCACTGAGACTCTAACTCTCACGCGCTTTTCTAAATTAAAATGAAAAGGCACAAACGGAAAGCCTCGCTCTTCTTAGCCCCTTCAAGATCAAAGCTGCGTCCCTAATCACAAACTGACCCGGAGTCACTTTGCGGGGTTGACTTCCGAGCAAACACGCTTAGGATCGCCGTGTTCTGCTGCTGCGTGGCGACCTGGCGTGCTTTTACTCGCGCGTAAAACAGCAGCCGAGGATCGTGGCGCTGCCCAGCTTCCTTGGGAGCAAAAGTGGAGCTTACTACGGAGTAAAACCAGATCGCGCTGCAGCTCCCGTTCAACTCTGTATTTGGGGGGGGGGGGCAGGGGGTGCTGATAGTCCAGAGTTAAACCAGCGAGGAGAAAGACGCTGGCCGGCTGCAGGCTTTCTTGCGAGAGAAATGTCCCATTGATCTCCGCGCAGGAATCCTTCGTACTGCAACCGATTTCTTTTTAAGAAAATGCGGTAGGCTAACCATCCACTGAGGAGCTGCGGCCATGGAAGGTGCCAAAATCCACGGGCAGCTTTTCTTTCCTGCGCCCCTCCCTCTGCACTTCATCTTTCCCCACTTTACCTGCCGCTTTCGTCTATGGTTACAGCCTGCAAACCCTCCAAGCTCCAGCCCCCTGGGTTATCTCCTCAACTCCCCAAAAACACCCGCCCCGCCAAGTCTTCGTCCCTGAGCTCTGGTTCCATCCCTCTCTCGGTCTCCTCCTTTTCCCACAAGCGGCCGGCGTGGAGGAGGAGGAAGAGGGCGACCCGAGCGCTTCCCTTACCACGTAAGAGGAGAAAGCGGCTGCAGCCGCGGCCGCCGGATCAGCGCCGTACTGGAGGTGTGAGTTGTAACCCGGCGAGGGCGCGCTGAAGGCGGTGGAGCCGGCGTAAGGAGAGAAAGCCGAGCCGGACGACGATCTGCCCAGCTCATCCGTCCTGGGGCCGGAGATCACGCTGGTGCTGTACGCTGGGCAGGAGTAGAGCGCCAAGGAAGCCGACGGCTGGTACAAATAACCCTGAGGATACGACATGGCCAGAGGCAGGCATATACCCGCCAGGCAGCGAGCACACAGCCACCACCGCCGTCGCCAGGAACTGCGTCCGTCCTCCCTCCCTGCCTCCCTCTCTCCCGGGCGCCCTGTGCGTTTCTCTCTACGGCGAGCGTCGTCGAGGTCTGCCTCCGAGGGTGCTTCTACAAGCCAGGGCTAGCGGGCTCGACGCGCGCGCCCTCCTTCGCCGCCTCTCCAGTGCAGCCGAGCTGAGCTTCGACGCACTCCGGCGAATGGCTCCCTTCTTCTTTTCTCCCCTCCTCTTCCTCCTCCCCCTCTTCTCCTACTCCTTCGCCTTATCTCTCTGCCTCCCTCCTTTGGACGGAGAAGGGCGCTCTCTCTCTCTCTCTCTCTCTCCCTCTCCCACCCCACTTTCCTTTGCGCGCTCCGCCAAAAGGTCCGGCCAAGACGCGAAGTTGGAAATCGAGGATTCTGACGCCTGCGACGCAGCGCGGCCGAAGCTCCACCTTCCGCGGGTGTTGGCAAAGCAAAAAGGAAAAAAAAAGTGGGGGGGGGGGAGAGAGAAAAGAAGAGGGGGAGGGAAACGGGAGAGAGGAGGAGGAGGTTGGCTCCTGCTGGGCTTGCCACAACCAAAGCCAACCAGCCAGAAAACCTCTCTTTTTCCCAGCCCCTCTCCCTCTCCCTCTCCCTCTCCCTCTCTCTCAAGCTCAACTGCGCCGGCCTCTGGTTGGCAATCAACAGCCAAGCTGTTTAGCGAAGATCACCTCCAACTTTCTTCATTTGCTAAATACACCATCAGCGCAATTTCTCTTTTGATTTATAGCGAGGAGCTTTTGCGCTCTCTCTCTCTCGCTCTCTCTCTCTGGCTCCCTGCGCTGGAATGCAAAAGGCACTCAGTTGATGAAATAGATTTCATAACAAGATTTAGTAGCCATTAAAACACACACACACGGGGGAAATAAAATCATGAATCGATGCTTCCCGAGTAAACATTTGAAAAAAGAGCAGTTAATGTGAGGGTTTTGTTTTTGTTTCTTAAACTATCTGCAGAGAAGAGATGGAAGAAGATAACTTCTGTTCCACACAGTTGCTTCGCGATCGTGCTTCTCTTGTCGCTCTTATTGTTGTTGTTGTAGCACATATTACTACTGGATGTTGGTGAGCCACATGGCCCTTTACTCACGAGGAATCCAGCTGTGGATTTCCTCTCCTCCCACCGCTCACTCAGCACCACCCCCTCCCCTTTCGACAGCAGCAACTGCGGGTTAAACGGATTGGGCCAGCCGCTTGACACTTAGCGAGGGGGCTTAACGAGTCCTCCGCAGCCTGCTTAAAGCAGCGCGCTGGGGCTTGAAACGCTTTGGGGATGGCTGGGGGTTGGGAAGTCTGCGTGGGTGCCGCGCGGATCGCACCGTTCGGCCTGCTTGGCTCAGGGCGGCGCCAAACGCCTGGAGGCGCGCGGACTGGCAGGCCAGCTCACGCGCTTTGGGGATCGCGGCGACATACACGAGCGAGCCATATTTTGCCAATTAGTTTTGCGTTTTGGCAGCCCGAAGGCGAGTTTGGGAGCAGGCTTTTGGACTGAACTGGGGACGGGAGGCGGGATGAAAACTCAACTAAATATTTCTTTTCGGGGGAGTGGGGTGGCGGAAGGACGTGTCCTAGTCTTTTCTCCCAACCTACCTTGCCGGGTTGCTGTGAGGAATACCGCACTCTCCCTGTGTGTCCCAACTGGTTTACTGTGGATAAGTATCACGGATTCATTCCGCTCGACATTAATAAGAGAAGTATAGGCAGCGAACGCACAGCCGCGAGCTCGTGCATAAAGGTCGATGAAGGCCAATGGAACAACTCAAAGGTGCCCAAACCAGGGGATCGACGTCGCGTCGCTCAATTCTCTCGCCGGTCATCTTAGCGGGCTGTTATTTGGTGCAATTGTAGCATACCTGTTGTTACATGCGGAACCAAAGGGCACAGGGCAAACGCCCCCTCAGATGCCGGGGAGACGTTTGTAAATGTGTATGTTTATTTAATATGCACAAAGAATCCAAGGTGGGCGTTTTAAAACTGTTGTGATAATAGGGGCAATTTCTTACCTCCCGCCATCAGCCTTCTTGGGATGGAGAAAAATGCGCGCGGGGGGGGGGGTGATAAGGAGAAAAGTGGGGTGGGGTATGATGGGAGAGACCTGTCTGCTGAAAGAGGTTTGTGCAGAACATCTAAAAGAATAAGCCAGGTATCTTTACTACACGCCCCATTTAAAACTCATAAAAGGATAGAAGAGAAAGCAGATTAAAACCATATGGGCCAGGGGGAAATCCACAGCGATCGTAGGATGTAATCGCCTTTGATTCCAGCAGATATATAGCCCAGCAGGAAGATACCTTCGCTTGTAGGAAGATACCCTCTCTCCACCTCTTTTTTGGCGGGGGGGGGGAGGCGGAGATGGGGCTTCGCTTCTGTGAGGTGCCTCCGCATCACCTTGTGGGTGTTTTCTGTCTTCCAAATGCACTCTGTATCCATCTCGACGCCGGCTGATGAGCTTTCGAAGTTTCCTCTCGGGATCCACAGACAATGACACACACACACAGAGAGAGCCAGCCACGATACAAACACGTTAGCATGCCTGCATCTATCCATACAGCACATAATTTCAGCCCCCTCTTGGCGAAATTCCTGCCCGGCTTGCTGATTTATTTTTTTTTAAGGGTGCACAGGGGGATGGGTCTGGAATGGGGTTTCTTTCCTATAGCTCTGGTCTGGTGCCCATTGCGTGTGTCCTCCTTTCCGCGGAGGTCTTTCTTGCCAGATTGCGGCCGCTCTTTCAGCCACTTACTTAGATGAAATACACAAGCAGAGTGTCAGTTTCAAAGCCACGGCAGCAGCAGCCGCCGCCGCCAGAGGAGCGATGATCGTCCTCCGCTTTTGGTCTTGAAAACTCCGAAGCGGGGAGAACTTTGGTAAAAGCAGCGGAGAAGCGTAAGGCTGAATTCGGCGCCTCTTGTAGCTTGCTTGCTTGCTTCTTTTACACACTGGAGATGCGGGACACATTGGGTTTAAATAAAAAAATGGCAAAACCCAAAGAGGGGATAGATTGGAGCGGGTCGGGGAGGCGGCTTAGCTGAGAAAAGCCAATTTCTCCAGACTGGCTCTGAACAGTGGGTACCCATCTGTCAACTAGGTAACCGGCTCTTTCCTTCTGAAACTAAAGGATCTAGGAATGTTCTAAATTTCTGACCCCCAGATTCACTCGCGAGCAAGTTCCATTGAAATCTGCCAGAACCATCTTCTTATCAAGTACTGTTATGTGTACTGTTATGTGTCCTTTCGGAAGGGTTTTTAGAAAAGAAAGAAAGAAGTGTAAGTTAATAAGCTTGCTGATTATTTAAACTCACCCGGGAAAGAGTTGCTCTGCAGTCCACAGACCAGTGATTTTTATTTTTTATTTTAACTGTGTAATTACGGAGAAGAAAGGGGGGTGACTCCCAGGCTGCAAGCCCATGCTCTTGGGACCTAAGACCCATGGAGCAAAATGAGGCTTGCTTTCAGGCAAACGTGCGTAGGTTTGAGGTGCTGCTCCCCAGGAATAATCTCCGGCTCCGCGCACACGTTGCAAGCAAGGCCCTAAGCTTGTTTTACTCCGGAGTAAGTCCTGTTAAATTCAATGGGGTCTCTCCAGGATTACCACGCTGCGCTTTTCTTGCACCCCATCTACTCCCCCCTCTCCTCGCCTCATTTCCACCCCCCGCCCCTCCACTGCCTGCATGTAATGGTCAAATTATGCCCATGAGGGGGCAACCCGCAACCCAGTTGAACCGAATGTCTTCCAACCATTGACTTCTCTGGCACAGAGTTATCTGCACATGTTGTTTTGCCGTGGAAGACAAAGCAATGCCAAAACTTCAGGGGGCGGGAGAATCCCCCCCCTCATCCATTCTGTTGAAATCTCTCGGAGAAAGAGGTGGTGGACTTCTTTCTCTCAGTGCCTTGACTTGTAGTTGTTAACTCTTCGGAACAAAGGGAGGGGGGCGAGGAAGGAGGCGGGGAGCGGGGGAAGATCCTGTCATGCAAATCCGGATTCAGAGCAAGCAAGTCTCCTGGGGTTTCTCTCCCTGCATATTTATCGATTTCTCTCTCTGATCGCTGCTGCTAATTCTTTTTATGCGTTTGAAGGGTGAATTCTTGACTGGAGGAAACGCCTGCTTTAAATAACAATAAGAGCAATCATATAATAAAAGAGCGCCGCGTCTTTTGGTGTGTGTTTATATGTTGTATGATTACGCCGTAATTAGACGGTCTTCAATATAAATTCGTGGTAAAATTTCCTTTCCTTTATTTTCTTATAATTGGAAAGAGGATTTCTAGGGGACACACGAAAATCCTCCAGAGAAGGTTGGGACTCGTTCATTTTATTTATAGCTACGATGTAGAACAGCTAGTCTACTCGGGAGTAAGCTACGTTAAATTCAATGGAAACCGTGTAAGCTCATATAGGGCGGCAATTCAAGCCTACGGAAGTAAATTTCCGGCTGGTAAGCTTGCTCACACGTCCCATGGGAGCAAATCCTATTGGACACGGTGGGACATACTCCTGAGTAAACAGGTGTATAGGTTATGCTTTGTATTTTACTTTATTCCTCACGTGACTCACCTCTTTGGAGATTCCCTGAAGCCCTTCCAGGAAATGGAAGATGGGGGCTAGATTCTGTGCTTCAGCCACCGGATCGCACAGGGTTCTTGTGTACCTTTAAAAACTGCACTATGCTGGTGGCGTTTTGTATGTGTGTGTTTGTAAAAAGTACCCCCCCCCACACACACTATAAAGCATTTCTTTGGGGCAGGGGTGGTATGCTTTATATGCAAAAGGTCCCAGGTTCGGTTCCCGACCTCTCTAAGCAGGGTGGGAGAAAATCTTTGCTTGGAATTCTCAAGAATTGCTGCCAGTCAGTGTGGACAATTCTAGGTTGGATGAACCAATATTCCTGGTATAAGGCAGCTTTTCGTGGGTTTTGTATGTTTTCAGTTTTCCTCTCAGAGAATACATAACTGTCAAATTCGGAGTTCTATTTATTTTTCAGCCAGACCACCTGCAAAGTTTCGATCATTCCCACTGCTTGAGATATTAGCAGATAAAATGGGGTTGGGAGGAACCTGGCTGGGAGGCTCTACCCACAAGAATTGCGTTAAGCAATTGGCCGAAAGAAGGACGATTTCTACTGCCCTCATCTCTCTCTCTCTCTACCCCAATGAGAATTGAGTGCAACCGTCAGTTCGGTTTTATGCACAGTGTAAATCCCAGACACGTAGTCTCCACAAATGCAAACCCCATTGAGCTCAACGGGGCACTTCTGACCCTCCAGATGTAGCTGGACTCCAACACCCATCACCCCCCCCTCCAGTATGGCTAATGATCAGGGAAGACGGGAGTTGTAGTCTAGCAATACCTGGGTGGGCAAATTACTCCGTCCCTGAATTGTATAGCCTTAGTGCACTGCAAACTCCTGTGGTCTGCGGTGCTTTTCCTCCGCCTTGGGAATCTGGGTCTTGATGAGCGCCGCAGCAGAGGCGAAACCGATTTTTAAACTGGGTTATTGTGCAGTGACATCCCCCACCTCTTTAATCAGGGATCCTGGGGGTGTAGTAAGAAGTAGCGAGACTGAAACATCAGGAAATGAAGAAGGAAATGGTGAAGAGGAGAGGAGCTGGCGGTGAGCAAATCAAGAGAAACAGCAAGCCGGCTGGGGGGAAAAAATCCCCGCCAAAGCAGCGTTCATTTTCCGCTAAGAGCACAGGTAACGTTTGGGACTACATTACCCAAGCGCCTTTCTTCCAGCAAGCCCCGCCTATCTCTCTCTCTCTCCCCCGCTTATTGGTGTTGGCCTTTGGCGTTCTGCCGGACGCGTCGTCCCGATTGGCGGAAAGAGCCTGCCACTCGGCGTTGCTACAGAGACGCCAGTCAAACCTGGGCGAAGGCGCTATGGCCCCAGTGGACAGCTGCAGCCTCGCGCCCTGCTCGGGTTCTTTCCTGGCGCTTGCAAAGGAGGGATCCGGAGTGGAAAGGTGAGCAGGGGCTGGGCGGGTGGACTGGAAGGCAGGCAGGCAGACATCCTCTAGGGGGAGGAGCAGAGCTGTGCATCCCCCCTTTGCAATGCTGTGGCTCGGGATGCACCCCCCCCCCTTCTCTCCGCTGATTAAGGTCTGGGGTAGGATGGCTCTACCTGCCTTAGCTCTTGTTCCTTGCTAAATTCCTCCTGGTTTTGCAGCACGCTGCAGGATGGGCTTAGCTTGCTTTTGATGTAACGATTGCAAAGCCATTCATTCATTTTTTAAATTATTTTTTGAATGGGGGCGGCGGCACTGAAAGAATGCAACCGTGGTGCTCAACGTTTTAAATAAAACAGATCATTATTAACCCAGTGTTCAAAGCGAGGTCGTCATATTTTCTCTTCTAAGATTCCCGGATCAGGTATTTGGGATACCCGTTCAGTCTCTCTCTCTCTCTCTCTCTCTCTCTCTCTCTCTCTCTCTCCCCGGGCTTCCCTGCTCTCTCCTTCCCCTCCCCAGCAGAATAAGAGCTCAGCAAATTTGTGCATCGAGGTGGGTGGGGGAGAAGCAGAGCAACCCTACTGCACATAACAGAGGTATCTTAATACGGATTAATTACCATCCCAGCCACCTGAGCATATTTCGTGGTGGGTTTTCCTTTCGTGGTTGGTGGTTTCTGAAAGTTCTTAGTGATTGATTAAAGTGGAATAGAAGTGTGTTCTCAAGTACAGTAAGGGGGTGTGTTGTGTAGGCTGGTGAACAAAGAGTCTCACTTGGAGTAGTTGTGAGTTGAGAACTCATGTGCCTGTGTGTTTCTTAACACTTCTTCTTCAGGGGTTAATTTTGCATATATCCTGGTGTGTGTGTGTGTCCTTATGGAGATGCTCCCCCAAAGTACCTGAAGAGGTGGGGCAGCTCCCACTTATCAGTTCCCCAGGCAGTAACTTGTCTTTCTCCATTTCCACAGTCACAGTGGAGTGAGATGGAGTGGGGTGGGGGAACAAAACCAAATCCAAACCAAACAAACAAAATTGAAAAGCAGTTTATTGAACCATGATACTAAAATGATCAATGAAAGCAAGACAGATAAGGTTGTCTGCAGGCTGAGTTGTGTAAGGTTCTGTTTACATGTCTTTTCTTGAAGGACCTCATTCCTTCTTCTCATATTCTCCAGATGGCTACAATTTTACTTCTTCAAGGTTTTGGTTGGTCCTCATCAAATGTAGTCTCTGTGAGGTTTTGCAACTTGAGGCTTACCTGCAAAAAAGTCCCATGAATTGAAGAGGGGATTTCTTCTCAAGTATGTGTGTATTGGATTGCGGTCTTCACCTGCAATCCTACACACTATGTACTTGAGAGTAAATGCTGTGAAATCAATGGGACTTTCTTCCACTTTAGGATCTGGGTGCACATCTGCAGTCTGCTTCCTCAATATTAGTCATATTAAAGTGAATTGAATTGCTACAAACCCAGAACACGGTCCCCAGCTTTTCTTGGTTCAGAGTAATGCCAGCACACAAATTGTGAATGACAGTTGCAAGTAATATTGCTGTATTCTCCTTAGTGAAAAGTTTAGCGTTGCAAATTAATATGCAACTATCAGTGCACAGATGTTCTGTTAAAATAACAGTGACGCAGAACTGTTGCATTCCTATTGTTAGCGATATAAATGTAAATACTTGGTATCTGAAAACTGCAAAACGTTAAAATAAACCCAATGCTTTTCTAATTCCCAGAGTAGCAGTTTGATTTCCTTGGCTAAATATGTATGATCACGTGTGGCTTATTGAGGTTTTTTTTTAGTTCTATGCTGTCTTTCATATAGCTCAGGAGTTTATGAAAATGGCTGTTTAAATTCTGGTCAAAATAAGTAGACCGGCTAGAACCTCCCAGGCATCTTACTAAGGAGGCATTATTTCTCTGTGTGAGTTTGAATATTTTCTAAGGAGATTTTTCTTTTTACATTTCATTTGTCCTAAAGAATCAAGAATCAGATTCTACATTTTTTTTGTTAAGAGTGCATGGTGTTTTGCCTTTTGGAAACATACTGGCTTTCTGTAAAATGAATTCCTTGGCATTCTTACATGCTGAATCCACACAGGTGTGCACTTTGATCAGTTTTCAGCGTGTCTGTGGCACAGCTATTTGTCCCCAAGTTAATTTTTAGTCCTTCAAATCTTTCTCTTCCCTATGCCTCTCTCAAGACTGCCTGTCATAATCTCCCAACAATTGCACTCAGCAAGTAAGATATCATCTTGCAAAGTTTTGAGTGTATTTAATGTCCGTATGGTCTGTGCATATGTGTGTGTGTAGTCAAATGAGTAACCCAATTTGTTTCTCGCTCAATTGCAGCAGAGCTGTTTAAAGAAGCTTTCCACTCCAGTCAGTGACTCAGAGGCAGAAGGTAAGGTGGCTGCTGTGTAATAATAACCTTTTCTTGGTGATTGACATTCTGCTAAAAATGATAAAGCTATTATTATTATTATTTATTATTAATGTGCAAGCTTTGGACTCTGTTTGGTGAATGAGATGCCGACAAGGAGCATGCCGCTCCATTGCAGATGTAAATGCCTTTCATAAGCTGTCCTTGCCGTAGCATTCCTCTTGCTTAGCCACTGCAGTTTTAAGAGGACTGTAGATAATTTTTCAAGGTATTGAAACATTTAGCCGTGGCTTCCTCTGCCGTGGTTGTCACCTCTGCTTTGTGTCAATTGCAGATTCATTTCATAAGGATGTCTCTATTTTCTGCTTTATCTGCACATTGATAGATCCTGCATGACCAGGCTGAGGAAGGCTTTGCTAGGAGATGACTGTGTTTGGAAACAGAAACAGACACACACACAGACACACACACACACACACAGACACACACACACAAAGGAGCTGAAATCTAATCTGCTTTTAGGGGGTCTGTTGGACTCCTTTTGATTAAAGGAAAATATGAGCTCGATCTGGAGATTTCTCCCCACTTCCCTGCATTCTGCTGTGCGTCGCTTTAGCAAATAGTTCCGCAAACGCAGAAGGAACCGTAACATCCTGCTTGATAAGTTTGGCTTCCCTTTGCATGGATCAGTTTGGGACGGCTTTCTTTGGAATTCATGCATCTCTTCGCACTGGGGGCACCTCATGCCTGCCAAATACTTCCACTGCAGTAGTAGCTGCATCTTAGCAAGCAGGGGCAGAACATTATCAAGTGCCTAAAAATGGGAGAGGATGACACAGCTCCACTGTGAGGAGAGCAGAACTGTGATGAGATTTCCAGCCCCCCCTCAGCACACGTCAGCCTGAGCACACATACCTCCCCGTCCCCCACCATCCACACATGTGCATGGCTCTTGACTTTCCCCCTCTCCATATTATCACAACAACTCTGTAAGGGACATTAGGGTGAGGGAGCATGTGTGACTGGCCTCAGGTCACTAAAGGAGCTTCATGGGTGAGTTGGGACTTGATCCCTGGTCTCTCCCAGGTCCTAGTTCAATACACTGACCGCAACACCATTCTGGCTCTTTCTGAATACCTCCATCACTCCCAACTGGGCTTGGGGGCAGAATGTTCTCATGAGCCCTCTAGTAACCCTCACACTTTCAGTTAGACTGGATAATCTCTTAAAGTTGTGATATTTCCCCTCTCCTCTGCATATGGTTGACTCGGAAACCTAGAGATTTGAAATATTTTTGTTTTCCATTCTGGAAGAGTTCATAGTCCCTGTACAGGCACACACTTCTAGAGCTGTATGCTTTGCGTTATTAATAAAAATATTGGCGTGTGCAAATGTCTGTGCAGTGACTTAGTATAACACTCTCTAATTGCAGATTTAATATCCCCATCAAAAAAACAACAAAGAGTCTGGTGGCACCTTAAAGGCCGACAGACTTATTACAGCCGAAGCGTTTGCATTTCTTAGCCTTTTAGGTGCCATAAGACTCTTTGCAAGTTTTGCTGTGACAGACTAACACGGCTCACCCCTCTTGAACTTAAGCTTCCCATTTTACCCATGGGGAAACTGAGGCAAAGAGGGAGTAATTTTCTTTCTTTTTCTTCTCCTTCCAAAGGCCACCCAGGCAGTTAATGGCTGTTATGAAGTTGAACCCACATCTTCTGGACCAGGACCAACCCCTCCAGTTATCTCCTTCTGCCATCTATTTGTGTTAGCTATTTTGGCGTGCTGTTTTAATTTTGCAGATGTGAATAAGAGGGGTTTTCCCTTCCTTTATTTTTTGAAGGTTCACACACACACACACACAAGTATGTACTGTACTGTATATATGTGTGTATTATTATATACATATGCACATATATACATTTCAGCCTTTTAAATAGAATATTACAGATAGATATGGAGGCCTACAAATTCTGAAGTTGCATTATGGGAAGTGGTGGTCTGTTTGCCCTGCGAAACCCAGGCTCCCCCCCGGGGGGGGGGGTGCCAAGTGTGTGTCTAGACAGTGCGGCTGCACGCGGAGGCTCGTTTGATTGGAATTCTCCCCAGGCTGAAAATATTCCTTACACATAGAGTATTAGATGTTGGGGGAAGTCTATCCTAGGGCTCTTCTTCCATGATATTAACCTTGCAGTCCTGTACTCATCTCTTGGAAGTAACTGCCATTGAGTTAAATGGGACTTACTCCTGAATGTATATGGCAGGTGTGGCAAACCTTTTGGCCTTCTAGATGTTCCTGAACTACAAAACCCATCAGCTCCAGGAAGCTTGGTCAATGGTCATGGATGATGGGAGTTGTAGTTCATCAACATCTGGAGGGCCAAAGGTTCCCTACATGCAATAATAGGGATGGGTGAACCTGTCAGTTTTGTTTTTTCTTAGTTCCTCAATTTACTTCCACTCTCCACAGTTCCACATCTGTTGCAAAACTTTTTTTCAAGAGTCCTCATGAAAATTTGTTAGCATCCTACTGAGAATGTCTCCAGTTACATGCCTTTTAATATGCAGTGTTCCCTAAAATGCACATTTTTGCAAAGCAATTTCCCCTAACATTATGCTTTTTTTTTTTTTTTGGTATGTTATTTTCACAATTATATTCATTTCATGGACACTTTGCCCTTGTGCACTGCAAAATTAGAAAGGTGGATTTAACAAGATTGCCAATGTTTCTGTTCAGTATTTGTTTCAAAAATGCAATCCTAGGTAGTTTACTCCTGAAGTGTGAATTGAATCACATTTCTCCCCCATCTCTAAGTGCTGCTAACCCTAATATTTTTGTACAGAAAAGCTTTTTATTTTATTTTTTCATTTTGGTGTCCAAGTACTGCTTCCTCTCAGTGATTTCAAGGTAGATTAAAAAAAGAAATAGAAACCAGGTCAGGTGAGCATAAACAACGTAAAGCAATGCAGATAAAGTAACAGTTAATAATCAGAGAGTGTGAAGTATTTAAAATTAATTTTAAGAGCCTGTGGTCTTTGCCTAGCTTGGATAAAGGACTATGAAGTTGGCAATGGGGTGTTCTAGAATTCCTGGGCAGGATGTTCTGCAGCTGGGTCATAACTATCCCAAAAGTTGCCTCCCTTGTTGATGTTGCCTGTGATGAAAGTGCTACTTGTGGAAGAACATGGTCCAAAGACCTTAGTGTTTGAGTGTAAATGCATGCTCCACTTTTCAATCCAGAGATGCCTCAGGTGGCAAACCATACGGTATAAAAGCAATCTCATTATAAGAAAATTAAAGAACAGTCAAAAACTGCCAATTGGAAAATAGTTTTGAGACAGACAGTGCCTATTGCAATATTAAGGAAATCAGCCAGCCAGACAAAACTAACAAACGCCTCCTGGAATATACAAGTCTTTAATCAGTAGCAAAGAACAAAGCCATTTGAGAGAGTTCCAGACAGATTTCCTTGGGTGTAACTGGTGTAACTCTTGTTCCATCAGCTGTATTTCTGAGGAAGGTGGGATCCTCAAAAGAGCTGCTTCAGCTGATCTGTAAGGACAAGCAGGCTCTTCTGGGAATTCCAAAATATTTAGGATAGCCTCCCCCAATCTCATGTGGTCCAGATGTTCTTGGACTCCAGCTCCCATCAACCACAGCCAGCAGGTCAGGGAAATGTGAATCAGAGCTGAAGATATCTGGAGGACAGCGGCTTATCAGCACCATGTTGAAATGAGCCTGGAAACAAAATGGCGGTCAGGATGACAAAACGACAAAGTAGCTACATAATTCCATTGAACTGATACTGAGGGTAGGTATGGGCAAATCTCGGTTAGCTTCAGTTTCTGTCAGTTTCTCATTTGTCCAATCATAAATTTAGTTATCCACATTCCTACATCAATTTATTAATTTAAAATGTCCTCATGAAAATTTACCAGCCTTTTTGGTGCAAATTTATTCCAATATACACATTTATGTTTGTGATTTCACCCCCTAATATCCATATCTTTGTAAAGCAGTTTCTCCTAACATAATGCAATTTTGCATGTTGTTTTGACTCATACATATATACATTTAATGCATATTTTGCCTCAATATATGCATTTTTGTACACATTACTTGACTGGAGAACTGCATTGCAAGATTCAGAGATGCCTGTGTTTTAGTTTGAGTATTGTAGTAATTAGCAAGGTACCAGGCTCAGCTTCTTGGTGTCAACATGTGCTCAGAGGTGCCCAGTTCTGTAACTCTCAGACTGCATCTGCCTGGCTGAGTCATTGTTTTGTACCTAGTTGGCCTAGGTTAAGCCAGCATAAAGTACACCAGATTCAAACTCCGTTCAGGAATGGAACCGCTGCTGGCTGAGCTGGCCTAAGCCTGGCAAAGGAATGAGCAGCTCAGGATGTAGTGGATCTCTGACTCAGACACCGGATTCCAGGCTCAGGTGGCATTAAGTCCCCAGCCCTGGCTCAGCTAAAGATACACCGACATAACTTGCTCATCATGGCTCAGCTGGCTGAGCCAAAGCTAGCTGAGCCGAGGCCAGAGTAAAAAGGATGTTCTGGAGGTATGGTACCAGTGAGACCCAGGGGTGGGGGGTGGGTGGGTAGGGCTTAAGCAAGATCCTTAACTTGGTCATCTGACCTGGCAACCAGGCATAGGTCGCTATTTTAAAGGCAGCATCCCTGCTGCTGAATAAAGGTTGGAGCTGGTGTAACAGCACACCAGCTGAACTTAAACCAGTTTGCTTTACGCCAGTTTCTTGTGCATAGGACACTTCCCTTGAAATAGCGTTTGAGTTATACCATCCTTTTTGGAAGCTTAGCTAGTGGCTGTTTCAAAACAAGTGGGAGCTGCAACAAAAGGCTGTAGTGTGGAGTCTAGCCACACTGTTTAATTTCCCATTTTCTGTGTTTGAAAGAGGTGGAAGGGCTATAGCTCAGTGGAAGAGAGTTTGCTTTGCATGCAGAACATCCCAGGTTCAATTCCTGGCACTTCCTGAAACTTGGAGAGCTGCTACCAGTCAGGGCAGACAATAGTGAGCTGGATGGAATGAAGGTCCTACTCAGTATAGGCAGCTTTCTATGTTTCCATTTTTCTGCAAAAACAGTCAGCGTGCCATGGGCACTGAGCATGCTCAGCCCTCATTGGGCTGCCCCCCCCATTTTTTTAAAAAAACTTTTGCAAACTTCTCTGAAGCCTGCCTCCCTCTTGTACATGAGTAGTGCTGTTTTGCTATGTGAGTGACAGCACTCATGGCCCAAATGTTGGAACTAGAACGAAGGATATAATCCTTTTCTCTGTGTGTGTTTTTTTTATCCCCTAACAAAATCAGTAAAATCCCAAAACAAACTGAATTACAGTACAGGGTGTCCTGACAAAATGGATTGTTTTTGCCTCTTTGGGTTTTGATGGGACTTGTAGTCCAACAACATCTGGAGGGTACCATACTGGCTCTTTACCGTACCTCAAGTATTTGCCTCTTAATATTTTTCTGTCTGCTATTTCCACTTCTGTCTGAATTTCCCCCACTTCTTTTTGGCAGGCCTTATGTGAATTATATACAACTTATTTTGGAGTCTCATAATTATTTGTTCTTTCTTTCATTACAAAAGAAAGAAAGAGAATAATGTTAAGACATTTACTTAGAAGCAGGTTGGACAAGAGAAGAGAGACGGTTTTCCATTGCTTGGAAAGCAGCACAGATTTTTTTTTCAGCTGGGTGAAAAGCAAAAACTGGCTGTCCTGCTTTGAATTAAATCAATATGCCGGTTGCTGAGTGATTGGTGTATCAGGCATGTTACCCTGAGAAGCAGGTGTAACAGCTCAGAACACTTTTTTCGTCCTCTGCAGCTTTCTCTACGCTTGGGAGTGTTTTCGTTGGCCTTTGATAAGTGCTTAAGCTTTGTCCTGGAGGTTGGAACGGTTCCACCAGTTTGTTCTGACAGGCAGAAAGTCCTTGCCCAAGACTGCCTCCCTTCGTTCCAATTGACGCCCTTGTTTGCTAAGGGCTGCCTCCAGTGCTTGTTACCCTCCGAGTAGACCCACTGAAATGGGTGATGTAGGTCTGTAAATTCTGATTGGCCTACTCTGCAAAAACTTAGTTGGCTGCAACCCAGAAGCTCCGTTGTACAGGTTAGATTCTGAGAAGCTGGTGTTTCATGGGAAATGCCCATTGGTGTCTCCTTTACCTTTGCAACTCTGCATGAATTTTGCACATCCATAGCGCCGCCTAGGAGAATTTGAAAAAAATTGAACTGAGAAGAGTGAAGGATTACGGAAAGTGTTTATGTTGGCGTGTGTGTGAGTGTGAAGGGGGTAAATGCAACACTAGGGAGCTTCCTTTTCAGCTGCTGTTCTGTTAGCATTATTTTATGGGATGTAATTCTTTTATAATTGTTCTACTGATGATTTGCGAATGGTGTTATTTATTAATTATATTCATTTATATCCCACCTTTTCACCTGACTGGGACTCGAGGCAGCTCATGGAAATTAAGACAACATAGGTAAAAAGCTAAAAACACAGGGGGGGGGGAATCATTAATCTCAGATAGAATTAAAAACACCCCCCCCCCACAAATCTACTAAAATACAGATGATAAAAACAAGAAAAACAGACAGCATTATTAAAGCTATTTCCTTTAAAGCAGTTAGCTCCCAAGGCCTGTCAGAATAAAAAGTTCTTCACCTGCTGGTAGCAGGAGAACAAGGTGGGCGTCAGTCTACCTTTTCTAAGAAGGGAGCTCCAAACTTTGAGAGCAGCCATTTGTGCTGCAACTATCATATTCTGTTGCTGTTGCTGTTTGTAAACTGCTTTGGGATTCCCTTGGATACAGAGTGGCATAGAAATACAATCTATCAAATCTAAAGTTCTTGTTGGTTACCTTGTCTTCTCCATGCAAGGTAAGATCGGTCATGATAAGAGGTGCTCTGGTTCACTGAAAAATACTCTTATCTTGCCAATCTCTAGGGCCCAGCTGTCCCTGATATTATTATTATTATGAAAGGATTTTTTTAAAAATAAAAAATTACATTAATATTAATCTCATGTGTCTTGCTCTTCCTGCAAGAACCTCAGGGTGGTGTGTGTGTGATTCTGTTTTGACAAACTTGTAAGGTAGGTTAAGTGGAGAAGCAGGGACTGTCCTGAGATTGCGTCATGGCTGAGTGGGGATTTGAACCCACTTCTCCCTGCTCTTGACATTTCAACCACTATCACACCTGGGTGCTGATGGAAAAAATGATAGTTATTAGTTCTCACGTATTTTTATCCCATGTCTCTTTTGATCCACTCCATAATGTTGTGCTCTACTTTACTCACATTTTCATCATCCTGACCTACCTCGGATGGTTCTGAGGATAAACGTGGTAGTTGCAGGGAACGGGACGGGACACCCCTACCCTTTCAGGAAAGGTCAGGTATAGATGCAGTAAATAATAAACACAATAACCCCACAATGAATTTATTTCTCATTGTTTTCACAGTTTTGGGAATGACTGCCCTGTGCCACATGCGAATTGTGTGCCATCTTCATATTCAGTATTGATCATCTTGCTTTTCTATGAGCGTGAACCCTCTCTAGCAGAAGCGGAGAACCTTTGACCCACCAGATATTGCCGAACCACAGCTCCCTTCATCCCTGAGCAGTGGCCATGTGTGCTGGGCCTGATGGGAGTTGGAGTTCAACAGCATCTGGAGGACCATAGCTTCCCTGCCCTTGGCTCTAGGATGCCTTTGATTAACAGCCTGGTATGTTTTGTGAGCAAAACAAAAAATCCTCTCCAAACGTATGATTAGCCACTGTGCTAACGGGTGTGGCAGGGGGAAAGAGGGCAGGCTAGCTGGTTCATGGCAGGCTTGGGAGCCTGATAGAAGGTTTTGAATATTTTCTGCACATCTCTCCCCCCCCCCCCCCGATTCAGTTCATAAACTCTTAATGTTGCAGGGGAATAAAGTGGCTTTGATTATACCCCACACCTTTGTTTTGCCTCTTTATTTCAGGTCTCCTGATGCAAAGGTGCAAATCAGGAGAAATTTGTGTTAAAATGTGAGAGTTTTCAAGAGGGCTTTAAAAATAAAAATAAATAAAAAGTTGTCGAATGTGGCAAACTGAATTTAAGATTAGAAACAGGAGAATCAGAAAGGAAGTGAGATTGACAGATTCACCCATCCCTACCTTTGGCCCTTTCCACCATTTTGTAAAATGTCTGCTTGTGTCCACTCATTTGGCCTATAAATGTAGCTTTCTTTTCTTTCCTCCTTCTGTTTTTCAGGTGTGGTTTGCACGGCTTTCCTAAGGCACACATGGAAGTTGCTCACCAAATGAACGGAAGTGAATGGAGGCATGGCACCACCATCATTTTTATTTTTATTTTTTAAGAAAGCTGAATCCTTGGCCACCCCATCTAGGGAATTCCTAGATTGCTATAGTGAAGAGAATGCGAAAGCATCTTGCTTCTGACAGTAGCCCAACCGCCACCATTGGGAAGCCCGCAATCAGGACATTAAGGGAATTGTCCTGTCTGGTTGATGTCTGTAGCATCTAATACTGAGATATACTGCCTCTGAAACTTTTTCTTTATTTATATATTTTTAACCTACCCTTCCTCCCAAAGTAGCCCAGAGTGGTAAACACAAAAGTGATTAAACACAAAGAAAAAACATATTAAAAAACCCCTCAAAAGCATTAAAAATAAAATCTAAAATGATCCATGTAGCTATTGATTGATCTATCTCCTATGCCATGGAATAACGCTTAGGACAGCTTTCCTTCTGCAACCTGGTGGTGTCCTTACATTTTGGACTACAACTCCCATCAGCCCTGGCCAACATAATAATTAGGGATGTTGGCTTTTGTTGATTGCTATATATTGTCTGATTTGGTATTTGTTTTGTTATGTTTTTAAAACTAATAAAGCATTAAAAATAATAATAATTAGGATGTTGGGAATTGTAGTCCAAATCATCTGGTGGATGTCAGGTTGGGGAACTGTAGCATAGGAGAAAAGCACTATATGAAGAATAATTATCAGCATTTGTCATTAAATAAGCTAGCTTAGTGTTGTTTTGCTGTTTCTAGAAATGTCCTATAGGTGACACAACAACATTTGGAAGCTCAAGAGTAAAATAGCTTCTTCACTGTATCCAGAATAATAAATTCTTTATTATATGTGATATAATGTAAGTTTCCCTACAGGGATCTGGGGGGCCACTGTCAGAACTAAGGGGGCCAGAAGCCTGATCTCTCCATATGAGGCTTTAATTATGGTTTTGATTCTGTCTTTAATGTATTAGTTATAATGATACCTCACCATTCCCCTGAGGAGCTTAAGGTGGTGTGCATGATTCCCTTCCTTCCCATCTTGTGCCCCACAACAACCACAGGAGGTAGGTTAGGCCCAGAGACCTTGGCCCAATGAATCTTCATGGCCGAGTGGGGAATCAAACCCTGGTCTCTCAGGTCGTAGTCTAGCACTCTAGCTATTACAGCACCACACTGGATCTCGTTAGGGGGGGGGGGAATGGCTTAGATTTTTCTGCCCAGGTTTGTTTGGGGAACTTCCAAATGAAAGCAGAACACAGAAGCCGCTGTTTTCCCTATCTGCGTCTACATCTAAAGTGCTGCCTTGATTACACTTTAGAGCACAATCCATCTTCAGAGGTGAATTTATAGAGAATCTTTATGAGGAAGAACAGCCATTGATTTGTTCTGAGCTTGCGGACGAAGCCAAGAGCCGACTCTTCGATTGGCTAAAATTTACTTAACTCCGTTAGCATTTTTAAGACGGGAGGCTTGTTTTACGTGGGACGGATTTCCTGCACAACTAGGAGCGGTGAGTGATGTTGACGGCAAAGGCAGAAGCGCCTGCTAAGTGTTTAAATGATGACACCATTATGTGAAGTGATTTTTGAAATGAGAAGATTTCGGCCCAGAATTACCGCGGCTCTCTCATCTCCTTTTCAAATCTTTACTTTGCCGGCTACGCGGATGATGATTGATTTGTTTGTGACAGATTGCAGGAAACAGCCATTGATTTTTCAATATTTTTACCTTAAAATTATTTACAGTTGTAACCATGGGGATGTATTTCCATGGGCTGTTGGCTTCTGAAAGACGAGGGATAATATTCCCTGGTCCCTGACAAGACAAATTACCTGTAATGAGTTCAGTAGCTGAAGGGTATGCTTTTATTTTAAAATATGTCAATAACCTCAGTGACTAAACGAATATTGATTCAGCATAATGAAGCCTGAGTAATGTGAAAATGAGCTCTTCAGGGGTAGGCAAAGGGGGAAGGCTATCCCCCTCCTTTTTCTTTCCCTTGCTTACAGCAATGACGCTTTTCATTCTTTATGGCTAGCTGTCGAAAAATATGCAGCGTTATAAACAAGTCACTGGCTGTTAAACAATAGAGGGAATAAACGGAGGCTCTCGACCCCAAAGGCTGGTATGCGCAATGCATTTCTAAGATAGCAAGAACAGTCTCGGAAGCCCATTCTCTGTCTTGAAGCAACGCTCTGCATATGGAAGTTTCAACCAAAATTGCATTCGCCACACAAAGCCTGAAATGCTAGGGACTCATTAAGATCTGTTCTTCAGGGTGAATATTTGGGCAAAATTTAGTCTGTGTGTCCAGGAAAGAGAGGGAAGTGTATACAGTGGCGTAGCGTGGGGGGTGCAGGGGGGCCCGGCTGCACCGGGTGCAACATCTGGGGGTTAGGGTTAGGGGGCGCAAATCCCCGGGTTAGGGGGCACAAATCCATGGGTTAGGGGGCGCAAATTACTTGCCTTGCCCCGGGTGCTGACAACCCACGCTATGCCACTGAGTGTAGAAGTCCAAAAACAGCTTCTCCAAGTTGCTGTTTTCTCCTCCTGCCACCCTGCTTTGTGGTTAAAGTGTTGGACTAGGACCTGGGAGACCCAAGTTTGAATCCCTACTTGGCCATGAAGCTTGGGCCAGTCACTGCCTCTCAGCCTAACCTACCTCACAGGGTGGTTGTGGGGATTAAAATGAGGAAGGGGGAGAACCATGCACGTCACCTTTTACTCCTTGGAGAAAACGGCTGGATAGAAATGCAATTAAAAATACAATAAACTAGTCTCAGCAGGTGCTGGTAGGTAGCTGTAGTACTTTGTCCCCACTTCTCCTGCCCTGCCCATCAGAACCCTGCATATGCCATGTGGATGTTGCTGGACTCCAGCTCTCCCTCATCCTCAGCCAGCATGGCCAAAGGCCAAATGTGATGGAAACAGTACAATCCACCAACATCTGGAGGGGTACGAATCCTCCATCCCTGCCCAACAACAACAACAACAACAACCGCCACCCTGTGAAGAAGGTCATTATTGCTATCTCCATTCTACAGGTGAAAGCTGGAGGCTGGCACATGGTGGTTTACCAAGGCAACCTTCCTCAATTTGCAGGAAGTCTCAGCTTCAGTCACCTGCATCTTCAAGTCAGGTTGGACATGTCCTTTTTCTGAATCCCTGTTGGGGCCACTGACAGCCCATGCAGACAATGTCAGTCAAGATGCACCAATGGCCTGATGTAGCATAAGGCATCTTCCTCCGTTGCTAAAGATACTGCATCAAGTGCCATGGATTTCTGCTTTGTATTGTGCGCTCAGGTGCTTATTAAACACTGGTCCATAAAAATAATCTGTCAGCTGCTCATTTAAGACGTTCCCCCCTTTTTCATCACCTGTCCAATCCAGTTTTGCTTCCATAACATTGGCATTTTATTTTTCAAAAATCAACCTTTGATGGTTATATTCCCCTTCCTGCCCGGCAGTTATTAGAAAGAAAAAGATTCCTTAATAATATAAGCTACCTCTAGTTTCTCCTCTCTCTACTTCCAAAATGAATTCTTTTTTTATTTGTCATGTAGGAAAGGCTCCTATATCTATGGGTTGGTGACAACAGCTGGTGCCACAGACTTCGTACATAATTCAAAAATAGTGGAAGCATTTCCCCCTCTCCTCTGCTTTATTTTCTGTGTGCACACATTTCATTTCCAGTGTGGTTCCGTTTGCCTTCATTTGATCTGATCGCTGCTTTGACCTACCATATTTTATCTTGGTGTCCTTTAGAAGGACCATATGCCACTTCCCTTAGTTACCTTGTATGGTAGAAAAGGGGAAGTAAATTATTCCTGAGAAATTGCTGCCAGGCTTCCCTCTTCAGTGTGTGGAGCTCTAAAAGGCTACGGGCACCCATTCACCCGGGTTCAACCTTTGAGCATTAAATGGTTGTGCATAGGTGTTGTGGGACTGCTGGAGATGCACCCGATGGATTCGCAGTCTTCCCTCCCAGACTCATCTGCCATAAGCCCAAGCATTCAAGACGGGAAAGTCCCAAGGGAATAAATGGGGATACAGCTTAAGGAAGAATTATGGTTCGTACTGATCTCAGTATTTGAAAGGAGCTCTGTTAGATCCATTTTGCACTGCACCATAGGCACTAGGGTGTTTGCAGCTGAAAAACCTGTAAAATAAAAAGGAGCAGAACAAACTCTTAAAATCCTGATGGATGTGCACAAGGAAGTTATGATATCTGGAGATATCCCCACTTTCTACAGATGCCTTTCTTCCCTTTGAACTTGATCTCCTTTCTTCTAAAAGCACCAGTCAGATGCTGTAACGGAAATCCTGTGTTTTACGAGAACCCTTGGGCTTGCCGATCAGAAGGTCAGCACTTCGAATCCTTGTGACGGGGTGAGCTCCCATTGCTCGGTCCCTGCTCCTGCCAACCTAGCAGTTCGAAAGCACGTCAAAGTGCAAGTAGATAAATAGGTACCATTCTGGCGGGAAGGTAAACCGTGTTTCTGTGCGCTGCTCTGGTTTGCCAGAAGCAGTTTAGTCATGCTGGCCACATGACCCAGAAAAACTGTCTGTGGACAAATGTCAGCTCCCTTGGTCAGTAAAGTAAGATGAGCGCCGCAACCCCAGAGTTGTTCGCAACTGGACTTAACTGTCAGGGGTCCTTTACCTTTTTAAATAACATCAGTGGCCCATCCAGTACAGCATCCAGTTCTTATAGTGGCCAACCACATCCCTGTGGGAAACTCTCAAGCAGGATTTGACCACAAGAGCACTCTCACCTCCTGTGGTTTCCAGCAACTCATATTCAGAAGCATTGCTGCCTTCCAACTGTGGAGACAAAGCATAGACATCATGGCTAGTACCTATCAGTAGCCCTCTCCTCCATGAATTTGTCTAATCCTCTCTTAAAACCACCTAGGTTGATGGCCTCCTGTGGGGGTGAGGTCCACTGTTTTATTTGCTGCATAAAGAAGGACATTTTCTGTCCTAGGTCTTCTAACACTCAGCTTCATAGGCTGTTTCTGAGTTCTGGTGTTATGAGAGAGGGTGAAAAGCTTTTCTCTGTCCGCTTTCTCTCTGCCATAGGAGCCAACTCCTAGGGGCCTAGGACCCTTCAGCCCCCCCTAAAATATTTGAGGGGGCTGTCCTGCCAAAGTTGATGGGCATTGCCATTCAAATGGTGTGTGCGCCACTTCTTGTGATCAATTATAATGGGGCGGGGTTTACCTACCTGTCCCTCCCCCCAATATTTTATTCAGGTTGGCACCCCTGCATAATTTTATAAACATCTGTCTGCCATACCTTTTATCTGAACTAAAAGGTCCCAAAGTGATATGAGACAGTAAGTGAACCAGAACTCAGACGTTCTTAAAAATGTGCACTTCTCTGGAATTTGCAGTGCAGTTCTCCAGCCACCTGTTGTGTGCAAAAATTCCTATACTAGGGTAAAGTATGCATAAAATGGCACATATTGGTGAAAATAAAGTGCAAAAATGCATTATATTCGAGAAAAATTGCTTTGCAAAAAATGTATATTGGGCAAAATTGTGTACACAAATGTGTGAATTAGGGGAAACTTGCACTAAAATCTGAAGTTTTAATGAGGACTTTTAAAAAACTGAAAATGTGGATAATTGAATGTAAGATTGGGGTGGGGGGTGGGGAACAAGAAACGTAGAGAAGCTTAAATTGACCTATTTGCCCATCCCTAAATCTTGTGTGGGGCAGGTAGCAACGTGGCTGGGAAGGAAATTTTTGAGAAATTGGAGGACCAGTTTCAGCACAGCAGTAAATCAGTTTTGCCCCATGAAAAATGGTGAA
Source organism: Podarcis erhardii (assembly GCF_964252035.2). Lineage (NCBI taxonomy): Eukaryota > Metazoa > Chordata > Lepidosauria > Squamata > Lacertidae > Podarcis > Podarcis erhardii. Next base: position 39,512,629 of record NC_138511.1, read on the forward strand.
ATTCAATGAGTTATCCTTAGCCACTTCTTAATTGGTAGCCATTGGGAAGAAGGTACCGGTAAGTGTTAGCACTTCCTTGCTCCAAATCTGAATCCTGCAATGCCGGGAGTTAATAGCAGATGCAACCTTGGGATTCATGACTGATCATCTCTTTCCATCAACCTAAGATTTGAGCTTTGCCTGAAGTCTAGAGTCTTCAATTGCCACACACGGTCTATTTTTAATCCCCTTCCAGAAAACAACTTTGAAATGGGTTTGCTCCTGCTGCTGCTTAATCTTCCATGTGTGGTTCAATAGACGTACCATGTAGTTATCCTTAATTAAACCTGCGTAACACTAGACTTGTGTGTTTCATATATAGCATAGGAAAGGGCTGCATTAGGTCAGAGACTCAAAATCGTACCTCTGAGTGCACATAATGACCCGGCATTAGCGTTTAGGTTTGCAATGCTGTTTATTTAGCAACTCAAGATAGAAAACAAAATGTAATCTTGGAGCAGACAGAATCCATTTTATATATATATAAATACTCCAAATAATAGGTTGGTTTCTCCCAGACTTCCTGGCTCTACAATGATTGCTGTATTCTGTGTGAATATTTCTAGATCTCAAACATTTTTGACTTGCTTGCTTTACTGTCTATTTTTGCTACACACACACAGACACACACACACACTGTGTGTGTGTGTGTGTGTGTTTTGACAGGACCCACAAAGTACCTTTTTAAAACCAGGAACTATATATTCAACTTCAGCACTCTTCTAATTCAGGTTGGAGTGAACAAAGTGTAATGCACTTGCGAATGTTGATGTGGCTGTTCCTCTTTGTCTTAAGATGGGTGGGGACCTTTGGGCCTCCAGATAGTGTTGGACTCCTGTTCCCATCAGCCCTTGCCAGCATGTCCAATGGTTATATTCAGTTGATCAGCCAGAGTGGCTTGCAAGCCAGTACAAAGGGCACCACCGATGCCCTCAGGTGTGCAATATAAAAAGAACATGACACAAAAGGGAAAAGGGATGAGGAGGGAAGAGAAAAGCAAGCAAATTCAGACACCACATTATTAAAGTTAGAAAGTTCCAATAATAACCAGCTGTTAAGGAAACAGGTTGCTCACAGTTCAGAAAATAGGCCTTGCCAGGCTCCTGAGAAACAATCTGCCTAACCAACCTTCCTAGAGGTGGATATAATGTAGCTGGAAACTGTTGACCTTACAGCAGGGGAGTCTTTTGCAGTGAACCTTCCCCACTTTTCCCAGCTTGAAAAATGTCTTTGTTTTGAATATGGGGCGGCTGGGCCACCTACCACCTTAATTTCCTGAAAGCATCTATGCATATTAAATTTGCACCCACAACTTTGATGCAAATGTTTGTGTCATGACCTAATGCTGTGAGTCCTTTAAGTATCCAGCATCACCCCTCCCTTTCAGAGTAGGGGCAGGGGTGGGGAACCTCAGGCTTGCGGGTGGGTCAAATGTATCTCCCACCATGGCTCGCTCTATCCAGCCCCCACAAGGAACGCCCATCACTGAGTAATCTTGCCTGTCTGGAATATGTCCTTCTTCATATTGTCATTCATATTAATTATTTTACATTGATAGCTTTCTCCCAAAGATCTCAAAGCATGATGCATGGTGCTCCCCCAGGTCCTCGTTTTATCCCCACAACATTTTTTTTAAAAAAAATACACAATACACTGTTTTAATTGATACAGCTCCATTTATGTACATGACACACTGCAGTGTAAGCATAAGAAGAAGGCAGCTCCCTGTCCCAAGGCGTCTGCAATTGAAATAACTTTAAAGATAATTCTGCTCTCACTGAACAGAAAAGCAGTACAGTGATACCTCGGGTTAAGAACTTAATTCGTTCTGGAGCTCCATTCTTAACCTGAAACTGTTCTTAACCTGAGGTACCACTTTAGCTAATGGGGCCTCCTGCTATCGCCACCATGCAATTTCTGTTCTCATCCTGAAGCAAAGTTCTTAACCCAAGGTACTATTTCTGGGTTAGCGGAGTCTGTAACCTGAAGCGTCTGTAACCTGAAGCATCTGTAACCCCAGGTACCAGGTTAGGAACCTACAGGAGCACTGATGCCATAGTGATGCAAAACTGAGAAAATACAGATGCACACAATCTCCATAAGTGCCACGTGCACAGAACTTCAATAATCGGCTTTCATAGACCTCAGAGTATGAGAAGAAGTAACCCATGACCTTCACCAGGGCTGGGCGACCATTGGATGCCACTGAATTCCCAACAGTTTTAAACTGATTTTAATACTGTAACTCACCATGGGACCTTGGGCTAAGGAATGGAACTAACGCTCTTATTGGCAACAACAGCAACCCTGTGAAATAGGCAATACTGAGACACAGTGGTCTGCATCCATGTTCTACTCAAAGTCAACCAATTGTAATGAATAGACCTAAGTTAGTCATGCCCATTCATTTCAATGAGACAACTCTGCACAGAATGAGAAGGGTTCATTCTCACACATCATCTGAATTTACCTTGACCTGGGAGAAACCAGGGTTCAAATCCTCACTGAGTGACCAGTCACTATCTCTCAGTCTAACCTGAGAGGCAGTGACTAACCTAACAGGCAGAGGCAGCCTGTCCCATTTCAACACCCGAGGCAAAATGGGAATGTGCCACCTCTCCCTGCCCCATGCTGCCGCCCCCCATCCCCATCATTTCCACTGCTGGTGGAATGCCTCCCCTCTCGCCAAACTTGACAAGAGCTGGGGTGTTCCACAAGGCACTGGCATTCATTGGAATGCCTCCCTCTTGCCAGTGAGAGACTGGGCATTCTGGCAGCGGTGGGGTGGTAGAGTGGGCAGGGCACTGCCTCTTGTACTTCTGCCACTTGAGATGGGTTGGCTCTGCTCAGCAAGTAGTTGTAGGGATGAAATGAGGGGGAAGAACTGTGTGCGCCACCTTGAGCTCCTTGGAGAAAGAGGAGGGGTTGAAATGCAATAAATGCAATATATAAATAGGCTGCTAATCCTTGCATGTTTTGTTCCCAATTCAGCTAAAATGCAGGCTCTCTTGCTGATTCATCCCGAACATTAGCAAGTGCCCTCAGGCATACTCAGTAAGAAAGATGCCGCAAAGCTCTGGCCTACACAGTTAATTAAACTCTCTTGCAGTCTTTTTGGGTAGCTGAAAGATTGTCATAGTTCCAGAGGCCGGGGTGGATTTTCTCTGAGGCTAGATGTCAGCAGTGGGACATAATGAAAATGTTCAAAAGATGTTTAATGCTTTGCCGATCTTAGGGTGTAAGTAGGTTCATACGGGGAAAGACAGTCCTCAAAGTATTGGGGTCCTGAGCTAAACAAAGCTTTATAAGTCAAAATTAGCACTTTGAACAAGAAACAAGACTAGTCTGAAGTCATCTATGAATGGAGACTGCAGGATGGTAATTCCAGCTTTAGTCAAGATTGCCATGCAGGAATGTCCTTAACATTTCAGACAGCCTCTGATCCTCCTATGTTTAGAGTTCTGCTATATAACAGGGCAGAACCTGAAATGAACGCTTGCTCTCTTAGACCAGTTTTAACCACATTTAGTCTTTTTAAGTTCCGGCTGTCAAAAAAGTATTCTGCTCACATCCACAGACTCACATCCACTGTGTTCCAGCGTCAATAAATGTGATGCAATCCTTTAATTACTCACTTTGCCTGGGAACTAATTTAGAAAGCATTGTGTCTTAAAGTCCAAAACCAAAGAGGCCCTCAATGAAAACATACACCCAAACACTGAATTTTGGAAGGTTCGGGACAGATAAAAGAAAGCAGTTCACACAGTGCAGAGTTGAATTGTGGGACTTGCTCCCACAAGAAGCAGGAACGGCCACCAACTTGGATGGGTTTTAAAGAGGATTGGACAAATTCACAGAGGATAAGGCTATCAGTGCCTACTAGCCATGATACCTGTGTTCTACCTCCACTGACAGAGGCAGAATTAACCTGCAACTCCATGGACAGCTGTGAGTCCAAAATGACCCCAAGGCTGTGCACTTGATCCTTTAGGGGCACAGTTACCCCATTCAGGACCAGGGAGTCCCTCCCCCACCTGTCTGCCCCCTGTCTTGTTGGGATTCAACCATAGTCTGTTGACCACCAGCCATCCTCCAACCACCTTCAGACACTCACACAGAACATTCACTGCCTTCACTGGTTCTGATTTAAATGAGAGGTAGAGCTGGGTATCATCTGCATATTGGTGAGCACCCAGCCCAACTCCCCTGATGATCCTTCCCAGTGGCTTCATTTATATGTTAAAAAGCCTGGGGGAGAGGATGGAGCCCCAAGGCACCCCACAACTGAGCACCCAGGGGTCTGAACACACATCCCCCAACACTTCAGATATGGCCCATGAGAAAGGAGTGGAACCACTGCATAACAGTGCCCTCAGTGACAGTACTGTGTACCCTTGAGTACCTCTAGAAAAAAGTACCTGTGCTCCCAACTCCCAACTCTCCTAGACGATCAAGGAGGATACCGTAGTCGATGGTATCAAAAGCTGCTGAGAGTTCCTGCAGAACCAGGAAACAGCTTTCTGATTTTGCTGGATCTCTAGTAAGTTTAAATGCTTTACTTACACAACTTCCAAAGGTCAGATTCATGTGTTATTCCATTCAGCAGCTAGAAGCACACAGGTAGAAATACAAAATATAGTAAAATGGATCTAAGCAAATGGTCTGAGCTTGTAGTGATCAAGATCTGGTGTGTCCTATCTCATCGAGATGACATGGTGAAAGAGAATGAACAAAGAAACTTAACTTCCTTCTAGGTGAGGGCTGTGACATAGCTAAGTCTAGGAATACAGATCTATGACCACAACCCCTTCATGCACTGACTACTGCTATGCAAGCTGCTTATATTTAACAGTGATTTCCCATCGGCACCTAATTGGCCACTGGACTAGTAGGCTATTGGCCTGATCCAGGAGGCTCTTCTTATGTCCTTATAGGTTACTCCTGTTATTCTAAAGCAGCAATGCTGCAGCAAGCAAAGGCTCTAGCAGCTCAGTCAGCTGCTTGTGGCTGCAAAGCCAAACTGGATGTTTGTGACTGTTGCCATGGAAACAAAGGGGCAGTCCGTTCTCCTTATTGAGCACAGGATGTGAGCTCAGTGTGTGTCATATGACCTGTACAGGATGTACATGGGTGGAGTTTGGAGTTTCTCTCTGTTTGTTGAAGAGAGCAGACATCTTTTACTGTATGACTGCTAAAGACAGGAATAAAGGCATGTAGTTACTTTTCTGTCTGAGTCTGATTCCCCTCCCTGGGGATATGCAGGGAACAAGAAGGAGGAGAAGCAGTTGGTGTGTTTTTCTCACAGCCTGAGGAAAATCGCCGGAACGATAGGCACATACCTCTGACCGAGCCTGAATTCTAACAACTCCTTCTTTGCAGACTGGCCAACACCAGTCCCTCAATTGCCACAATAAATTGTGTGAATGGACAGGGAAGCAACCAGCGTGGGATGCCATTGGTTTGAGCTTGCATGGATGGTGAATTGACAGAGGACGGTCCACTTCCATTTGCTTCCAAAACCATAACTTGGATGTGCCTTATAAATGGCCCTCCTTTAGCCATTAGGTATCTCTGATTCAGACTAAGCAGAACATCTAAAGCACAGGTGGCAAATGATTATGGCTGTTGCACTCTGCCACAAAGTCTTTATTGAATGTGGACTTCTAATCTGCAAGATGCTGTCTTTGAGAGCATTTTAGCATGTCACCTCGGGCTGGTGCTTGCTTTGAGCATGCTCCCCCTTTGCCTCTCTTCTCTGCTAATTAGGTTCTCGTAAACATTTGCGGTGTCTGAACGCCACTTGTCGAACTTCTCCGCTTTCCCAGCTATAGCCGAGTGTACAGCGCCTGTAACTATTAGGTGATCATGTTGATTCGACAGCCCTTTTAATTTAATAGAATAACAGGGAGGCAGACTAGCATATCTGTTAATTTTTCAAAACATTTTTATTCCACACAAATTAGTGCAGGTCCTGGAGGGCAAAATGACAAGAGGTTACTGGTAGACTATGTATTTAATTAATTGAAAAAAAATGCTCAAATTGCTTTTACAGTTGTTATTAAAAAGTAGAATCAGTGTTGCCACTGCTCGACCATAATTAGCACCCCAGGGAATTAAATATTTAGCATTAGTAATGTTACAGCACTAAGGACACAAATTTCTATTTTTGTAATGAAAGCAAAACAGTGTAAGTGTAAATCGGGGAGTTGACAGTTCTGGCATGTGAAACGGTCTGGGATATTTCAATAAGACACCTCATTGGACAGCAAGTCTTTCCACATTATTGTTTGGAAAAGATCTGCGAGCTGAAATCCCAATAGATGCCCATTACCCTGAGTATTTAGACTTCTAATTGCATGCCGTGAGAACAGTTGGGCAAATGTCGCACCAGGAGCGCTTGAAACGTTTTCCCAAACGAGCCTTTTAAAAAGTTCATTTCTTTTATTTTCCAAGGAGAAGGGTGTGGGCAAATGGATGAAGCCATGGAAGAAGAAGAGGTCTTGTTTCTTTTCTAAAAAGTTTAATTGCATTTTAAGCGTAAGGAGTTTTGGTGAAACAACATGACCAGTTGGATGGGGGTGGTGGCTCTTAATGAGCTGTAGTTGGTGATGGTTAGAAAGACCCGAAGGGATTCATTCATGAAATTAATGGGATAAAATGACTTGGTTAAAGCACACTGTGATGGTTGAGCTGGGTTTGAAAGCCCAGTTACAGAGCTGTGTCTTGTTTTCATTCCTAACAGGCCATGTAGAGACTTTAAACAACCATCTGTTACGACTGTTCAGCTTGTCAAAGGGTATTATATTACCCTCTTCCAGTTGATTCAACTTTTGGGAGTAAAGGGAAGAGGGGGAGAATATCCAATGGAATCCACTTCCATGTCCGATTTTTATTTTTCAACTCAAAGTATTTAGATAAGAACTCATCAAAGCTGTCAGTGCTCTTTTCTGAAATGCCAATGAGGGGAAATGAAAGCTGAAAAGATTTGTAACTAAGAGGAGATGCTCCACTCTAGCTCTGAAAAGAGATTTTCTCTAAATATTGATTGAATAAGTCTGTGCATCCAGAAACATACTGGGTTCAAAGGTGCCCTTATGTTTTTAGAAGGTGTGCTCAAAGGCACTCTTCTCCAGCTTAATACTATTCAGATGTTTTGTGTTAAAACTCCATATCATCCCAGATGATGGCTATGCTGACTGGGCCTGATGGGAGTTGTAGTCCACAACATCTGGAAGATACCATGTTGGCTAACATAGTTTATTGCTGTTTTACATTGATTCCTTTAGACATCTTCACCCCTGCTCCTGCCAACCTAGCAGTTCAAAAGCACGTCAAAGTGCAAGTAGATAAATAGGTACCACTCCGGCGGGAAGGTAAACGGCATTTCCGTGCATTGCTCTGGTTCGCCAGAAGCGATTTAGTCATGCTGGCCACATGACCCGGAAGCTGTCTGCAGACAAACGCTAGCTCCTTGGCCTATAGAGTGAGATAAGTGCTGCAACCCCAGAGTTGTCCGTGACTGGACCTAATGGTCAGGTGTACCTTTACCTTTACCTTACATCCACATAATGAAGAAGACTCAAGGTCGTAGGTGCTGCCCAGATGTTGTTGGCTCCCAACTCTGATCAGCATGGCTAAGGGACTGGGATGATGGTAGGTGTAGTCCAGCAACATCTGGAGGGTCATAGGTTCACTCTGTTCAAAACCTACAAAACCTCTGGCCACCATGAACTCTGGTGCCATTGGATTCTGGGTCCTACATAACATAATGAATCAACATGGCTTCACGTTTGGAAACCAATCTTAGATCAGTGGTAGAGCACATGCTCTGCAAACAGAGGGTCCCAGGTTGTATTGACAGCATTTCCAAGTGGGTCTGGGAGAGTCACCCCCACTGCCTTAATTCCTTGTAAGCCACTGCCAGTCAGTGTAGACAATACTGAGCTAACTCAGGAATGGGGAACCTGCAATCCTCCAGAGGTTGTTCGACTGTATATTCCCACTAGCTCCTGCAACTCTCCATATGTTCTTAGATTCAAACTCACGTCAGGCTCAGCTAGCATGGCTAGTCATCCGGAATGAAGTTAGTTGCAGTCCAACGACATCGGGAGGGCCACAGGTTCTCCATCCCAGAGCTAGATAAACCAATGGTCTGACCACAGGGCAGTTTCTTTTGTTCCCTAATCCCCAAGCACTTTGCACTGGAATAGTTTAATTGATCTACAGTGCTTTCAGTTTGTACTTCTGAAAATTGTGCTGTTTCCTTGGTGCTGATGGCAGCCACTGCACAGACCTGATAGTGGAGCTGCTGAAATTTATCATGTTGACAATTGATCTAAAAAAGTACTTCTTTGTGTGGACTTGGACAACTTATTTAGATTAGACTCCATTTCAACAAACGTTTTCCCCCCTGAAAGGTTGTTAGTGCTTGCCTCTCATCTGTCAAGGATGGGATCAAGTCCTTTGAACCTTGCTTTAATTCCTTTCTCTTTATGGGCAGCTGGGTTGTAGAAGAAGGAAATCAGCTTGCCATTGCTCAGTGACAGAGCATCTGCTTTGCATGCAGAAGGTCCCTGGTTCAATGCCTGGCATTACCAGGTAGGGCTGTAAAAGACCCCTGTCTGAAACCCTGGAGAGCCATTGCTAGTCACTATAGCACTATACTGATCTCTGGTCTGACTCAGTACATATAAGGCAACTCCCTATTTTGCTATTTCCTGCTTTAGAAAACGGTCAAGAAGCAGTCATCCTAATGAAACCTTTCTTTTCAAAAAAATAATAAGAATAAGAACAGCAGCAGCAGCAACAATCATATACACAAATACAATTTATATGAGATAATAATGCATTAAAAGCATCATATGGTTGTACATTTTCTTGGTACTTTATTTTTGCCAAACGTAACAAACATGGCCCATTTTTTGATACATCTGTTTGGCTAATTTATACATGATATAAGAACAGATGAATGGAAATGCTAGGGACTCATAGTCCACCTGGGTCAGCATTTGCTGAATTAAAGAAAACCCATTTTAAAATCAATGGCACCAATGGCACCTTAAACCATATAAGCTAAAATCTGAAATACAAAACAGGACAGGATGACTGTTTGAGATGTGGGGCAAGAAGAGCCAAGGTTATGCATAAATTTTGAGCGTACTCTGTCCTTCATTTTCCCCCCTTCAAAATCCAGTCCATAATACCATAACTGGTAACTTATACCTCATGAGCCCAAGCTAGTACTTTTAGGGTTTTTAACTGATACAATCATAAAAAATGATTCAGAGGTGGTACTTAATTTATTAACAGCTGCAAAAATACTTGTTGTAGAAAAGAATTGGGGGAAAATAGAGGAATGCACCACTGGATTGAGAAAATAGGATCTGTTGTACCAATGATAAAATTAACTTCCTTTTATGATGGCTTTCTTTTCTATTGTCCATTAGTAGGCCATTTTCCTAGTATTAACATCACAAGAACATAACCAGAGAAACCTACAGGTCCACCCAGCCCGGCACCTGCTTCCCCACCATGGCTAACCAGGGGCATTCAGGAAGCCCACAAGCATAAAGGGCATCAAGATTTCCCTCCCTTAGAAATCCAGCAGGCACTTGGAACTAGGGATGGATGAGGAATATGTTTCAACTGGATTTGTACATGGAATATAGTGCTTCTGACCCAATCGGGCTTTGCCCTCAACAGACAAGCCTCCTGAATTGAGTGCCCACTGCACAGCTTAGCCACTCATACATTGCCATAAGGAAAGAAGAATCATGTGCAAAACTATGCACAAAAACAATACATAATAATATGCATGTTATTTGTATAAGAGGGAAGGTCCATGTGGTACTATATTTCTGCAGCATCATTATATAAGTGTTCACATACAATTTTATACAGTGATATGGATTTTTGTATGTGTTGGTTGCTTTAGGAAACATGAAGTGTTTAGACGTATAACATGCATGTAACATTATACATCAAATAACGTGCACAATATTGCACATACTTACCTACAGTCTCTCTGCTGTAGCAATACTTGCCAGGTAGCAGCTCCTCCTTTTAAGGGTCTCAGGAAAGGTGGTGGGGTAAAGCAGATGGAATAGCTTGCCCACCCTCGATTCCCAGCAACGGGTATTGAGAGGGCAATTCCTCTAACAGCAGAGGTAGAACATAGCCATCGTGCTTAGTAGCTTTTGGAGCTGATGAGAAGCCATCAGCACATACCAAAAGTCTGGCACATTAAGCATCTCCAAAAGTAACTGAACATGAGGGGGAATTCAGCGTGTGTGCATTTTTACAGTTCTGGATATTTCTCAACTGCTTAAGCAATTTTAGAGAGTCAGATCAGTGTAGCTTTTAAGTGTTATCGCAGTCGTTTCATTGCATTGTGTCTCTTTCCATTGGAATCATGTAGTAGGCCGGTGTAAGATGTCAAAAGCATTCTCGCACAATGAGTTCATCGCAGCAATGAGACATGACAGGTTGCAAATCAAATACACTGTACCTGCTTTTTAAATATAGTGGAGGCAGCAACAGGAATGAGGTGGCCATAAGGGTTACAGTGCAGTAGCGGAAGATGTGGCAATGCCTTTTGCATCAAAGCAAATAGTATATAAAATGCATTTATTTGTGTGTCTTTGCAGGGGAGGGTGCAAGCTGGCATTCATAGCTGCACATTCCCGCAGCAAAGCCACCAAATTGTTTTGGAACAAGTGTCAGTTCTGGTTCAGATGTGGCCAAGATTGTTTGACAGCCACCTTACAGGTTTGAACAAGGCCGAGCAAGGTTGGCGAAACAAGCAAGCGGCTCTCCACTTGGCTTGTGACTTTGTTAGACATTTTTCATCTCTGGGAGCATAAAAGAACAATAAAACCTACAATGCTGTCTTAATCCCAGCTATCATCTCTTAACAAAGCCACCTTCCAGTCAACCATGCTTGAAAAGTCATATGGAACCTTAAACCTCCTGAACTGAAATTCAGAAGCTATCTGGCAAAAGGGAGGTGCAGAGTACAGAGTGTGCTCATTTTAAAGTACTGCGATATCACTTTAAACACGCACAGTTTCGCACACCCACCCAGCCCTGAGAACTCTAGTGTTTAAAGGGTGCAGAGAGTTGCTAGAAGACCTCATTTCTCTTCCAGAGCTACAGTTCTACATAGTTCTTTGTGAAGAGGACTTGATTGTTGAACCACTCTGTGAATTGTAGCTCTGGGAGGGGAATAGGATCTCCTTACAACTCTCAGCACCCTTAATAAACTGAAGCTCCCAGAGTTCTTTGGGGGGAAGCTATGACTGTTGAAAGTGGTATCATAGTGATTTGAATGTATGGTATAAATGTGGCCAAAGTCTATATATCAACTATCTGAAAGAGAGCCCATTTTCAGGTGTTAAGACTGGTAGTTTTGCCACCCTCAGAAATTTGGAAGATCACAGGTAACCCCCCAGAGAATATTATGCCCCCCTGCCCCCCTTGCCTACACTCATCTGAAGTGACCTCTCAGGGCACAAGCCTGGGCAGTACGCATGGAGGTCCTGGGCTGTGCAGATGACAATATCTCCCTCTCGGCCTCGCTGATGTGGTTTGGCACCAGCTGCAGGAGTTGCCAGAAGGAGGCTACAAGGCACTGTTCAAACATCTTAGGGACTCCAATCCAAACTTGTGTAGGGTTTATTCCTTAACCCGTGGGTAGGCAAACTAATGCCTGGGGGCCAGATCCAGCCCAATCGCCTTCTAAATCTGGCCCGCGGACGGTCCAGGAATCAGTGTGTTTTTACATGAGTAGAATGTGTCCTTTTATTTAAAATGCATTTCTGGGTTATTTGTGGGGCCTGCTTGGTGTTTTTACATGAGTGGAATGTGTGCTTTTATTTAAATGCATCTCTGGGTTATTTGTGGGGCATAGGAGTTTGTTCACCCCCCCTTCAAAATATAGTCTGGTCCCCCCACAAGGTCTGAGGGGCAGTGGACCAGCCCTCTGCTGAAAAAGTTTGCTGGCCCCTGCCTTAACCTTTTCTTCTCCTGAAGATGTTCCACAAGGCAGCAGATGTTTATGATCAGAGTTTTCCTTCTCCTAGATGGGCTACATTCCCAGATTGGCGAGCCCCATGTGCCCCTCATTCCCCTCTACAGCATGTGCAGAAACTGCTTTCTTGACCGTTGGCCTATTGGTCTTGTCTGCTCAATTTGTCAGAGTCTGCCTTCACATGCTGGGGTAGTCCCTAACTCACTGAGGGTTTGAGACTCATTGGCTACCCTCACCTGGTTTAGCTGGCCAATCAAAGCTATTCATGGAGTGTGGCTGCTGTTGCAAGCTGACACCTTCTAGGAGCCACAGATGACAGCTGAGTGCAGATTTTAATATTGCATTTTCATATTGTTGTAACCCCCTGTGAGACCTTAGAGTGAAGATCGAGTAAGAAATATATCCTATAGTACTGCATCATCTGAAGCTGCCTCTTCATCTACTCTAATTGGGTGTGATCTCTGACACCCCACAGCCTTTCTACCTGAGGTCCTCTTTACCTGGATACACTAGGAACTGAATCTAGGATCTTGAGTGTGCAAAATGTCTCATTCACTTTATTGTGTTTTAGCAAACAGCCATTATACACATGAGTACAAAATGTCTGTTCTCTGGTTGATCCCTGGACCCTCCTCAGTTATTGGTACTTTTTTCAAATTAAATTGTACTTGCTGAGCCGACAAACCACATAGCTATGATTCTCAAATCTGCAAGAGTGTTGGACATATATAAATCCATATATACAAAAAATAAATAAATCCCTCCACATGTTGGGAACAAGGGCTCTATCATAGCCTTCTCCTTGAGATGCCAGTTTTGATCTCATTTTTTAATGGACAACAGTCAGCCATGTGACCCCTGCCCTGCAATCTAGTGGTACAACCCAAATTTAGGCTGACCTCTCCATAGAAAAGTAGACTGTGGTTATCTCACACCACTAACATTTTAATGAAGGAAACAACATATGACACTGTTTTAGTCACTTGAAAGCTTTATTATATTTGCTGATAAAAAAAGAAGTTCTTCTCTGTCTCTTAAAAATGAAGTAACCTCAGCGGTTTAAGTGTATGTAGCAATTTTCGTTAATGAAAGACTTTGGACTAGAACAGAGTTTTTAAGTGCATTTATTAAAGGACTTCTGCATTTTTCCCCCATGTCTGCAATTACTTACAGTAATAGCGTTGGCTGTAAATGAGTAATTTTACAAGGAACTGCTTGGTCCTCTTGTATTTTATGGTGCTTTTAGAAGTTCAGCAGGTTCTCAGACTTTCTCGGAGCTAAGGAACAAAAGTCCTGTTCTCACCTTCTTTTTTCAGGCATTGGAGGAAGTAGTGTGATGCATCACTAAGAAAAAAAGACAAAAGAGGACACAGATTTGCATATACTCTGTCTGAAGGGTTGTCCAATCAAAGTATTTAAAGAGTGCTATGGAGGGTGCGAGTAATTTCACCAGCTCCACCCCTTCACACTGTGATTGGTCACTGCCCTTGGTCCTGTCATGTCTAATAAAACTTCCCCTTACCGTTGGTCCCCTGCCTCCTCCCCTAGCACATCATTTATCAGTCATTAATCCATCTGCAACCACTCTGGGCAGTCCATCACTGGAGTTTGGAGTTATTGAACTGTTGCCCCATCGCCTCTCCCACCTCAATAAATATCATGAGCAGCACACTTCAAAGGCCCGGCTTCTGAAACTGAAATGACTTAACCTTGCAGCAGGTTAACCAAGATGCAATATCCATGTTGACTGATCATTTGCAAGTGTGAAATGCCGCTTTACTAAATAACATGTAAGACATTCTCCTCCCCCCTACTCCTCTCTCTCTCTCTCTCTTTTTTGAAGCCTTGTATATGATAGTTAATTAGACAACATGTAATTTGGCTTAACATTTTTGTGTCAGTTTTGTGAAAGGGAGACTCTATAATTAGGGAATACAGATCAAGTTTCTGTCAGACTTATAACCTCTCACTCTAATTTAATGCTCACTTCTGCAGTGCAATGCCACACGCAGTGTGCAGAATTCCCCTCCCTATCCACACTGTCTTTTACGCATGGCTAGGAACCACATTGCCTGCATTACACAACTGACAGCAGAGTGGAATCACTCGCAGAGCTGTAAGGGCAGGTTTTAACAACAAATTTGCCCATCAGGCAGATCTACCAGACAACAGTGTCCATGAAAATGAAAGACACAGGCAAATCTGTACCTCAAGGAGAATATATCTACTTTAAATAGTACGTATGTGTTCCATTTTGTGTGGATGAACCCTCTCAGTGGAAGTAGAATAATAACCATCATGGCTAGTAGTGATAGCCATCATGGTAACCATGTCTTGCACAGTTCAAAAAGTCTATAAAGAGTAACTACAAACCTACCCGCCCCACATGTAAGAGAATGAACTTGAAGAGTTCAAAGTTCAATCCTGAAACACACTTAACTCCTGTTCGGTTTGGTTTGGCAAAGTATAGCCTTGATGTACAACCAAGATGGCTAGGTTTGCAGCCCCCAATGTTATTAGACCAGAATTACCATCTTCCCTGACTAATAGCCACACTGGCTGGGGCTGATGGGAGTTGGCATCCAGCAATATCTCAAGGGCCACAGGTTGGCCACCCCTGATGTACAATACACAGATCACACACTGGATAGAGTCTGTGTTGCTAAAAGATCTCGCATCTTATGGAGTGGGTTCTCTTTTATGTCTTATCCTATTCAGCAGTAAACAAAGTTTGTCATCCTGGAGGCTTCAAGCCTTTCATGAGGTCGAGGTAACCTCTGGTGTAAAAAGGGGGGGTGGCATAAGGAAAACAAAGCCCTGTTGGTTTTGAGTCATCTTGTCAGCCGTGGCTTTACAGAAGACCTGGAGTGCAGCGAAGGTGCTGGAGTGGAGTTTTGCTGTTCGATCAGTTCATGGAGGCCAGGATAAAGTTTGGCACATAGATGAAACGGCAGATGAAACAGGAGCACGGAAGTTGTGATCACAAAGGCAGCTGAGGTGAGTGATAGACAATACCTGATCTAAAATTCCTTTTGTTCTTAACCAATTTGATAGCATGGATTCTATTGCACCACACTGTTTCAGATTTTCTTTCTTTAATTTAACTTTTGTTAAGTTTTGGACCAACACCTCCCCATTACATTATGTTTCCTATGGCAACAACAACAAAGCCAATAATTAAAAGTATACTTTATTTAATTCCCAGTACTCTTTTAACTGAAAATCTTATTATATGGTCCTTCTGAAATGTTGTTCCCCTCCTTTGCATTATGGTGTGCAAATCTGCATAAATTAGTGTTAGCCATGGTTATTTTGCCAGCCATAATTAATGTGACAAGCATTATCGCAAACAAAAATCTTATGTTTTATTTATTTATTTATTTTAAAAAGAAAACCAACAACTATTGAGGGCTAGAGGAAATTTACCTCTGGATCGACTCACAGAGACAATAAAATAGGCTATTATGTCAAGGTGAGATCACAGCAAAGAGAGCAGACCAAGTTGAGAGAGACCAAGGCAGACCACAACTAGCATACAAATATATTTGTATGCCCCACCCCCAGTGTTCAACAGCTAACCTATTTTTGCTGACACCAAATGCGGAGGGTTTTTCTTTCTTTCTTTTTGCAAAGTAGGTTGCCATATTTCTCTATGTCAGCTGCCTTCACCTTCATGGATCACAGATTCAGAACTTCTCATATAAGTCTTGAAGCAAATGCATTGACTTCTGGAGGCAATTCTCTTCCATGCCTCATACAGCAGCAGTGTCGGAAGTGTGTCCTTCAGATGATGCGGGAACACATCTGCTACCATCCCTGGCCATTCACTGGCCAGGCTGGCAGGGGCTGACAGCAGCTGGAGTCTAAGCAGTTAGTGTGGTGTAGTGGTTAGAGTGCTGGACTAGGAACTCAACGAGCAGGGTTCAAATCCTGAACAACCGTGAAGTCCAGTGGGTGACCAGGGCTATTGTGAGGATAAAAAGAGGAATGGGATGAGAACTGTGACTGCCACCTTGAGCTCCTTGGGGAAATGGTGGGATATAAATACAATAATAAATAAACAAACATTTGGAGGGCTGGATTCCCCATTCCTACTATCCATCTGAGGACCAGCATGCCTGAAGAACTGCTTTCTCCTACACAAGCCTACCTGGGCTTGAGATCATCTTCTCTTCCTTAGGTAATCTCCTCCTTGGCTATTTTCTTCTTCACTGGGATCCTTCTTCTGAGTGACTTCAATGGACTGAAGTGTAACTTATTGGGTGGCTGATGGTGGTCTGAGTCTGTCCAGCTAAATAAGCTGGCTGGATAAAAATAATTTACCTTATTTTATTTATCTTGTTGGTTTCAGGGATCAAAATGCCTTTAAACTGTTATTTATCTGCATTGGTTGCCCTAATGAAGCCCAAGTTTGATTTAATATTTGCTGCTAGATCAAACAAGGCTACACCCAATGAGTTTTGTGCGTATGATAAAGGAGATTGCTGCATCTTTTGAAATGACATATGGGCACCAGAAGAAGATCAAGCCAGGAGGGAAATGATGTTACATTGTACATGTGGCAAAGGAATATAACCTTTTCAGGGTCACGCAGCTAAATCATGTTTTACATAAGCCAGGATTCTCTGTGTGTTTTCGTTTCTTATCATGATGAATCTAAGAGATTGTAATAAATTGCTGGGACTGGGACTCTGCATCTGAACTTCTGGAGTTTTTTCATTCTCTAATGGCCAACAATGATCCCTCCCAAATTGGACTCTGGGAGATTCAATTTTATAGTATTAAAAGCATAGCAAAGGACGTTTCAGGGAAAAAATGCAGAGCTGGAAAACAACAGAAGGCTAGACACAAAAATAGGCTAGGTGTCAAAGGCCAGGCTTGAGAAGGGTTTCTTCACCGTTAGCCAAAAGTTATATAAGTGAAGAACCGCTCTGTTGGGAGGGAATTCCACCACTTTGGGGCTGCCACAGAGAATGCTCTCTCCTTGTGCTCCTAACTATAGCTGGACCTATTCCATTTAGTTATTATTGATTGATTAATTAATTAATTAATATTAATTTATTATTTATACCCCACCCATCTGGCTTGGTATTAACTCAGAGCACATAGCCAAAATTGACCAGGTGTGGCTGGTGGGTAGGCTGCAATAATTTTTCTTCTCTAATAACAAATGTAATAAAAATGTTCCATGTGTCTTGAAAGTTGTCCAGTTCAGATACCTTTTTTCGGTGCTCCAAGTTTCAGGAACCTTGGGCAGCCAGGAAGGCTGCAGAATGCAGGCCACAGAAGAGATGATTTGCAGAATGAAAGACAAGCCACTCTCAAAACTTCATCCACCTCAAAAGTAACGTAAGTGCAACAACAAAACCCTTCCCCCTGCTTTAATAATATGCATAACCAGGCAGAGGGCCTTCTTGGTAGTGGTGCCCACCCTGTGGAATGCCCTCCCATCAGATGTCAAGGAGACAAGCAACTATATTACCTTCAGGAAACATCTGAAACAGCCCTGTATAGGGAAGCTTTTTAAGCTTTAATGTTTTACTATGTCTTGATATATGCTGGAAGCTGCCTTGAGTGGCTGGGGCAACCCAGTCAGATGGGTGGGGTACAAATAATAAATTATTATTATTATTATTATTATTATTATTATTATTATTATTACTACTACTACTACTACTCAGTTTCTTTTGTAATTAGTTCATGGACAATGAAATGAGAGAGGACTAAAAAGAAGGAATTTTTGGTGTAGCACTAAATTAAATAGCCCAAGGGAAGAAGCACCCTACTGGACTAGGCACTGCCAGCAGTTCTTCTCCTGGATCTGATCACTGGGGAGACGGTTTCAGCAAAGGAGCTGCTCTTTATCAGCCAGAGACACCACTGACAGCGACTGTGACTTTAAGAACTTTTGTCTGAGCTTAGTTTTCTCCCACCACATTCCATTTTTCTCATGTGTCATACCATTTTAGGTTGTAAGCTTGAGAGCTGGGCCTGTCTTAGCAGTGAGTTTTGTAAGGTGCTTTGACAGCCTTGTTGGCTGAAAAATAAACAGCTTTGGTCACCCTATATGATGACCTCTGTGGAGAGAGAGACAGGGGAAGTTTGTCCCTGCTAATTCTTCTTCACCCCTCAGTGGCTTGGTATTCTGCCATGGTATTCTGGAGCGGCTCTCCAAGTTAGGGATGGGTGGCACCACTTTGCAGTGGTTTCGGTCCTACTTGGCTGGTCGTTTCTAGAGGGTGATGCTTGTGGAGTGCTGTTTGGCCCCGTGGAGCCTTTGGTTTGGGGTACCTGAGGGCTTGGTCTTATCCATTGGTCTTATGCTGTTCAACATCCACATGAAATCGCTGGGTGGGGTTATCTGGAGTTTGGGAGTATGTTGTAAGCAATATGCAGATGACACACAGTTCTGCTTCTCCTTTACATCTGCAGGTGTGGCTGTGTTGGACCGATGTCTTGCCTCAGTAATGGACTGGATGAGAGCCAATAATCTGAAGCTCAATGCAGATAAGACATAGCCACTGTTAGCAGGCAGTTTCCTAGAACAGATGGATGGGAGGTGGCCTACTCTTGATGGGGATACACTTCTTCCGAAAGAGTGGGTTTGCAGCTTGGGGGTACTTCTGTCGCTTATGGTTAGGCGGCCTCCGTGGTGCAGTGTGTGGGATGTGAAACACAGAGCAGTCAAATACAACATTCCTAGAGTGGACATTAAAGGGGATGTCTGGACCAGCCAGTCGGTACTTCCTGTTTCCTCCTGGGTTGGGACAGACTTCCTCTACATGTGACCAGAGGTGGGCGTGACCTCACCTATGCAGATAACAAAACAGCACAGGGGAGGCAGCCATCTCTCTCTGACTCAATTCCTCGAAGAAGCAACATCTCCTTAGCCTGAGATGCTCTGTTGGCTTCCAGCCAAGGGAGGACAAAGGAACTATCTCCTTATGGGATAGATTCCACGTGTATATATTTTGTAACTTAAGTCAGCCTTCAGGGATCCATCTGTGAACAGAATGTGTGTGAGTAAACTCTTTTATACTTTTATACAAGACTGTGTCATGTCTAATCTTTTTATGAGGGAATAAAGGGGAATTACCAGGGAACTTATTTCAGAAACTTAAACAAGCCTGGCAAAGACGTTATCCACTGTAGAGTGGTACCTCAGGTACAGACGCTTCAGGTTACAGACGCTTCAGGTTACAGACTCCACTAACCCAGAAATAGTACCTCAGGTTAAGAACTTTGCTTCAAGATGAGAACAGAAATCGTGTGGCAGTGGCGCGGTGGTGGTGGGAGGCCCCATTAGCTAAAGTGGTACCTCAGGTTAAGAACAGTTTCAGGTTAAAAAGGGGAATGTTACTCTGCTAAATTGTAGAAATTGTTAACACAAGTTGGGAAGGATATAATTAAACAATATATCCTCTCCTGCCTCCCTGAACATTCCTACACAGCTTTGGCTGGTGGCCCAGCTGCACCCCTATCTGGACCAGAATAACTTAACTTCTGTTGTCTATGTTTTGGTAACCTCCAGCTTAGATTACTGCAGCATGTTATTCATGGGGCTGCCTTTGAAGATTGTTTGGAAAAATCTATAGTAAGTACCTGTTGTGAAAGCCACCTCACCTACAGTTGATCCTGACCTGACTCTGCAAGGATGCTCAGCAACTGAGGCAGGCTTCCTGCTGTCCACTGTCTTTTGCTTATCTTACACTGAGCTTTTTCAAAACCTGATTTCGAATTCCACTGGAGGTCCCCCTCCCTTAAAAAAAATATATCTTATTGATATATGGGGCGTGGATTATCCTACAATGTTTTAACATGCCCTTAACAACACATCATCAGATGCAAGGGGAGGGGGGAGGCAAGTTAATAATGTAAATGCCCACTATCTTTCGTCGTTCTTTTTTTCCCTTTGAAAACCATTCTTAATTTAATCCATATACTAAGTGTGCTTTCCAGTTACAAAAATTTATGATATGTATCGGGCAGAAGTGAAATGGTGATACAAAATTGTGACTGATGTAAAACAGACATACAAAATGAGAGGCATTAGGACGTTTGCTTTGAAGTTGCTTAAAGCCAGGAAAGCGATATTCACTTTAAATTAAACCTGCTGTTACAGATACCTACTTGGTTCGGGGAACAATTTTTCTAAAAATAATAAAAAAACCCCACCTTCATCTCTCCTTCATTCTTTGCATGTTGCTTTGTCATTTATTGTGAAGTTTTGGAAATGCTGTCTTAGAGGAGAAGCAAACTGACTCTGAAATGGCTGCAAGTCAAGATTTAGCAATAACTACAAAGTTGCTGAGGCCGCTTTCCACTTCAGCAAAGAAATTCTTGGGGCATTTCATATTTGGGGGCAAAAGAACGAGCCAAATCAATGAACGCCTCTGCTAGAAATTAGTGCTCTGCTGAAATCTGCCCTCCCTCTTTTACATTTACTTTTGAAAATTATCTTCCCCTGCAAAGCAGGCTTTCCATTTTTCTCCCCTCATTCTCAGGGCACTTTGGAATTTCTTCAGAGTTTTGGTGTGCGTGCCCGTGGAGAAATTTGATCCAGTTTGCATTTAAGGGAGAACATACCTAACTGGCGCTTTCTTAGGTACTACGTGAACTGAAACACAGGCCATCTTTGGAAATTCAGACTTCTCTAGATTTTTGCCATGAAGTTCTCTAGCCAAACGATCTGTACCAAATGCATAGATTAGGGTAAAGTGTGCAAAAAAGTGTGTCTGCTAGCGCAGTGTATTGGGAAACGAATTTTGCAAAAATGTGTATATTAGGTAAAAAAACCCTGCATACAAAAACTTGTGCACTAGGATATATTTACACTAAGATGCTGATTAATTTTCATGAGAATTTATTTATTTATTTATTTATTTATTTATTTATTTATTTATTAAAAGTAAATTTATGTGGAATTGTGGAATTTAATTTTAAGATTCGGAACTGAGAGAACCTGAAACTGACAGATTCACTCATCCCTACTGCAAGGTTTTGAGCTTAGCTGATAAAGGGAATGAGGATGGAGTGTGTGTGTGTGCCTTTCTGTTTCCATTAAACATTTCTCTGCAGTTTGCAGCCTCCCTGGCTGTCCACAATTCCTGATCTGGAAGGAGTTAGCTCATGAGGTCTTCTCCTTAGCTGAAGGATGGGCAGCTGGGGAGGCTCCAGGGTGCAGACCACTGGTGAGATGCTTTGCAGAGACATACAATTCCCAAAGCTGTTTAACAATAATCCACCTTCCCAGGGAACTCTGGGAATTTTAGCCCAGTGAGGGAAATAGGGGCCTCCTAACCACTCTCAGCACTCTTAATGAACTACAGCACCCAAAATTCTTGGGGGGAAACCTTGACTGTTGAAAGTGGTATGATGCTGCTTTGGATGCACAGTGCAGATGGGTCCTTAGTAATGTACTTTGCTTTTGCTAGCTATGGGTTAAGAACTTTATCAAGCCCAGCACCATGCTCTTTGCAACCACTCTAGAAAAGTGTTGTCACTTACCTGGCGCTGCATGATCTCCCATGTTTGTGAAGTCCTAGCCAAACATCACAATTAAATTGATCAGGTTTTTGGTGGCTGCTTTCATCAGGCTAGAGCAACCTAGAGCATTTAACCCTATATATTCAGTGGTTCCCAGTAGTGACGTATGGAAGTGAAAGCTGGGCCATAAAGAAGGCTGATCGCCAAAGAATTGATGCTTTTGAATTATGGTGCTGGAGGAGACTCTTGAGAGTCCCATGGACTGCAAGAAGATCAAACCTATCCATTCTTAAGGAAATCAGCCCTGAGTGCTCACTTGAAGGACAGATCGTGAAGCTGAGGCTCCAATACTTTGGCCACCTCATGAGAACAGAAGACTCCCTGGAAAAGACCCTGATGTTGGGAAAGATGGAGGGCACAAGGAGAAGGGGATGACAGAGGATGCGATGGTTGGATAGTGTTCTTGAAGCTACCAGCATGAGTTTGACCAAACTGCTGGAGGCAGTGGAAGACAGAAGTGCCTGGCGTGCTCTGGTCCATGGGGTCACGAAGAGTCGGACACGTCTAAACGACTAAACAACAACAACAACAAATTCAGTGGTGCCATCAGAGCAGAACTTTGGGGCAGAGGTCCAGGGTCTCAGTCAACAGAAGGAGCAGGAAAGCCCCCAAATGCAGCCAGGCTGCCTTTTAACATTTTTAAGCTAGTGAAATAATACAGATTACCATCTAAAGACCCACACAAATAAGGCAATTAAATCCAGATTTTAAAAAGTACTTAGTTGCACCACTGCCCATCCTCTGTCTCCACAAAGTCCAGCTTATCCCTTTTACTAGCCGCCAAGATTTCACCAAGTCTGTCCACACCATAGTAATAAGGTCTAGCAACTTAGTTTGTTTTTTAAATATAAATGAATGAAAACTGAGCTCTTCCAGATGCTAAAGTCAGTACTCATGTTATGATCACAGACAGACTGGTGTATATTCAACATTTGCTCCACTCTATGTAGGGGAACAATGATTAAGAGATAGGAGAAGCGGAAATGGTTATTGGAGTGGGGGGAATATATCAAAGGAAAACTTATACCGGTGGAAGAGAAGGTAATGAAAACCACGGGAAATGTTGGCTGGGAACAGGCAACAGATGTAAGGAACAAATTCAAAGCGAGTGTGCTCACATTTGTCCTAGAATCCGATATCATCGCTTGACATAGTATCCCCTGAAAAAGATAAAATTGGCCATTCAACTTTAAGAGATGATTATTTAATGGAAAGGATTCTGTTGACTTTGGTAGAGTCATGGCAGGGCAGTTGAGACTTGTGAGGCTCAGATCCAAATCCCCACTCAGCCGTGAAACTCACCAGGTGCCCTCAGGCATGCTGCTGTTTCTAAATGAAGCTACCTCACAGGAGTTTTGAGTCAGCACAGGGTAAATGAGATTAACTTGTGCGAAGTACTGTGCCTACTGCACTTTATCTCGCACGGTCTTTCCCCTGTGCATCTTTTGGACTGCATCTCCTATCAGCCTCAGCCAGAATTCCCAGCGGTCAGGGATGATGGGAGAGCTGCAGATTAGAGAAGGCTGATTTGTTACTGTTGTTAATAATATGCCGCCTATTTCCCAGTCCAGGGCTCAAGGCGGCTCACACAAATTAAAACACAGGTAAAATACAAAAATCTAAACACACATAAAAGGCAATAATTTAAAAGGAATGGAACTCTAATAGAATTAAAACAATATCAAAACAAATCTATTAAAATGCACAGCATAAAAACAATTACAGATAGGTAGCCGTGTTGGTCTGCCATAGTCAAAACAAAACAAATTCCTTCCAGTAGCACCTTAAAGACCAACTAAGTCAGTTCTTGGTATGAGCTTTCGTGTGCATGCACACTTCTTCAGATACACTGAAACAGAAGTTTCCAGACCCTTCTATATAGTGAGAAGGTGGGGAGGGGTATTACTCAGAAGGGTGGTGGGAATGGGTGATTGGCAGATAGCTGTGATGAGGCATCACAGCTATCTGCCAATCACCCATTCCCACCACCCTTCTGAGTAATACCCCTCCCCACCTTCTCACTATATAGAAGGGTCTGGAAACTTCTGTTTCAGTGTATCTGAAGAAGTGTGCATGCACACGAAAGCTCATACCAAGAACTGACTTAGTTGGTCTTTAAGGTGCTACTGGAAGGAATTTGTTTTGTTTTGAGCATAAAAACAACACAGCACTGTGAAAACCCTTTCCTTAAAAAAAAAGGTAGTGCCCCAAAGTCTGTCAGAATAAAAGATTCTCCACCTGCTGGCAGAAGCACAGTAGGGATCCAGCCTAGCTTTTCTAGGGATGGAGTTCCAGCCTGGGAACACCGAGAAGTCCCTCTCTTGTGTTTCCACCAAACATACCTGTGAGGCTGGTGTGACTGAGAGAATGGCCTCCTCCAAAAATCTTAGATCCTGAAAAGCCTGAGAAGGTTCCTATGGGAGAATGCAGTCCTTCAGATAACCTGGGCCTAAGCCATATAAGCTTTGCTTACTCATGATGGCTATGTTCCACCTCCACTGTCAGAGGCATTATGCCTCTTAGTACCAGTTGCTGGGAGTCACAGATAGGGAAAGTGCTTCTGTACTCACGTCTAGTGTGCAGGCATCTCACAGGCATCTGGTGAGCCACCATGAAAACAGGATGCTGGGCTATATGGGTCATTGGCCTGATCCAGCAGCCTCATCTTATGTTTTTATTTCTTTATAGTGGGAGAGTTCAGTCAACTGTTTGTCTGTTAATTGTTCATAGGCAACTTTGAAGCCCCTGGATG
The DNA here is from genome assembly GCF_964252035.2 of Podarcis erhardii. NCBI lineage: Eukaryota > Metazoa > Chordata > Lepidosauria > Squamata > Lacertidae > Podarcis > Podarcis erhardii. The sequence goes on from NC_138511.1 coordinate 39,536,994, forward strand.
TCTGCCTTTTCTGGTTTTACTATGCTTGGACAGCTCTTTAGATAGGAGGTTCTTTCATATATAGGACTGTATTCTGTATATTAGGACTGAAGATGGTGATGATGAAGACCCATCTTTCCTCAAGAGGCCAGGAGGGTGTGCATGATCCCCCCCTCCCCATTTAATCCTCACAACAATCCTGTGAGGAAAGTGAAGCTGAGTGGGGGTTTGAAGCCTGGTCTCTCTCAGGCCCTGGGCCAACACTCTTACCAGCTGCCTTATGTCTGGAATTTCCTGGACATCCCAAAACACTGCCGTCGGAAGCAGTGTCCAGGCTGAAATTGCTAAAATCCTGAAGTATGGATACCCATGTCAGTAGTGTTTTGGGCGATTTCCCTCAAAAATAGCTAAAAAAAAAATCTTTTTTGTGAGTTTGCCAAAAAAGCTCAACAACCTTTCTGTCTGGATTTTCATTGTCTCTCCACCCAATCTCTGAGAGCATGGCTCTGGTCTGACCCAAGAATACAGAGCATACTTTCATTATGGTCCCAGTACCTCTAACCACAACATCACACTGGCTCCTTCTGCTCTTCTGTTGAACCCCACCTCCATCTAATTTTCATGATTACTCTGCCTCTCTGCATACTTTCTCCCTCAGTGATTCTTCCCCTAATTCATTCAGGTTTTCTGACGCTGTCCCTTGCATGATGCTTTATGACTGATGGAACTCCATTTGTTTGCCATTTCATTTTTAGCGAAGTATGGCTTTTAACGCCTTGCTTGACACCAATGATTGCAATAACAAAATGGTCAACTTTTTAGCAAAATGTGTTTCTCTTCTTGACTCAAACAAATTTGAAGTTGTGTATAGATTTTTCTTTTCTTTTTACTGTTGATGTTTCTATTGATGCTTCATTGTTAATTGCTTTAGGATGTTCCATGGGAAGCAATTCAAGAATGAAAAGAAATAAATGGAAAATAAATCTCGCAAGCAGTTCTGTATCATTATATAACTATATATCTATAGTATATATATTAGTAATTTTGCCTTTCCATCAGAAATTCATAAGCAAATAGATGGAAGCAGTGGATCCAAGAGCCCGAGGAGCATTTCCCTAGAAATTTGGCAAAACAGCTATCATTATGGCATATCATTCTCATCTAACTCCACCAGTATTCCTAAGGCATCCATAATTACTGTGACGATCACATAACACTGGGTAAGTGGAAGCCAAGTGAGAAAGAGAGAGGGGGAAAGCTGGCATGAATATGGTAAGAAAGTCCCCTTGGGCATTTATGCAAACTTAACTGTGGATTTGCTTCAGCTGTGCTTAGTGTCTGTGAATGTTTGAGAGGTTTATTCAAATAACTGCAACTGCAGATTGAATTTCAGCTAGCGCACATTCCAAAGTTCCCACTGTCAGGATGGCACGTTCGGGGGGGGGGGGTGTAGGATGAGGTACTCCCGCCTTTCCCGAAACATCCCAAGGGTCATTAAATCAGTCGTGTAAACTCTTCACATCACCAATTAGGATGCAGTGTTGGTTTTGCTGTGAAAATGCAGGCAATTCAGGGGGCAGCTCTGCCCACCAAACCCCCATGTGCTTGAGTTAGGAAGAGGGAGGAAATATGTTAACACTTACATAACTGTTCAAAAGACAGATTGAGAGCAAAGTATTAAATCCGACTGTCAAGATCATTTATCAAGCCTTGATTTAATATTTCTTCACGAGGCTCGGTTGGGAGAGGAAGATTTCATTGCTCACCATGGTTATGAATCTGCGTTTAAGAATGGAGTATATATAAAGAAGGCTTTGCGGGAGAACCCTCTTGATCTGCCACCACTAGACTGTAAACATCAGTGGCCTGAAAAATGGAGACAGACTCCTTTACTACTCTTTCACTTCCTCTATAAGAGATCAGGTTGTTATCTGTGGTGTTAAATGTATATATTGCACATGAGGCCATTTGCTTCTGAGGAAATATATAGGGATGGCCAATCTAGTGTATTTCATTGTGTTCATTTCCATAGGACCCTAACTACAAGGCAATGAGCTGGACTGAAAATGCCCTAGCAGTAGAACTAAATAGGAGTTGGAGACCTGACACTTTAACATTGGAGGCAGGAGCAGCTGCAGAACTCCAGTGGAGGAGGTGAGATGCCTACCTGACCCTTTTCCACAGCTGCCAGCATTTATTGCTCCTAAGGAAGCTGGCCTTTTACCATCTCTACCTACAATGCACCAGACCATTGTGGGGGGAAACTGTGTCCAGGTGACCTACCGTATTTTTTGCCCCATAGGACGCACTTTTTCCCCTCCAAAAATGAAGGGGAAATGTGTGTGCGTCCTATGGGGCGAATGCAGGCTTTTGCTGAAGCCTGGAGAGCGAGAGGTATCGGTGCGCACCGACCCCTCTTGCTCTCCAGGCTTCCCGCAAATCTCCGCAAGCTGTGGGAGCCCGCGCCGGGCTCCCGCTCCTGGCGGAGAGTTGCCTGCATGCCGAAGGCTGGGCGCGTTGAGCCCAGCATGCCCAGACTTCGCGCACCTCTCCGCAAGGCGCGGGAGCCCTACGCTGGGCTCCCGCTGCTTGCGGAGAGTTGCCTGCATGCCGAAGGCTGGGCGCGCTGAGCCCAGCGCTCCCAGACTTCGCACACCTCTCCGCAAGGCGCGGGAGCCCTGCGCTGGGCTCCCTCTGCCTGCGGAGAGTTGCCTGTTCTGGGGGCTGGGGTTGGGGGAAGCTCGGGCTTCCCCCGCCCCAGCCCCGCGCCTGGGAAAAAAAAATAATGTTCCCCCCCTTTATTCCCCCCCCAAAAAACTAGGTGCGCCTTATGGGACGGTACGTCCTATAGGGCGAAAAATACGGTATATGCTTACTCAGTCTGCTGTGCAGTTGCTCACTATTGATGGACAACTTCAAGGCTGCTTCTGATGGTTCTTTATCTTTAAAGAGACTTGGGCTGGACACCCTTTCAAACAGAAAATTGATTTAAATATAACACTTTCATAGATGGCTTGACCATCTCTGCATGCTCTAGTAATTTCTAGAGCGCATGGTGCATGGTTATTGCCATGCACCTGTGTAGGACTGGCCTTGACGATGACACAGAAACTTCAACTGGTCCAAAATGCATTGGCCTGATGAATGGCTGGAGTTGCTTTTACAACTCATATAGCCCCATACAGCTGCAAAGGTTGCCAGTTCATGTCTTTAAAGCCCTAAATGACTTAGGCGTTGAATATCTGAAAGGCATCCTCCTTCTCTATGGACCCTCCTTCCCTATGGACCCTCCTTCCGTATGGGCCCTCTCAGGTGTTATGTTCAGCAGAGGGGGCCCTCTTGGTAGTTCCCCTCAGCACTCTGTAGTCTCAGAAGCAGTTGGCATTGGGGATCCAGAGAGGCCATTTTCTAAGCTATGGAATTTTCTCCCCATAGAGGTCTGTCTAGCACCTTCACTGTACAACTTTTGGTTGTACAGGCCTCTTTAACCTGGCCTTTGAGAGATAAGATGTATGTTTTCAAGACTCACCTTTTCCCATATTGTAATCTGTTTTAATTGTCTTTATTACTGAATTTCAAATTGCTGTAATCCACTCTGGGACCTGCTGGTGAACGGTGGGTAATTAATTTAATCATTGTCATTATCAGTCATGGCCAGACATGGTGCCGAAATAATGATGACCACTGGCCAACATATGGAAAATTTCTGGAGAGTATTTTGCAAAATTTTCGTGTGTGTGTGTGTTCTGCAGGGAGGGGGAGAGACAATTCTCTTCTGCGAAATATCAGCTCAGCTGCAATCCAGCTCTGTTTGGAAGTGACTATACAAATAGCTGCCTTGGAGGGATTTCTGTAGTTCTCTTCTGTTTTGCTTTGCTTTATTGTCTCATATTTGAGTCTTTTGCCCTTGATGCCTGTTTGTAGTCCAATCACATGGAGAAAAGCAATGGTGGGCAAATCAGAAGCTTTTCCTGTTGATCAGTGGCTCCAGCGTGTGGTTAAACTATGGGACTCACTCCCACAACAGGCAGCAATGGACATCAACCTAGATAGCTTTAGAAGAGGGTTAGGCAAATTCATGGAAGAGAGGGCTATTGATGGTTACTAACTATGATGGCTATGCTTTGCCTCCACAGTGGGAGACAGCAAAACTTCTAAATACCAGTTGCTGGAAACCGCAGGAGGGGAGAGTTCTCTTGTGCTCAAATCCTGCTGGGGGTTTCCCACAGGCATCTGGTTGGCCACTGTGAAAACAGGATGTAGGACTAGATGGGCCATTGGCCTCATCCAGCAGGTTCTTTTTAATGTTCTTATGTTGTTTCCCTTGGAAAGCTTTCTTGCAGGTTCATTGAGCCGTCCCAGCTTTGCTGTCTCTGAAGTGGCAGGCTTGCATTCTTACACAAGTAAATTTACTGGTGGGAAGGCACTCCAGCTTGCCACTTGAATTGATAACCAAATGGGGTCAACGTTCCTTTATCATAAGAGGCACTGCAGACAAATTAGTCTGAGGCACTTCCTTTGATAGACCAACATTTGAAAGTGGGTGCCTATATTTCCAGCCAGAGGAGGAGTTGGGATGTGGTGCCAGCTGTTCCAGCGATATCCCGAGGCATATCCTGGGAAGAACAGCTGTTTCAGAAATAATTGAGGGATTAGTAGTACTAGATATGTATCCATACACTGACCTCATCGTCTTCAGAGAATGTTATGCAAGGGAAAGTTTGGAGACTGAAAGACTTGGCTTTCTAGATACTGTTTTACCTGTGGTCCCTTTCAGACACAAATCTCCACACATAGCTGTGACACCCCATAGTCTCCTTCATGATTATCTTGCAGCTACAATATTCCAGTAGAGGGACTTGCTTATGAGTAGACTTGCCTAGGACTGCAGTATCTATGCATGGAATTGTGGTTGGGGAACTTTTTTCAGATCAAGGGCAAAGGAGGGGAGCAGCGCTGGGAAGACACAGAGGACCTGTGTATGAAGGGATGGCAGGGATTGAGGTGGGTTGGTGGGGTTTGTGAGCAATGTGCACAGGGGTGAATATCAGTTATTGAAAGAGTCCAAAAGGTAACCAACCCAACTCCCAACTTTTGGTTTATATACTACTTAAAGCTCTCAGTGAGCAGCGTTTAAAGAGGACTTTGCTCCTTCCACCAAAGTGGCATTGTTGAAGCAATATCAGTCCTATTGTGGGATGGTTGCATGTTTCAAGTCTGTTAATGTAGCTGGATGAACGGTGGATTTAGCAGAAAAAGCAGGGGGAGTGATGAAATAATAATGGCACCTATGTGAAAATGAAAGCAGATGCCATCTGCATAGTAATGATCCATTTCTCTTCTCCAAAAATGGAATTTCTATCAGAGTGTTTATGAAAAATTAATAGGAAGGAGCAAATATAATGCTTTTTACTTAGAGCTGGTAAAGCAGATTTAAGATCTATGTTTTATAGTGGAAGTGGTTCCCTCCTCACCCCTCCCACATTTTCAATATGATGTCCGTTCTTGCTCCATAGAATCAGTTCAAATGAGGACCAATTATTGAGTGCATTAAGCTTGAGATTACATCACCTTTCACCACATTGGACCTGGGATAGCATGAGACTCTTAATCTCAGAGCTGTGAGTTCAAGTCACACATGGGGAAAACATCTGTGCATTGTAGGCAGTTGTACTAGATTACCCTCATGGTCCCTTCCAGCTCTAAAATTTTATGATTCTACATGCACCACCAGCAGTCTAGATCCAAAGTTCATCTGTTCTCTTCCTTGGTCTATTGAAATCTACCTTCAAAGTCTATTGAAGATTGGCCGAAACTATGCTGATAAGCTACCAGAGCAGGTATCAAGGAGTGGTTTTCAAGAAGGGGGCAAGAATAGAAATAGATGCTGGTCTCAGACATAACAGGAAACCATAGGTTCCTCTGGCAAATTACATCCAAACTTGGGTAACTGTAGCTTGTTGAAACTGTAGTTAGTGGAAAACCAGGATCAGAAAATCAGTTAGATCACAGGCTGCTTGTACTAATTAGACTTAAAAAAAACAAACTCACTGTTGTCTTTGCAAATATTTGTTACATAAACAGTTTACATATTTTCAGCATGCCCTGCACACTGTAGATGTATATGTGAAAATTATGTACTGTGTGAAGCAGACTGAAGAACATAGTTAATAATGGAATGTTTGGGGACAGATCAGATGATAACCCTCACCCAACCCAACTCATTGTGTGCAAGTCCATGAGCACCCAACCCGCCTGCCCACTCATCTTTGCACACACCATGAGGCCACCACCTTGGGGAAGTTGGGTCTGGTCTGTGCCTGGGAAGAGAGACTGCCTGACAACCACATGGATATTGCCTTGGGTTGCACGATGGAAGAAAGGTGGACTCCAAATGTAAGAAAACAATAGAAGAAATGCATTGAATAGATACATGGGATTCACAAGCAGCCAGTGTGTGCAAAATCCAATTCATATAAGCCAAAATCATGCAGCCAGTTTTTATTTTTCATCTGTGAGTTCAGCTTTATAATTCTGGCCAGTGCATGCTGGATTTTGAGCGTGTTGGATCCATGTGGATGACCTTCCCATGTCCATGTGGTCATGCAAAGATGGAGGAAGCAGGGATGGCAAGATGCATCAACGAACCTGCCCCTCTGTTTATGGGTGGACAGGGTGGTATTTTTACACTGCTGGTTCTCAACAGGCGCCATATCCCTTTGCTCATTATAGAAACTACCTTAAGAATTGGTGCCAGAGCTTGCTTTCCTCCCTCTGCCACCCCTGTCCCTTTCCCCCTTTTATGTTGCACCTTTAAATCTTATAAGCCATGCAGGGAACTTTCTGGCTGAAGAGCTGGGCACAAAAATGCTCTAACTGAATAAAGTGGGGTAGGTTAGTTCCAAACACCTCAACAATTATTAACGTACCGTATACTGTTATGTCATTTATCAAAGTGGTTTTCATCAGTTAAAACATTAAAACTATTAAAAACAGACATCAACTAATGATTGTGGAACATGCACAGTCTGTTGATTCAGAATTATTTTAAAGTTTCTTTCTTCCCATAACTTCATACAACAGTCAAAGGAACTGCTCCTAATGCTAATAATATGTGGCTGAGACCTTTCTGAGGGCAGCCAGATATTAGCAGATCCTGAAATAGAAGGCACTGTGCCCTAAAAACTATGGAGAAATTGGAAAGAAGCGCACACACATGCATACTGGCATAAATGTCATTTTTTTAAAGAGTTGATGGGATTTTGTTGTTGCTGTATATGCTAGACTGAAAGGTGTTAAATACCCACTCATCTTTAAGATTCTGCCAATGTTGTAACGTGAGGTTATTTGTCTAGGGTGGGATACAATTGTTATTTTTTGCTTGACCAAAAGCCAATTACACAGCTTGGTTCAAGTCCCTTGTTAAAAGAGCATTTCTGCCCTCCCCCCTCCTTTGGCATTAATTTTAATGTTTAAATAGCGCATGCATTTTCCTAAGGCTGCATAAAGATATGTTTTAAGTAGAAGGGTTAGCCAGGTTGGAAAAATCCAATGCTCAGTGAAGCCTTTCGCATATATAGAATACTGAATATCTAAACCGTTACTTAGCATCAGAATCAGTTATGGTTGTCTGGCTGATGGACAATTTTTGCCTGACCCAGTCTCTTTGTAAGTGACCTATACTGTCTAGACAGTTGCATGTTATTTATACATTCATTTCAGAGTCTTGTATAGTTCTTTTAAACTAAAGTTGGGGATGCTAAGTTTGCTACCGACTTCATATTCAAATAACCGTTTGGGGGGAAATAAATAAAGGCGCACAACCCTTTAACTGTTCATGAATGTGCACCTGAAATAATGTGTTGTTCTTTCAGATACGTATTTAATGTGGCCATCTATTGTGACTGGCTTATTATCACTCGCCCCTGCTTCCCAAAGTCGCTGTGTGTGTGTTTTGTGTGTGTGTGTGTGTGTGTGTGTGTGTGTGTGTGTTTTACAGGGTTAACCAACAAGGAAGTTACTGTACTCCTTGCTAATTTCAAAGGAGGCCAATCAATCCTGCTTGATCCTATTGGACAGCTTGGGAATTGCATAAATGTTCTGAGCTTCCAAGGATCTATGTGTCGAAAATGGCAGGAGGCTTAAAAATAAAAGATTTTCTCTCCCCCTGCTTCTCCTCCTCCTCCCCTGCCAAGTGATTTCCTACGGTATAGAAAGGAGGTCATGTTGAAACAACCCACGAGCTACTTGGTACGAGAGGTGCCTGCACAAAGGTAAACTGTTATAGACCTTGATAACAAGAGAGTTTCTCCCTGGAATGGTGATCAAGTGGAGTAAGAAAAGGGGGCACGAAATAACATGAGCCACTGATGTTCAGTGGAGATCTTCTCAAGGACCTGTAGCTGAGCTGATATTCTTTCTTTTTTTCCCTTCCGAAAAGGCATTGCTGCTGCACTGTGTCAGCAGCTGAGCAAAATGTACAAAGTCTACCTATGGTTTTAGGTATTCACATCTGGCCTTGATCAGGGGGTTGCTGTTAGCAATTCTTTTAAAAAAGAAAAGACAGTTGTATTTGATATTTTTAATGGAAAACACATGCATGAAATATAACAGCCACTGGTTGACATGAATAGCAAGAATATTATCAGCAGAGAGAGAATTAAAAATCCTAGTTCCACACAGGTGATTCTGGAACACAGTAACAGCAAATATTTCTTATGTGCGTGCTTTTGCCTCAAAATGTCATCAGAAATTGGACGCCATGTTCAAGATCACTTAGGTTAGTCACCTCTTAAGGCTGCAATCTTATGCACAATTACCTGGGAGAAAGCCCTCTTCAATTCAATGGAGACTGTATGTGTATACAATGTGAACCTTTTGTTGACATGGTTATTTTTGCATCCAGGATTGTAAAAGTGTAGATCTCCATTTTCTTCTGCATGCATGTTTGGTATTAAAGTGAAGTTTCTGACAGGTGTATGCAAAATGTCTAGATGAAATCAAGAAATGAAGTGGGGTCAGACAGATTTGGGGATTCCCCAAGCCAAAGCTGGATCCCTTCAAAGCACTCTGAACAAAAAGTGGGGATCTCCAAAGTGTTTCAGGAAGCTCCAGAAATCCAGGTGTTTAACAGATGCTAGAGGTGATATGTCTTCCAAAACCAAAGTATTTCTCCCCAAACATGTCATATAAGGAGAACGAGAAGGAAGAGTGTTTTTTTGTGGCTAACAGGTCTAGTTTCCAATCAGAAGGCATCATTTTACTGGGTATCTCCATTCACAGCACTGGTCAGTGCTTCGGATAGCTTTCAATGGGGATTAAATAAATTCATGGAGCAGTGGAGATGTCTATCCATGCCTATTAGTCATTAGGGTTAAATGGAGCCTTCTTGCTCAGAGGCAGTTTACCTCTGAATGGTTGTGCTAGGGAGACATTTCCTTAAAGCCTTGCTTTGGTGGGCTTTGCATGGGTATCTGGTTGTCACTGTGAGAGCACCATGCAGTAGAGTCTGAACAATTTGGGTGAATGGGGCACTGCCTCACCAACCTCAGGCTGCTCCTAACTTCCTGCCTTTGTTCTTACAGCCAGTCTTGGATTTGGTCCTGCCTATTAGCCTCTTCCTCCTCCTTAGTCTCAGGTTGCCCATGTATAACTCAGCAGGGAGGAGATTGTGCAGGGGGTGGGGGAACCTAGAATTAGTTGGCTATGCCTGTCATTGCCTCTGATGCCCCCTACTGTTGGGCTCCCTGCCTCTCACCCTACCAATCCCAATGGGCTATCACTGACCAGGTGAGCCTTAGGTATGATCAAGTGGGACTCTTCTTATAGATTAAGATAATTATGATAATGGTTTAAATTTCTAAATTGCAAGCTAACAAAAAAAGCCAACTACCAACCCTTCCACAAACACATTTTTCAGTTATCGGATGTGAGGAAGAAATCCAATGTGGACATTTCAGAGCTTGTCGCCTTCCAACCTCTGGATCTCTCTGTTTTGCTAATACAGTAGAAGATTAATTTCTCACAGTGCACACAGCCTAGACTTTGGCACTCATGTTTAGTGATGTGTAGAGCTCTCCAATAAGTTTAGGGCTTCTTTTTTCATCCACCGTTGGGAAGTATATTTAAAAGCAATTGCTTTTTATAGATTTAAATTACAAAAGTCCTGATATCATGTAAAAAGCTCTGCAACTCATGCAAGCATACAAATGTGAAAATCTTAAGGGGCCCCAGAAAGATACTCAGGACTAATATGAATGTAAATAGGATTAGCTGCCTGCATTAGTGTCTGAAATGCAATTTAAAGTGCTTTGCTTTCTGGTTGCTCTTAAGATATAGTCGGAAATATATATTTTACTAGCACTCAGACGTACCACTAATTATTGATTTTCTTTCCCCACGCCCCACCCTGTAAAACTAGTCAGCCTTACAAAGTTGGTATTGTTTATTGACAACTCTGTTAATAATGGCTCTCCCCCCCCCCATCCTCTTACAGTAAAGGAACTGCAGTTGCTTTAAATTTGCTGTCAAAAGATATTTGAAACCATAGCGGTAGAAAAGAGAACAAAGGGGCAGTCAGAATGAAACAGAGGATAAGACTTAGATGTACAGTGAGCATTGCATTGACACGCTTGGAAAAGACGGGTTCAGCGACTCAATCTCTGAGCTCGCTGGCATAAAAAGGGGGGGAAAGGAGATGATAAACATATTAAAAGGAGGATACAGATTTATTTTCTTCTTCTTCTTAATACGAGTGCATAGAAGTGGGGTCGGTTCTCTCTTGCTGAAAGAAGGGGAGGCAATTGTTGTTGACAGACGTCAGTTCTGCCCAGATTCTGAGACAAGGAATTGTCAAGATTCATAGAGCTGGAGGTGGTTAATACAATTTTGATTATGTTTGTGGTGTGTGTGTGTGTGTGTGTGTGTGTGTGTAGAATTAAAATTGCAATAGTACTTTCATTCTGTATATGTTGTAGAAATATTTCGGGGGGGGGGCTGCATGGTTTGATTCTAGGTATGCCAGCTCAATGGTAGAACATCTGCTTTGTATGCAGAATTTCCCCAGCATCTTCAGGTAGGGCTGGGAATGTCCCCATCTGAAACTCCAGAGAGCTTCTGCCAGTCAGTGTAGACAATACTCAGCCAGATAAATCACCAGTTAGACTTGGAATAAGGTTTGTTTCTTGTGTTCCTATATTTAAGGATTTGATTTGGTCTGCATTTATAAGCAAACCAGCCAGCTATATTTCTGTTTGTGTACTTCTGCAAGTTTACAGCTAAGAAAAATGCACCAAAATATATATTTTGGGGTGCAATCTATACAAAGATACATATTTAATCATTTCTGTTTTGAGGGTAATAAGCAATGCAAACAACTGCTTACCAGTGAAACAGTTCAGGGATTGATCAGCTCTGGATCAGGAAAGAGAAACTGTGGTCCTCCAGATGCTGCTGGACTTCAACATCTGTCTTCTTAGAGCATTGGTTATGCTGGCTGGGCTGATGGGAATTGTAGTTCTGGAGGGCCACAAGTTTCCCATCCCTGCTTTATATTGTCTGTGTTATGTATGTGGCTGCTACGCACTTCCTCTTTTTTTTTTTTAAATGATATTTATTAGAAGTTTCAAAAATTACAAAAAAAGACAAAAAAGAGAACAACAAAAAATTAACAAAACATACATAACAGTACATCAAAAAAGAAAAAAACTCACACATAAAAACCAATACACCAATAACAATAAAAACACACATCCAATATTCCATATCTCCATCCTTCATTTACTTGTTTCATCGACCTCCTCACACCTCCCTTTTTGTATTCTAGTTTAGTTATTTGTTTCAGCAAATTCTTTCCATCTTTCTCAATTTTTATTGAATAATTTGTCTTAACATTCTAACCTATTAGTTAACTCAGCAAATCCTTTCCATCTTTCACTATATTCTGTCATTCAATTTACCTTAATTTATTTTAACCTTATCTTTCTATAAAATACCTTAAAGCTTAAAACTTAATATTTATTTGTACATAATTCCTTATATCATTTCTACTAAAGCCAAATATTTTCATTCCAACATTTTCCTAATGCTCATTAATTTTACACTAATTCCCAATATAAGTAAAAAAAATTTCTTCCAATCTTCCTCCAGCATCTCTTCTTCCTGGTCTCGGGTTATGTCAGTCCTTACTGTCTGTTCCATCTAGTCCATCAACCTGGTAATATCATGTCCGAGGCTCTTAAGTCTCTTCCATGTCCCTTCTGCAGATCTTCTTGTTTGTACTTGCACTTTACCTTATCTTTTGTTGATCTCTTTCTTAATTCGTTTCCTTTCTCATTGAGGAGTAGGTCTCGGGGATGTTCCAACTCAAAAATATCTCCGTCTCTCCTCAGCAGATCGGCCCATTCCCCACAGTCCCATTCCCCACAATCAACAGTGTAGTCCAGAAAATATTTAAAGGCATGTTTCAAAGTCCCTCCAAACTTAAGGGCCCCCACAACTCCAGACCCCCCCTGGCCCACTCCAGATTCAACCTTCAACAACAACGGCTTATGCTCCTGTAGGGCCTCGGGCTTCTCCATTTGTATTACTTGAGGTTCAACAGCAGCCTCCTCCATTATCTTCTGCATTTGCACTTGCTCTGTCAAAGCATGTTCCTGAGTTGGCTCCTGGATGGTTTCTGTATAAGTATTCACTGTTTGTCCAAAATTTTTGATTGCAACAGTCATCAAGTCCATCTTCTCATGAATCTGCTCCAACAAAGCGCTTGTCTTGCAAAAGGCAAGCACCAAAGCTTCTTCCAAACACATTTTTGTTCAAGGTCACAGTCTGATCCCATGATCCTTATCACCGCAGCTGTAGAGTCCCCAGATCGACTCCAGCAACAATTTAACAAGCTCCCTCTAGAGGAGACAATTTCTATTTGTATCCATCTTTTGAAAGCAGCTCCAACAAAAGAAAGTTACTTTCATTTTTCAGATTTCTTGTTTCTTTTAAATGCAAAAGGCAACACTGGAGACAATTTGTTTCTGTTCTTTAACTATCTGTCAAAGGATGCTCCTTTCACAGTCAATGAACTTCACCAAAAATCTCTGTCTCTGACACCCCGTTCCCAGGTTTGAGATGGTGGAAATTTATCTTTCTTTACTCTCTCTCCTGAAGGCTTAAACAGTCAAAATTCCCCCTCTTTACTCCTGCTTCCAAGAGGGGTTTAGATGGTTAAAACAGGAGGAATTTTAAACCTTTATGTACAACTTTCCAGACTTTAGCTTGCACAATTTTTGCTTCAGGCTATTTACAAAAGTGGAAGGCGGACTTCCTGTTTAGAACCTTCCCGCTCGAGTGCCAAATTAAAATGTTTCTTAGCCCAATTTTCCGTTCTACTCACGGGTACTTGTTTAGAGTCCAATTGTCCACAGGAAAAAGTCAGCGCTCTCCGGCAATGGCTGTGAGGCTTCACTCCACAAAAATAGCAGTCGATTCAAAACACCGCGCCGCTCACCCCACGTCACTTCGGATCCCCGAAAAAGGGGTTTCCTTGTGTGTAGGGGGGGCGCTCCTGGTGTCAGCCGAATCCCACGTTCCCAGGCTTCCTCCGCCTGGGATTTTTAAAGGGTCTCCGCCTTTGCCGCGGCGGCAAGACCCGATTTTCGCTGAGCGGGTTCCTCTGGATCAGAGGAATTCCTCCATTGCCGATGGCGCTAACCTGGAAGTCCCCGCTGCTACGCACTTCCTTGTCAAAGACGCAATATAACAGCGTTTGTGAGGTGTGCCTATAATAGCTATTTTGAAATTCCCCTGGGCAACCAAGACAAGAAATGGGCTCCACATATTGTTTGTTACAATTGTGAGGAAATGCTTAGAGACTGGACAAAAGAAAAACGGAAGAGTATACCTTTTGGGGTTCCCATGGTTTGGTGAGAACCCAAGGATCACACAAGTGACTGCTATTTTTGTTTCCCAGTGGTATCTACAAGCTGTTGTTATTCAGGTACTCGGTAAAGCCTTTCTGTTGTCCAAGCAAGAAGCTGACCATTTTGAGATCCACACAGATGATCCAGTTGTGCTCCTCACCATGTTCACTTCCTTCATCTTCAGAAGTGACAAACCCCTTAAAAACTGAAATTGGGAGTTCCTCAGAGTGCGGGATAGGTTAATTGCTGAAGGAATACTGGGATAGGTGATAGAATGTTGGTTTTTCTTGCTCATATCCTTCGTATTGACCAGACAAAAATAGCCTAACAAAAGGCATCAGGCTTGTTTACACATTTTTGTCTACTTGAAGAAGCCATGGTCTGATCTGAAAAATACAAATATTTAGGTTACAAAACTATAAAAATAAAGAAAAATTAAGTTTGCAAAACAATAATTACCGGGGTAGATCAACGTGTCAGTGTCCACTAATCCCCAGTGAAAATATGACATATCGGCAAAAGTCGGAAATTGAAAGGTGTCAATGCAACAAAATTTTTGTTTCTCAGTGATCCCAGGATTGACCCTAGAATTATGTAGGGTATAATTATACCTATATAATATAACCATATAAAAGAAAATTATTTCATAGCTGTATTCAATCCATTTCATTTTGGGATTATCCCTAATTGCACTTGGTGATATCTCTATGAAAGTATGAATATAACAACAATGATTTAAGAGAATAATGGATGTCCTTGGTTTGTACCTTTGCCAAGTACAAATTTCCCTAATTTAAAAGCAAAACAAAAACTTTAAATGACCACTGAAATTATTGTAAACTTCAGTAATATATTTACAAAAACATTTTATTTCATTCTTCCAAAGATTTGCTTATCACTCTTTAGCAAAGCTTCCTAGGGCAGTTTACAAAAACCTTCTACCTCTTAAATGTTTGTAGAAGAAAGAGGACCATTCCAGTCTGTCAAAGGCTTTTTCAGTGTCTATGAATATGCAAGTTTTGGGGGGTTTCCCTTTTATTTGTATAAAACACAGGTGGCAATCCTGAAGACATGTCTCTAATAGGAGCACAGCTACCCAAACCTTGTGTTCTGTCACACTGGAGGAAGTTTGCATGAGGTGGCGTCAACCTTCTCCCCAGCTGTGCCAGGCTCTGCTGCCATCGAAAGCACAGGTGGGTGGAACCTACTGCTGCTGGTATCCACAGTAGTGGAAGCCAGCTTACCCCCTCCAAAATGGGGCATTTCAAGGGCAGGTGATGGGGTTAGACTGAACTGGCCACCTGCAAAGTTTCACCTTCTTCCTTGGCTGGCAAAAACAGTGGGGATGCAAACGCAACAGTGGCTTTGCCATTCTCTGAAGCTAGGCTGTTGTCTACTAGGAGTCTGGATTGTGTGTTGAGTAAGTTGAACTTAGAATCATAGAATTGTAGAGCTGGAAGGGACCCAAATGGTCATCTAGTCCACCCCCTTGCAGTGCAGGAACCCATCTAACATGAATAGGTATTTTGTTTATGTAGCAAGAGTTATATACCCCCTTCTGTCTCAGCAAAGGATTGCACTGGAGGTTTATCAGCCTTCTGGTAATATTTGTTGGTTTCCTGTGCTTTATCAACCCCAATGCATATTCATTAATGCTGTTCAAAATAACAGTATTTAACCTAATAGTGATGATAGCAGTCTACAAGATCTACCAGGAACTTCTTAAGATAAGAGGAAAACATATTGCCTTAGCCCCAGGATTGTTTTTCTTATTGTTATGTGATGGAGTAAACCGTAATATTAAATGTAAGAATTAATATTTTATTTGTTGATTGCTGCACAGTAATCAGCTGTTCGGAAATGGTAATCCTCGGAAGATCGAGACTTATCCACTTGGCATAAAAGTAGTTGGAATTTTATTTCAATCATTCAACCAATCTCCTTTATTGGCATAGAAAAGTGCATCATATACATGGATCAGAACACAACACAGTTGAGAAAATATACTTTACGAGATACTTTAGGAAAAAACTAATGCAGCTAATGACAATATGCAAGGACCCCTATAAATATCTGCCTCAGGAATATGAAAAGCATGAGGTGATATAGATAATACATTTGTAATATGTTTATTTGGTGCCTCTGGCATCAATTAAGAATCATCATCAGTTTCCTGTATGTAATGTTTTTTGGAATCCTGTATTGGGGGAAGGTTATTTATTTATTCTGATTAATAAAATATTTAATAAATAAACAATGTTCCTAGTTTAATATCCAGGTTAAGCAATGCTATCAGATAGTGCTTGATTATTGTTGCATTTTATCCCACCCATTCTCCAAGGAGACTGGGGTTCCACCACACCTGTTGCCTGTGCTCCTCTTTCATCCTCATGGTCACCCAGGGAGGTAGGTAAGAGGAAAGGATAGTGACCTCCTGTGAGTTTCACAGCTGAGCATGGATTTGAACCTAGGTCACTCTAATCCAAATTCAGGTATGTAGCCGTGTTGGTCTGACGCAGTCGAAATATATATATAAATTGTCCAGTAGCACCTTAGAGACCAACTAAGTTTGTTCTTGGTATAAGCTTTCGTGTGCATGCACACTTCTTCAGCTACACTGAAACAGAAGTGTACCCTAATTCAAGTCAGCCTTATGTGAACTCAGACCACCAGTTCATCTAGCCAAATACAGGAAACACTGAGTGGCAGAAGCTGTCTTGAGCTGCAGACTGGGGACCTTCTCAGAAGATGCTGGAGGTCAAGCCTGTGTCCTTGTGCATGCAAAGCAGATGCTCTACCACCGCCCTTCCCCTTTAACATGCCTTTATTTATGTATTTTTAAAAATGCATTCTTTAAACTGTCCTTTTGCAATGTGGGCTTCTGGCAATCTAACTGCTTTTATCAGCAAACTGTGGCATATTAAGTTTGTCAAAGGACTCCGATATTTTTATCCAGGTCTGGGTTTCCTGAATGGTACAACTTTTTCCCCCCTTATTAAGTTGCTCAAACTCACTTGATACTTCTGTTGGGGAACAGTGTAATATGTTTCTTCTTTAGAGGACGGCATCAAGTTTAGTGTCTTTTCGCTTTGGTAGCTAATTAGCTAAGAGTTTTCTTGGATTGTTTCCAAACTCAGTATCCTTTGTTCCAGATAGTTCAGTTTTTGTCTTAAACTGTTGTCACCCTCTGCACACAAATGCTGCTGCTGCTGTTAATAATAGTAGCAATAATAATATAATAATAATTTTAGCAGTTTACCGCACTCACTTAAAAAAAAAATCCCCTTGTTTGTGCATTTGTTTTTATTTCCTATATGGAGATCAAGGCAGCATACATTATTATCCTCTCTCCCATTTTATCCAACCATGTGAGGTAGGTTGACCTGAGAAATGAATGCTAGGTCCACACCATACATTTAAAGCCCATGACTTTCCCCCAAGATCCTGTTAATTTGTTAGTATTGTGAATTGTTGCTATGCAGGGGTGGAGCTACGGTTCCCATGATTCTTTGGGAGGCATTGTGTGCTTTAAATGTAAGTCGGATGTGATTTAAACGTATGGTGTAGATCTGCCCAGTGACTGGTCTCATGTTACCATGTGAGCTTCATGACTGAATGGGAATGTGAACCCATATCCTAGTCCTCTACACTGCACACTGTAGTTTGCCTTAATTCCTGGTCATTTCCTTCTTTCTCTTGATTTCTTCAAATATGATGACTGTTTCAACAACAACAACAATAACAACAACAACACAGCAATCACTGCCTCCCTGATGATTTCATGTCATCCCTTGTGTTATATTCTGACTGTAATATATTTGTAATTCTCTTGTGGGAAGAGCCTTTCTGCCATAATCTTGGCAGATTATTCAAATGCCAGTTGCTAATTTGTGACGACCAGCTCTCCCGTTTTAATGTCGTTTTATTCCCCTCACAGAGCTACGATTTCCAGAGTACTCTGGGAAGGAGGATTGATTGTTAAACCACTCAGAGTTTGTAGCTCTCTGAGGGGGAATAAGGGTCTCCTAACAACTCTCAGCACCCTTAGCAATATATACTTAGCAGGATTATTTGGAGGAAGCAATGGGTGTTTAAAGTGGTATGATACTGCTTTAAATGTGTGGTGCAGATGGGGGCTTAGTTAAGACTGTTTTCAGTGGGTCTACCCCGACTGTGACTTAATCGCATAGAATAAATTATTTCTAAATTTGCATCCATGCATATAAATCAGTGCATGCAAATTAGCACCCTCTTTTTGAACAAGGTCTCCATGTACAAAAGAGGTATACATGCGGATCTCATGCTTTCTTTGAAATGTGGATAGGAACTTCATGTGAGCATTGGGACCAAATGGAAAGCAGATCACTGTGTCAAGGCCCAAATCTCTACTCTTAATTGTGATTCAGGTTTCCTTTAGCCAATGTAGAGAAGAGCTGATAACATCTAATTATTTTTAATTATACACAAATAAAACAAGAGCCCAAATGAGACCTAGATACTGCTCTGAAGTGTTTACAGAAATAAAAATAAATGAGTGTTCATGTTTTGCTTTGTTTTTTTGTTTTTTAATATTATTTTTAATATTTTTTTTTTCAACTGTTCAGGTTGAATTAATGTGAGGGACATGAATATGTATTGAGAGTGTTAATTCTTTGGGGTTTTGAAAATTCTTACAACCACATAATTAAATGAGTGCCTTTAGAAATACTGATAAAACCCATTGCCATTCAAATATCCATACAAGACAACAGGGGCCGTAAGCTCTAGGCTTCAGAGATTACTTTGGCTACCAGCCAGTATTTATCACAACATTTCCATCTTAGAAGATAAAATTTAATCATTTTTATTTAAATATAAATCAAAATTAATGCAGCTTCTTAAAAGGAGATGGTATAAACTAATCACAATATCTTTATTTTAGGGACGCTTTGACTTCATTGTCTTGATTCAAAGCTGAAATGCCAGCCTTTGTTGCTTTTTGATTTCTCTTTGTGAGTGCGTGTGTATGTCTTCGTATTCCCCCCTCCCCTTTTCGATAGGGAGCACAAGGAAAGGGGATGTGACCCAAATTCAGTCCCATCTCCTAATTTTGCCAACATCAAAAGCATTCCTAATGCTTTCACATGCTGTCTCTCCAAGTGGTGATGCCTGAAAACCATACATTGGGGATTTCTCTGTTTTCTAAGCGTGCACCATCAACCCAGTGCCTGCCTTTTTTTTGCCCCTCTGTTCACAGCAGGGCCCACACAGCCATTTTGCTGCCTGATTCAATGGTAGGGCCAGCTCTACCATTAGGTAGAGTGAGGCAGAATGGTGACAAAACAGGGTGGGGAATACAGATGGAGGTGCCATGCGGTCTGCAAACAGCAACAACAGAAGCCAACTAAACAGAGTTAAATCTTACTTTGTTACAGTGGCAATCCTCCGTGGCAATGGAGGGCTGCGAAATGCATGGCATACCCAGCTTTCTCCAGCAGAGAAAAATGCTGGCTCAGGAAGAATTCTGTTACAGTCGCTGCATAATGCTCATCCTGCATATGTAAGAAATTGTTCTTTTAGTGTGGCAGTGTGTACACTTTGGAACTCCCCGCCTATTGAAATCAGGGAGGTGCCTTCACCTTCAGCGCCTGCTAAAAACATTTTTTGCTTAGGCAAGCCTTTCCAGACATGCAAAACACTGTCAAATGTCTTAATCTGTTTTGCAGCTTATCGTGGGTTTTTAATTATTTTTGGATGTTTTGAACAGTTGTTTTTAACTGTGTTTCTTTTGCTGATGATTTCATTGTGTTTCCCCCCTTTTGTAAACTGCTTTAAGTTTTGTTTGTTTTTACAATCAAGCAGTATATAGATTTTGTGAAATAAATACACTGCATATTTGGCAGGATGAATCGGTTTCTTTCTTTCTTAAATAAATAAGGCTGAATCAGCTTCTTCCTTCCTTCCCTCAGTAAATAAGGCTAAGGCAAAAAGCAAGCTGAGGAGGCTTCTGGGTTTCCATGTCTTATTTATTTATTTTATGTTAAGCAACAGCTCTTGAATACTAACAGGCAATTTCTGAGCTTCAGCTTCTTGACCTAAGGCTATGTTGGTATTAGCTGTTATCACCCTTTAGCTATTCAGAATAAGTGGGGCACTTCATTAGTTTCTCTGCTAAAGACAAAAAAAAAAAATCTGTTTGTTTAAACTAGGAGATCTTAATGCCCTGTTTCTTTCACACCATTTAGGAGATTTCCCATAAGCAGGGGCTCCCTTGAAGTTGTTGTCTCTTTTTAAAAAAGGGGGGAAATCAACATTTTTTCAGGTGCTGCACAAACTGGCGATTAACTTCCAGCAACCTTTTTTTTCCTAAGGCTGTCATTGTCTGGGTTCGTATGTGCACATGGGAGAGGGGCTGGGGATATTGATCAAACAACTTCTTCTTTTTGGCAGCTATTTTAAAGGGTGATGCTAAGAATGGCAGTGGAATTTCTACTGACAGTACATGGCGTGGAAGAGCTACATTGATGAGACCAACCATGTGGGTTGCCCATAGGCATCATGAATGGCCCTTGTGGGAACAGGATGCCAGACTGTTTATTTAATTTTATTATTTTATTTCCTTTATAAAGAGGAAGAAAGAAAGAAAGAAAGAAAGAAAGAAAGAAAGAAAGAAAGAAAGAAAGGGTGCTCTAGGTGGCACACAGTGGTACCTCGGGTTACAAATACCTTGGGTTACAAACACTTTGAGTTACAGACTCTGCTAACCCTGAAGTAGTACCTCAGGTTAAGAACTTTACCTCAGGATGAGAACAGAAATCGTGTGGTGGCGGCGCAGCAGCAGTGGGAGGCCCCATTAGCTAAAGTGGTACCTCAGGTTAAGAACGATTTCAGGTTAAGAACGGACCTCTGGAACAAATTAAGTTCGTAACCAGAGGTACTACTGTACTAGGTTCTCCCTCACTCCCCGTTTAATCCCCACAACATCCTTGTGAGGTAGGTTGGGCCAAGAGGCAGTGACTGGCCCAGTGAGTTTAATAGCTGAGAGGAAATTTGAACCTTGGTCTCTGAGGTCCTAGTCTGACACACTAGCTCGATGGGCCTTTCGTCTGATCTAGTGTGTGTGGTGGGGGGAGGGTTTCTTACGTTGTTATGACGATGCTTTTATTTATTTTATGGATTTACCAAAACTATGTCTAGCCCACCCTTTGTCAGTGCTGATAGCAGGGCAGGCACAACATAGAATAAATCGTACCGCTGAACTGATACCTAAACAACAAAATAACCAAAGTTTGTTTCATTGTTGTTTAGGTATTAATCCAGCACTTTGCTAAAAATAGCAAAGCTGATCTCAGTGATGACCATTTCCATTTCTATATAGCTGTCTTCTAAAGCCCATATCTAGCATTACACCACCCAGAAGTGCCTTAGGACAGTGTTTCCCAACCTTTTTTGGGCAAAGGCACACTTGTTTCATGAAAAAAATCTCGAGGCACACCACCATTAGAAAATGTTTAAAAAATTAACTATATATAAAGTAACTCTCTTTAATAGGCATCAAATAAACACAAAGAAAGTACCGTATTTTTCGCCCCATAGGACGCACTTTTCCCCCTCCAAAAATAAAGGGGAAATGTGTGTGCGTCCTATGGGGCGAATGCAGGCTTTCGCTGAAGCCTGGAGAGCAAGAGGCATCGGTGCGCACTGACCCCTCTTGCTCTCCAGGCTTCAGGAAGCTGTCCGCAAGCCTTGCGCGCCCGGCAGGAGCTCCCGCCCAGCGCGCAAGGCTTGGGGCGGCAGCCTGTTGCCCGAAGCACAGGGAGCCCTCCGGAGGGCTCCCCGTGCTTCGGGCGAGTGTCTGCAAGCCTTGCGCGCCCGGCAGGAGCTCCCGCTGGGCGCGCGAGGCTTGGGGCGGCGGCACGGGGCGGCCGGCCGAAGCGAGCGGCGATGGGATTTGGGAGGGAGCTCGCTCGCTGCCCCGCGTGTGCTCGCCGCTGCCGCCGCCCCGCCTCTCGCCGCCGGACTCGCCCGCCTCCCTCCCACGGCACACCAGGCAACGTCTTGCGGCACACTAGTGTGCCGCGGAACACCGGTTGGGAAACACTGCCTTAGGATCACTGATGAAAATGGTCAGAGGCATAATTTTCAGGGGTCCATGGCTCCAGGTCCAATCCCTCACATCTCCAGGTAGGACAGGGAATGTCCCCGCCTGAAGCCCTGCCAGTCAGTCTAGTTGATCCTAAGGTAGATAGACCAGATTGACTCGATTTAAGACAGCTCCTAAAGCCAAACTCAATGATCAGCTCTTGCATACTTTCAAGCTTAAATTGCAAAAACCTGCAGTATATATACTTAAGAGTATTAAGGTTTTAAAGTACTGACTTAATGCTATTGTTCCAATTTGTAGGTCTTGTAACAGCCAGATATTGGTGCCCTAAAAGATGGGATGGTGTTTGGGAACAATTGTGCACCCCCCTTGCCTGTCCTAATTGGTACCACTGATTTCGTTTGTATGGTGTAATCCACAAAGTCAATCTTCCATTCATTGTTGGTTCTGAGGCCATTGAAGGGTTGTAATTAGTCTATCTCCACACTTACAGGAGTGATCTACTATCATGCATGACGTAATGTATGAGAGATGCAATCTTCTAGTCATCAATCAAAGCAGATCTCACAATCTGTGAACACCTCTGTATTATTCTGGAGCTTGGGGAACTTCAGATCTGGGCAGGTGTGTCCCTCACCTTACATTACTCATTTGACGCAACCTAAAACTGTGGCAAACAACTGCATTGTGAAAATGCTTGAAACCGATCTATGGAATCATTTTGAATTGGTGTTCTCTTGCATGTCTTATTTTGGATGTTTCCTAAACATATCCCCCCCCCCCGAGTGTGTGTGTGTAGCTGATTTCAAAGACCAGAAGGTCATCAAGAGCATCACCTGGTTATCCACAGAGGTCAACCATAAGAGATTGTCCATTTCCATTTTAGGTATCTTTGGCAGAGCTGATATGATACACACTCTTCGGCAGGCAATGCAAATCGCATTCCAACAAGCTAATTATAGGATAAATGCCATCACTTAACTAGGCAGCAAGCATGTCCTCTCAGCATGGAGCTATCATATTATATACATTTGCTGTCTGTGGTGTAATTAACAGGATGAAAATATTACTGCCAGACACCATAAAAAAATTAACACATTATCTTAATTGTCTTTTCAGCTCAGGTAGCGCCTATTACCATTTCAAAAAAAGCCCCCTGTCTAATATACTAGATTTTCTTCCCTCTTTTTCTTTTTTCCTGAAGATGCTGTTAATCCCCTTTTCACCCTTTGATCAGTTCTTTTGATACTGTCGGACACTGACTCCTCCGTTTTTCCTTTTGAACTCTTCTTATAAAACTATTACTGAGATCTGTTGGCTTGGATCTTGAGTCTGCAGTGAACATTGGACTTGATTTTCCTTTTCTGTAACATTTGCCGACAACACTGAATGATGATACAGAAGGGGGCTGCATGGTATTGATACATGTTAGGCAGTGGTCAACCTTTTGCATTAAGATGTCCTATTTCTCGGTGTGATGGCATGGGTACATCAATTGATTGCTGGGCAAATACAGTGGTACCATGGAAGTGGAACGGAATGTGTCGTTCGACTTCCAAAACATTCGAGAACCAAGGCACAGATTTTGAAGCTCCTGCAGCCAATCAGAAGCTGTGGAAGTCACGTCGGATGTTCAGGTTCCAAAGAACGTTCAAAAACCGGAACAATCGTTTGGGAGCCAAACCATTCGACTCCCAAGGCATTTGAAAACCAAGATATGTGATCATAACTCTGAGTCTTCTAATAATTCCAGCACACTGCTTAAGCCTGTATTTATTAGAATGATGAGGACTAGTTTTTGTCCAAGACTGGTCACTGAGGTGGGACTAAAGAATTTAGTTTGTTCTATATTTTAAAATAAACTGAACATTTTTTTTATCTCTTGGCCTAATACATTGATCCTAATGTAATTATGCTCTGGATTTTGTACTTCTCTGAATTTTGAAATACAGTTCTCAGCTTTTAAAAAGGGACATGTTCACTTAAGACCACATTCGCATCATACATTTAAAGCATTATGAATCATAACATGATACCACTTAAAAGTCATGGCTTCCCCCAAAGAATTCTGGGAGCTGTAGTTAAGGGTGCTGAGAGTTGTTAGGAAGCCCCTATACCCCTCAAAGAGTTACAATTCCCAGAGTTCCCTGGGAAGTGAGATTGATGGTTAAACCACTCTGGGAATTGTAGCTTTCTGAGAGGAATAGGGCTTTCCTACCACACAAAGTACGAGAATGCATAAAAGAATATGTATTTTAGGATAAAATACATTTCAAATTGCATTCATTGATATAAAATAGGTATTTAGATATGCTTTTTGGCACAGTTTTAAAAATAGCATGAAATGGGTTTAAGAAAGAACACAGGCAAAACTGTCTGGGAGCAGAAATAGGCTGATCCCAACTTTGAGGTGGACATTGGTCAGTGCTTTACGTGTACAAAAGCAAAGCTCTGTGGCTGTATTTATGAAATCCCCAACACCTCTAGTCTAGGAGACACTTCCCACATGATGCAGAGGACATCTCAGAAAGACTTTGAAGGTGAGATCAGTAGCAGCAGCAGTTTGACACACCTGCCTGCAATGATCCTTGAAATTTTACTCTTAGGCACATTTAAAGCACATTTGAAGCACATTCTTTTCCTCAATGAATTCTGGGTGTTGTAGTTTAGCCCTCACAGAGTAACAATTCCCAGCAGCCTTTAGCAAACTATGCTGTGCAGAATTCTTTGAGGGAAATAATGTGCTTCAAAGATAGAGTGTGTATACAGCCCCAGTCTTTATAACTAGGTCAAGTGGAGCCCTTAGATTACAGTCGACAAAAAAAACTTAAAACAAAGAAGAGTGTGCTGGTTGCCTGCCGAAGGTAATTGAGAAAACCAGTCTTGCCTATTTACCTCATTGTTGACGGGTAGGAGCAAGACACATGGCTAACAGATTTCCCTCATGTTTGCCCCTTGGGAGGACGTCTCCCACCCCCATCAGGAGTTTGGAGGCTGATCACAAGGCTTACTGAGTGATTGTTTTGAGACCGTGAGAAGTGAAAATACCAGAATGACAACCCATGTCAATATCCTGAGGAAATCGCTTCTCCAAATTTGATTTTGTGGTTGCTAGTTCCCTGGGAACTAGGATTGTTAAAACACTCTGGGGATTGTAGCTCCATGAGGGGGATAGGGGTTTTCCTAACAACACTCAGCACCCTTAATGAACTACAATTCCCAAGATACCTGGGAGGGTGGAGAGAGAAGCCCAAGTATGATGCAGCTTTAAATGTACAGTGCAGATTTGGCTAATGAAAAAAAATGCTTCTTTGTTGATTTTTCCTTCCTGATTTCATGGAACTATACCCAAGGACATCATACCCCATGCCTGATGCTTCTGCCCAGTCTTTGGGAGCCCTTCTCATTCTGACAGAGTTATTCAAGAACTTGCTTAAGGTTTTGAGCTGAAATAATATTTCTCTTCTGATTACTTTTGAACTCATTGAAGGAAAACGCTCTGAAACATAATTTGTGACAGGCCCTGGCTTTGAAGATCTATCAGTCACATCGACTGCGCTGCGGGCATGTCAAGCAGCGGGCGAGAGAGAACCCATCAATCATGCTGGAGAGAGTGCCGCTTGTCAGGGAGGCTGTGCTTGCTTCCGTCTACCTGTCTGCTTCCATAGCAGCATCCATTGCAGTTGAATTGAAGAGACCCAACAGCGCAGCTGGTTTGGGGATGGGACGTATCTCTGTAGCAATGTGCATGCATACTTTGCATGCTGAATGTCCCAGGTTCAATCCTTGGTATCTCCTGTTACCGTAAATGGTCAGGCTAAAGGACGCTGCTGGAAAACCTGGAGAACAGCTGCCAGTCTGAGTCTTGTATCCAACTAAGATTCATGTTGAGTAGACCCATTCCAAGTAATGCCCATTAATTTCAGTAGGACTGATTATTATTATTTTTTAAAAAATTCATATACTGCTTAATTGTAACCTCACTTTCCAAATACCTCTAGGTGGTTTGAAGCAATATAAAGCAAAGCATTGAGAATATCGATACAAAAAATTACTAAAAGTTTAAAATATTCAAAAAGTGATTAAAATCAACAGCAGCTAAAAGAAATATAAGACTAACTTCTTCAAGTCTGGAGAGGCTTGCTTAAACAAAATAGTTTTTAGCAGACAGTGAAAAGTGTATAGCGAAGGCCTGATGTCAATAAGCAAGGAGTTCCAAAGTTGAGAAGCTGCCACACTAAAGGACCAATTTCTTACAAATGCAGAACAGGTATTATGTGCACTGGCGGAGGAAGAGGGGGCGGGGGGAGCGTACCGCCCCCGGCACCACAATCCCGGTGGGGTGCCATCATGGCTGTCCCCCCTGTGCTGGGCGCCACGCCCCTGTGGATGGCGCAGCATGCCCCCAGGATGTACGCCAAGCCCCTGTGGGCAGCACGCCATGCCCCCGGGACATGCACCATGCCCCTGCGGGAGGCGTGCCACACCCCCGTGGGACACACGCCAGCCATGCCCCCACCTGCTCTCCATCCCTGGTGCTGGAGCTGCCACTGATTATGTGGCACCTATTACAGTGCCAGTTCTGCAGACTGAAGTGATCAAATGGGCATACTGTATACGGGGTATTTAATTTAGCGCTGAATTCAACATACTCATTCCAGTGAACAAACTTCAGATTCACCTTTTTAGTTTCACATGATCTATCCCAACGAGTCCCTCCATAGCAATCTCTGAGAGGCAGGCTGTCCCCACGCTCATTTCAAGATACCGTACTACTGGGCAACAAAATCAGTCTCTTTCCTAGCATGCCTTGAGGCTTTTATTTGCTTACTCAATTTTTCCAAGAATGCCACTTGTGGGATAGAATCAGGCCATTCAGTGCTTCACGGTGCCTCCTGCTATCAGAGCATCCCTCAGCCTTCCCTTTTCCAGGTGAAACACACCCAACTCCCTCAACTGTTCCTCATTTTCAGACCCCTTTTTGTCTTGTTCATCCTCCTCTGAACACACTCCATCTTTTCAATATCTTTCTTAAACTGTGATGCCCACAACTGGTGATGGTGTGACCAAGGCCCCATGTCAGTTAAATAGAGGAGTGCTTCAAACAGAGGAAAATCTTGTACTAAAGTAGGATGGATGGTCCCCCTGTGCAAGATTCCTTGATGTTAGGGAGCTTGTTGCCCAGATGAAGTCCCCTTCCAGGAAAAGGGAGTTATATAGGCCAGAAAGGAGATGACAGTAACCAATCACAATGCAAAGATGTTGGGACTGGAGAAATTACTCAAGCCTATTCTTTTCCACAGAGAAGGTTTCTGGACCAGCTCCAGAAATGTCTACAGCTCATGGCTTCTGCTGATGACTCCAGCAAGTATAAGGATGTCTTGTGTGCTGATCTCCAGTTGCTATGGGCTTTTGGGGAGCCAGAGAGCAATAGGGCTGTTTGTAGGGGGAACAAGAGTCTCTTCAACAATATGAACTGCCTATGGAAGGACTCAAACTAATCTCCATGGGTTTTAACCTAGATCATAGCAGAGTAATTGCCTGGTTAGAAGAGGCAGCACACAGAGAGGCTGTCTAATGCAGTTTTGTTCTTCTGAACATAAATCCATTTTTATTAAAATAAATGTTTCCTTTCTGGACTGCAAAAACACTTGACCTTCTAAGAAGGAAGAAGCAGGGGGTTGCCCAGGGCTCTCGCATCTCTATAAAAATCTTTATGAATAGAAAGTGGTCTTAAACCTGAAAGCTTTCCAACCCCAATATTATACAGAAAATCAATGATGGGGGTGGGTGGGGGAAAGGACAGCATTTTTGCAAGAATTCCTGTCATCTTGCATGACACATTCCTATGTCAGAGCTTGTCTGACATAGTGAAGACATGGGGAACCAGAGGCTGGAGGCATGAAACAAGACACCTGCTTTTACAAGAATGATCACAGTGTAGTTGGGATTGATTCATTTAGCCTGTAGGTATAGAGCAGGATTGGGGAACCCTTGGCACTCCAGATATGGATGAACTACAACTCCCACCAGCCCTAGCAAGCATGGAGGGCCAAAGGTTCGCCACACCTGCAATAGCTTTTATATCTCAGCCCAATAACTGAGATCATTCGAAGGAACACTCTTAATTGTTCCCCATGTTACTGAGGCTCTGTTGCCCTTTACCAGAAGATGGCCATTTTAGTGTCCCTGATCACATGCTGTGGAACACTTTCCCCCCAGAGATCTGGCAGGCATGCTCACTTTTGACTTTCAGGCCTCTTCTGAATAATAATAATAATAATAAGACTTCTTTGTGCTGACAGCATACCTTCCAAGTGCCGTGGAAAAAATCGGACACTTTCTCGCACTCATGCGTGCTGTGCTCTCACTCCGAAATAGTATTTTTTCAGGGTGAGAGTGAGGTGCAAGTCACATGACTCTCCCAGGAGCACCTCCCAGTTTTGGGTTGGAAGAACTTGGAAGGTACGTGACAGGCCTGTGAAGTTGTTAATTTTTTTAATGATTGTTTTGTGTTTAAGTGTTTTAATATACGTTTTTATCACTGGCTTGTCCATTAGGGCAAGGGGGGGGGGGGCACTGCCCAACCAACCTCAGCATGTTCCTACCTGCTTACATCTGTATTTACAACCAGTCCAGGGCACAGCACTGCCTGCCAGCTTGATCTTCCATTCTCAGCGTCATCTTGCAGAATTCAACAGGGAGGAGGAAGGGGACAAAAGCAGAATTCATAGGCTCCATATATCGTTGGCTCTGGCTCCACCTGCTGTGGGCCTCCTTGCCTTCTGCCTCACCAGTCCCAATGGGCATCAGCCTCCACTGGCAAGGCGGTTTCACAAGTGACGGATTCATAGGCTTTCAGAATGGAACTCTGTACACCAGTCTCTGGTGTGTCGAAATGCTCAGTTGAGGGAGGGTTGTAAAAAGCAGCTCACTCTAAAAGAAAACGGCCCTTCCAAGCCCACCTCCCCCCCGCCAACCCACCCTGAGGGATGCCAGGGCCTTCAAGGTGCCTCCGACAGCCACAATGAACTCCTGTGCTGGTCTCCTTCATTAAAGCCAGGTAGCATCTGCTTGAGCCGGTGGGAATCCCTGACCCAAAGGCCTCGCCTCAGGAGCTCGAGTGGAAAGAGAGAAGATCGCTGTGTGGAGTTTTCAGAAGTGAGTATAAAGGAAGCAGCTCACTACGAAGGCGACTGCTCCTTGCAAACTCCCCCCCCCCCAGGGGCGCTCCAAATGTATGGCCTCTTTTGTGTGCTTATTTTTGCTTTGCAAGTCTTGTTTGAATAAACAGCCTGAAGAACAGGGGGGCTTTTATGCAGGGGGCCTTTACTTTGTGTTAGATTTCTAAAATAAATAACCAGCCAGCCTCCCCCCCGCTTCTTTTTTTTTTTTTTTTGAGGTTTCGTTATTTTTTCTTCTGCCTTGAGTCTCCTGTTGTTTGTGCAAAACACTTTGAAATTGGGGCTGAGCCACAGTTCCAAATGCACCACTGACCCTTGGGATCCGTGGAGATTTTTCTCTTCCTTTCCGCTTGGAATATGAACCTTTAAAGACTGGGAAGGTCTTCTCTTGGTGTCCTGTGTCACAATGAGAATATACAGGAACACAGGAAGCCGCTGGATATTGAGCCAGACCATTGGTCCATCTAACTTAGGAGTTTTTGCATCGACTGGCAAAGTGTCTCCCGGAAAGTCTCTCCCATCTGGGACTTTTTGCATGCAAAGCATGTGCTCTACCACTGAGCCTTCCCCAACTGCATTTTTTTTTAAAAAAGAATGTTATTCAAATATGTGCAATCTAGATAGAATTTTTGCACATTTCTTACATTGCATGCATGCCCTTATTTTGCATACACCCCCCCCCCCCCCGTTTGAACAAAGCTATGGAGCCCTATGTCTGGATTATTCTCTTTCCTCCTCAGATTTCTGAAAGCTGTTCTGCCCATTACCCAGAAAGAGGTGGTAGAGTGAGATGGTAGAATTCTAGATTGTAGTACTTCACACTGCAGGTGAGCATGTTAATTTTGGAATAGCCTTCTGTCTCTCTCTGTACAATAAAAATGTAAGAATGCCATCACACAACCCCCAGTGGAAGAATTGCAGTGTTGCATCTCGATCCTGAGTTTGCACGAAGTCCTGGCAGACATAACTTTGACGCTCAGGTGACTGCTATATGGACAGGGGTATCCTGACTTCTGTTGTCTATGCTCTGCTAACCTCCAAATTAGATTACTGCTATGCACTGGCATAACGTGGGGGGGGGGCTGAGGGGACTGTCGCCCCAGGTGCAAGATGGATTGTGAGCTGTTGTGTCCTTCTCAGCACCCCATTGTGAGCTGTTGCATCCTTCTCAGCGTCCTCCAGCTGGAGGGTGGATGAGAAGCATGCAACCGTTCATGGCACCCTCCCTGTGAGCGCTGGGCTTGTAGGGGCCAGGGCACATGCCTGTTGCATCCTTCTCTGCTGCACCCTAGCTGGAGGGCACCATGAGAAGGTTGCAATAGCTCATGGTGCCCTCCCTATGAGCCCAGCGCCATTCGCAAAAGCAGCGCTGGGCTTGCAAGGGCCAGGGCTCGCACCTGCTCACGGTGCCCTGTGAGCTTAGCATCGTTTTTGCAAGTCTCACAAAGTGATGCTGGGCTCATGGGGTACCGTGAGCACACTCTGCTTTGCAGCATTGGGTAGGGGTTGCTCCAGCACCGCAGCACACCCACAGCCCTGCCCCCACAGTGTGCCCTGCACACACCTGCCCTGGGCACAGGTGGGGAACGCTCTGCTGCCACTGCTATGTTATATATACATGGGGCCAGTGCTTTTTTCTGGGAGGATGCAGGGGTACGCATACACCTAAACATTTTGTGAATCTAAGTTTGGCCTCATTATTTCAATATGAGTAGGAAAATGAGAGTGCCTCTAAACATCTTTTTTAGGGGGAGGACTGCACGGGGCTGCCTTTGAATACAGTTTGGAAACTTGTTGCAGAAGTTGTTTGACACCAATCCTGGCCTGACTGCACTGGCTGCTAATTAGTTTCTGGGCCCAATTCAAAGTGCTGGTTTTGACCTATAAAGCCTCAAATGGCTCAGGACTGCAATATATCAAGGACAGCCTCTCCCCATATGAACCAACCTGGATCATGCGATCTTCATCTGAGTCCCTGGAGGACAGCAACACGAGAACAAGTCTTTTCTGCGGTGGCTCCCCACTTGTGGAATACTCTCCCTAGGGAGACTCACCTGGTGCCTTCATTGCATATCTTTAGGCACCAGGCAAAAATGTTCCTCTTCTCTCAAACCTTGGGCTCCTTAAATAATCTATGGGAGGGGGTTTGTTTTCTTTTTCTTTTCATGCTGTGAACTGCACATAGCTTGGTTATTCATAGTTAGATTAAGTGTTTTATAAATTGTTATAAATAAGATTTAATTAAGAGCATATCATGTATTTCCAAACTAGAGCATACCTTGCACATCTTCAGATGCTCTGACATTTCTGATCTGTATTGGTTGTGGTTTCTGGTGCACATTCACATCCACTGGATCATTCCCGATTGCAGAGCATCTTGCCAGGTCTGAGTGTGTGCATGCAAGCTGTGTTTCTGCAAATGTTTCCAATTTTGGTGATCAAAGAGCTGCGGCGAACAGGCTCGTTTACTTACAGTGATGTGTCTGGATCAAAGGTTAACATTTTATGGATGGAATATTCATTTCGAGCATTGGTTTAACACCCTGCACACAGTGTATTTGGGAGCCATGGCTGGAGGATAAGTTATCACCTTCATAAAAGGAAGAAGAAGAAGAAGAAGAAGAAGAAGAAGAAGAAGAAGAAGAAGAAGAAGAAGAAGAAGAAGAAGAAGAAAGGAAATCATCCTTTCCATTATTGTCCAAAGCAGAAGATTTTGGCAGCATATGACTCTTGGCCAAGTTCAAGAGAAAGGTGGCCAATAAAACCGAAGATGATGTAGTTAAAAAATAAATTTAGGAAACCTTGTTGAAGCAATGTTGGCCATTTCAGAAAGTGAGCGATGAATGTTGAAAGCAAGACATGTGTGTTGTGAGGTCAAGCCTATTGAAGTTCAGCTTCATTGGACAGGCACTTAAAAATGAAGCAAATGGCACGGAAAGCCTTCCTCCACATCCAAAATGGGAATCCATAGATACTTAAAGAACCCAATGTTCAACACAAAACTCAACATGAGAAGTACTCATAGGTGTACCAAAGGAGAAGGTTCAGAAAAGGGCCTCCTGAATGATCAAGATGTTGGAGCAACTCCCCTATGAGGAAAGCTTGCAGCATTTGGGACTTTTTAGTTTAGAGAAAAGGTAAGAGGTGAAAGTTTTTCTCCCTCTCTCATAACACTAGAACTTGTGCACATCCAATAAAGGTGGCCGTTGGAAGATTTAGGGCAGATAAAAGAAAGGACTTCTTCAAGCAGCGCACAGTTAAACAATGGAACTTGCTCCGAGAGGAGGCAGTGATGGCCACCAAGTTGGGTGGCTTTAAAAGAGGATTGGACAAAGAAGACTATCAATGATTATTAGCCATGGTGGCTCTGCTCTGCCTCCAAGATTGGGGACAGTAATGCTTCTGAATACCAGTCGCTGGAAACCACAAGAGGGGAGTGTGCTCTTGTGCTTGACTCCTATTTGCAGGTCTCCCATCGGCATCTGTGAAAACAGAATGCTGGACTAGATGGGACATTGGCCTGATCCAGCAGGCTCTGCTTGAGTTCTTACAATGTTAATGGTACTATCAGCCTCCTTTTCACTGATGCATGCTTGTAGGTGCAGAGGTGGGTAGCAAACTCTATTTCTCAGTGATGAATTTATTTCCTTGCATGCTCCTCCAGCGGTTGCCAGTGTGGGTGCCCATGCAGGTCTTCCCTGGCACCCCTACAACCCCCACATCCCCATCCCCACACATCCTATGGTATCCAATCTAACAAATTGCAGGGTGTGATTGGTAACAGAGGGTGCAAAGTGCCCACAACAATATCTCCAGTTTGCAGATGTGCCCACAAGCCCAAAAAGGTTGGGACACCCTGGTCTATTTTCTTTCATCCTGTTCAGGACCACCAGTTTTTCAGTTCAGGGCATGTCTCAAATCATAATTAGCCATGAATTTGCAGAGGGTGGGGTAATATTTTTCCATTGTTGGCATATCGCCATTCTGGTTGCAATTAGCACATGGATTCATATCTTTGTATCCTCTTCTGGTACAGTACCCACGTGACATATCCAAATAACACTACCACAGGGTCTCGGGGGCGGGGGAAGGAATATGCTCCCAAATATTTCTCATTTCTATTAATGCAGATTCCCTAAAGGTTATAATGATCAGACCGACCCACATAATATGAAATGTGTTTTTGCTCTAGATGATTTAACCCACTCCTGCTAGTCCTCTTCATCGGCATTAATCATCCAAACTGATTCGGAATTTGGAATGGAGTCATCTCTGAATAACTCGCCCTTCCAGCCTGAAACGATTCCATTTCCTTTCTCTTTTTCCAAGCAATTCAAAGATTAGTAACACTGTAAAACATCTAAAAGGACGCTGGAAGTTTCCTGCTGCTTTGAGTGTTGTGTTAAGTTATCTTTGGAATAATTTTCTGGTTCCACTGGGGTATGATAGCAAGTTATTATGTCATGGAGCTTATTAGTATGCCTATGGGAAACATTAATTCTTCCTGACATCATACCACATTTTTCCATAAATCAAGTCACTTTTTAATGTAAGGAATTCATTGGAAGTAAAACGGGATCAGGTTGTGTTGGCAAATGCAAAGTGGGCAGGATTTTGAGGCAGCCTTGCAATACAGATGATATCCTGTATAATATGAACTGGAGAGGAATCAGTATAAAAAAAAACCCCAGTGAGTTTATCTGTTGAGGACGTTTTGATAATTGGCAGTTGTTTGTGGGATGTTTGCAAAGTCTTTTGCTCTGTTGGCATCCAGAAGTTATTAGACTTTCACGCTTTACAGCAGGCTTACATTTCTGAGGCTCTGGTCATTATTATTTTCAGT
This sequence comes from Podarcis erhardii, assembly GCF_964252035.2. Classification (NCBI taxonomy): domain Eukaryota; kingdom Metazoa; phylum Chordata; class Lepidosauria; order Squamata; family Lacertidae; genus Podarcis; species Podarcis erhardii. The sequence goes on from NC_138511.1 coordinate 39,570,993, forward strand.
AATCCCCAAAGTTTATGATATTAGTCAGGACTTTGTGAAACAATCCATCAGACTAGACTTACATTTGGTAAGAATTTAGTGTGTAATGCATTTCTCTAGGAGCTGAAGAGTTTGTTTTTGTTGACACATACAACTGTAAAATAACCACTTACCACAAAGCCCCAGAAGTATTCCCAGTGAAGAATGTGTCATGGAGAGCAATGCTTTTGCGCTGTCTGTTTGCAATCAATTTATTTTCTTTTCCTTTGTTTAACACTCCTGCTTTCCAGATGCATATTTAAATATCTGGCAGAGAGTGTGGATCTATATCTGTCTTCTTTTTTTTCAAGGGGTGAGGATTGAACTGAGTATCATATTGGGGACAGGGAACCTGTGGTCATCTTAGATGCGCTTGGACTACAGCTCCCATCATCCCAGATCATTGACCATGCTGGTTGGGGCTGATGGGAGTTGGAGTCTAACAGCATTTCCCACTTATTAATGGTGGTAAAAAGCAACTGTGGGAATATTCTTGAAGACATTTGATTTGGACATCTTAGATTACTGGTATTCAAATATCTGGCAAATAGCTCTTCTGGAAAAGATTTCCCACAAGTTGAAAGTAGCTAGAGGACAAATGGTAGGGGACTGGTTTTTGTTTTGTTTTGTTTGCAATATGGCATGATTTTATTTTATTTACAAATGAAGAAGCCCATGGCCCTATGGTCCCTCCTGTTAATTCCAAGTTGTGGGTTTTGTGAAAGTATGTTTAGGCAGACATTTGTTCCTTATGTTTCCATTGGACTACTGGCAATTGGGAAGCAAGGGAAATAGTGATGTGGACTCTCCATTCCTTCTTTTTTTCCTTTTGCAAGTCTGTATGTGAAAACCTTATTCAAAAGAAATGCCTATTTGCATAGAAAGTATTGCGATTCTTTTGTTTTGTCTTCTCCTCTCTAACTGCATATTATGCTACAAATGATTTTACTGCTTTTTTGTTATTTTCTATTGTTTGTATGCATTATGCATTATGCATTATGCCTGAGAGGGCAGGGCCATGGATGGAAATAGCTACTAATTCTGAGGCTGTTGAACAGATCCTTGGGCTGGGGTATCATTTAGGGTTTAGTTGCTGTTAATAATATTATTTTTTTTACATTAATTTTTAGATCTTATTATTTGATGTGATTTGGTTTTATTCATTTATTAAATTTGTATACAGGATGGGTCACAACATAAAAATGCAAAATGAGAATACCAAATACAAAAACAAACTAATAATGCCCCCCCCCAAAAAAACCATTTAAAAGGATGTAGAATGTTAACCAGCCAAAGGCCTAGTTAAAGAGAAACATTGTTGCTTGGAGCCTAAAGATATGTAATGAAGGTGCCAGACAAGCCTCACTGGGAAGAGCATTCCACAAATGGGGAGCCACCACAGAAAAGGCCTGTTCTTGTGTTGTCACCCTCTTGGAGGGGGCACACAAAGAAGGGCCTCAGATTATGGTTTCTGGGTCCGGGTTGGTTCATATGGGGAGAGGTGGTCCTTAAGGTATTGCTATCCTGAGCGGTTTAAGGCTTTATACGTTAAAACCAGCACTTTATATTGGAAACAAAGTGGCAACCAGTGAAATTAGGCCAGGATTGGCATCATATGCCCAAACTGTCTTTCCCTGGTGAGCCACCTGACAGCCAAATCCTGCACCAGCTGAAGTTTCTGAACTGCATTCAGAGGCAGCCCAGTGTATAACACACAGCAGTCATCTAATTTGGAGGTTGCCAGAGCATAAATGACAGAATTTAGGCTACCCCTGTCCAGATTAGGGGTGCAGCTGGGCCACCAGCCCAAGCTGATGGAAGGCACTCTGCACCACTGAGGCCACCTGAAGCATCAAAGGCATGTCTGTTAGGAAAAAAATGCACAAAAAATGTTAATGAATTTTCAGATATATCACAGATTAGGAACGTAAGAACATAAGAAGAGCCCTGCTGGATCAGGTCAATGGCTGATCTAGTCCAGCATCTTGTTCTCAGAGCTGCCGACCAGATGCCCAAGGGAAACCTGCAAGCTGAGCATGAACTTGATAGCACTCTACTCACACAGCTATTAAGAGGCATGATGCCTCTGACGGTGGAGGTAGGACATAGCCACCTTGAAAAGGTGGAGAACTAAGCATAGTTTTAAACGATGGAAAGGCACCATAAAATAAAACCATGATTCTATGATAATATATTTGGCTAAACTGCATGCTAAAAAAAATGGGCCTAGTAGGAGAAATCCTCACTAAAATGCTGATGGAAATTCCATGATGACCTTTTTAAAATAAATAAATTGCAAACCAATGTGAAGGGCTGAACTTACGATTGGAAAAATGAGAAACCATGAGGAACCAAATGGACAGGTTTGTTAACCTGTGATACAAATTTCATGTGCCTTCCTATTAGTCAGAAGGAGATGCTTCCTCCCCCCCCCCTGCAATGCTTTTGTCTTTCCTAACTTAGCATGATAAATAGTGCTGCCCTTAGGCATTAATTGTAATATTAGGTTTCTTTAAAAAAAGGAACAAGAAAGGACAAAATATTCAGTCGCCCTCTTCCTGCCCCTCTGCGATGATACCTTCAGCTGTTCATCAACAGCTTGGAGTAAAGCATTTGCAAAACACACATGGTGAGTTTTCTGTGGCTCCTTCGCCTTTGTTGTCTTCCCTTGTTGTTGTTTTATTTTTTTTAATCTTGGAAGTCCAACGGTGATGATGAAGGTAGCTGTGACATTTGCAATTTTCCATGCCCCAGCCCATTCCATTTTCTTCCCTGGTGCCTCTTACATGGTACAGTAAGCCTCCAGCACTGACAATAATTATCGCCTGAATAAAATGAAGAGGGTAATATGAACAAAGCTTTGCTGTAATTGCCTTTTTATTATTTGCTAACAGTTAGTTATTCAGTCACAAGGCATTTCCCTCCCCCCCCAAAAAAAATAAAATATTGTACAGTAATTGGTTGACAATAGGAAGCTATAGCTAAATTTCTAGAACTATGATATTGAAGTGTGCTGGTCTTTTTTGAGTGCTTTTATTCATATTTTGATTAAACAGCCAGAGCATTAAAGTGAAATATAAATGTAGCCTCGGTTCACATCCCACAAATGTCCATCTTTCATTCATACAATAGCATGGCATTTTATTGTATTCTGGGGGATTGTCTGCTATGACAAGGAGTTGATGTGTGTAGCCTTTTGATTTTTTTAAAAAATAAAAGCCCTAACTCTTCCTGTCTTGCACCCCAGTACTAACTAGCAAGTGTGGCACAATGGTTAGAATGTCAAACTAGGATTGGGGAGACTGGGGTTCAAATCCCTATCAGGCCATGAAGCTCGCTGGGTGACCTTGGGACAGTTTTTGCCTCTCAGCCTAACACACCTCACAGGGTTGTTGTGAGGATAAAACGAAGAGAAGAACTTTGTACACCACCTTGAGCTCCTTGGAGGAAAGGTGGCAAATGCAACAAACCAACCAACAGACATTTGGTTAGAATAAATATCTTCTTCTAATTCAACTGCTGGCCTGTCTAATCCAGTAGTATCCTGTTCTCAGTGGTAAACCAGATGCTTATGGGAAACCAGCAAGCACAAGAGCACTCTGCCTTCCTTTGGATTCCAGCAACTGGTAAAATTGCCCTGTGGTGGAATAACTGTTAGCAAATATTAAAAAGGCAATTACAGCATTTTGTGCTCACAGCGACCCCACACAGAGGTTGCTCATAGAGCTGTGTGCATATGGCCTCTAGAAATTATCCAGCCAATTTATGAGGAGAGAAACCGGGGGAACCATTTGACTGAATTCCTTCAAAGGATGGAGAATTCATCTAGCTGTTTTTGGGGGGCTGTGGTCAACTAGAACAACTCCCCTATGAAGAAAGATTACATTGGGGCTTTTTAGTTTGGGGGGAAAGGGTGGGGAAGCAGGGACATGATAGAGGTGTATACAGTTATGCAGGATGTGGAGAAAATTGCTCCATCTCCTATAAAACTTGAACCTGAGGTCATCCATTCAATGGTGGTGGTGGTGGTGGTGGTGATGGGAGATTCAGGACAAACAAAAGAAAGAACTTCCACAAAGCACATTGTTATCAAAGTGTGGAATGCTTCTAGGCTCCCCACAGGCATATGGAGGTGAAGGATATCAATGACTATTGGCCATGATTACTGTGCTCTGGTTGGCCACAGTGAGAAGTGGATGCTGGACTAGATGAGCCACTGGTTATCTAACAGGGTTCTTCTTATATCCCTATGCCCCTAAGTTCTGCTGAGTACTGTGGGACTTGCCTCCAGCCCCACTGTAAATGTGTATTAAATGGCAGCTAATGCTTATGTGATTTTAAATCTATGTGGCATTGTTAGATTTATACATTAAGTTAAAGTAAACTGCTATGTTTGACCAGAGAATAAAATCCAAAAGAACTAAGACCCAAAGCTTAGTGAGCTGCAAAAAAAGGAGTCCCCTAATAAGTTCACTGGTGTGTGAATAAGGTACTAAGTAAGTATAGTACTTTAATAAGTCAATGGAAGGCTCTGGCAATGAGCAAATCCATCACTCCCATCCTATTCTGATGTGTATATCATGCTTTTGTTCTGCTTTCTTTTTGAAAAAATGTTTGCAAGATCTTTATTACAATCAGTCAAAAGTTATGCCTTTCAAAGCATGAATGGAAGGGGGCTGTTGGTGTCATAATTATCTAATGCAACCAGTCCAGAAATCAGATTAGTAATTAGCTGAACCAAACTGATTGGTGTGACTTCCCAAATGCGTCCCTTTAATGTTGAACATTTACTTTGTGCTTGAAGGATTTGTTTGTGTGTTTCCTGTGTGTGTGATGAGAGCTTTTCTATAATTAGCTCCTGGGGGACGGCATATTCTTAACAGTTAAAGCATAATTGCAGCCTATGAAATGTGAAAAGGCTCAGGCTGGCTTTTGTGGCTGCTTAATTGTACGCAACAAGTAAAGGCGGCTTCTCGGGCTGCACTGTGATGGCAAAGATTACCCCCCCCCCAAAAAAAGCTTTCATAAATAAGGAAAGGAATTTGATACAATGGTGATGCTTGGGAGCAGGGACCAATCTAAATAAAGCATAGGTCAGGGTCCAAAGCAAAATAAGCAAGGCATGGTGAAGGATCCCAGAGTGATAGTTGTTTTGTGATTTGTATCAGGAGTTAAAAGATGAGGGACCACTCCTGATGCACACAAGTGGTAGGCACCATCATAATAAAGCGTGTTCTCCAATAAATGAGAGCACGTGTTGCGGTGTGGGCCACCAGGCCAGGCCTCTTGTTGCCAGGCAGGTTAATAATTGTTGCCTGGCATCATGATTGGGTAACCGGGTTGCTGGGGCAAATTGTATGTTGCAAATTGGGTGGGAGGGACCATAGTCTTTAAATATTGGTGCACTCTGGTTTCTCTTTCTCTTTGCAGAGTGCATCGGATCAGGAGCAATCTTCTCATGTCTGGTTACATTTCTTTATTTTCCCCCTTCTTTTGAATCCTCTCTAGTCCCTTAATTAATCTAATTTCCCTTTTTTCCTGTTTGATTTCTCACCCCACCCCTTACCCTGCCTGTGGGAAGATTCTCCCTGTATCTGTGGCTTGCCTTTCCCTATAGGGAGAGAGCCCCCATTAGGAACTTTCTTTTGCAAAAAAGTTTTCCCCATTTTTTGCCTGTTTAATTGTGGGGCTAGTCAGGGCTGTTCCCAGCTCAGCTGGTATCACTTTCGTTTATAGTATTCCCAAAGGCTGGCTTTATTTTGGGTGCATGCAGTGCTGTTGGCCGAGTTTTAATCTAGCCTTGGGCGGGCACTCTATATTGAGTTCCTTTAATATTGCAATGAGACTGTTGTGTATTGAGTCAAAGGATTTTATATCTGTATTATTATTGTCTGTAATTGCGTTAGGGTAAAGTAACTGCCTTTTGGTTCCAGAGGGTACAGCTACTATTGGTTCGTTTAAGCTGCTGTATTTGGATCCTCTGTCTTATTGGTTGCCTCCAAAAGGCAGGACTGTGATTGCCTGATATTGTTCCCTCCAAAATGTATCCCTTCTAGCTAGTTCCCTGTCCCTATAAATGTAGCTCTCCCCTCCTCAGGTTTTAGTCTTGTTGCTTTTAATAAAGAAGTGTTACTAGAGAACTGTCTCCAGCCTATTATGTCAAGAGAGCTGAAATCACAAACCCCACGTCACAACAACTGGCGACGAAGGTGGGATCCGGAATGCTGAGGAGCGGTTAAACGCAGCCCTGCCTCAGAGTCCGGATTGTAGCTAAGAACAAGACTCACTGGCCGGCTGAGAAGACGACCCTGCCCACAGGACAATGGAGAGTCCAAGGGTATTGGAGCCCTTCCAGCCATCAGAGCCCCACACGTGGGAAGACTACGTCGAACGCTTCGAGTTTTTCGCAGTGGCTCAAGGGATCACCGATGCCAGCAAAAGAAGGGCCACATTCCTGAGCTACTGTGGGCCTGAGACCTTCAAGCTGGCCAAGGCATTGCTTGCCCCAGCGAAGCTAAGTGAGACATCTCTCAAAGATATTCTTGCCTGCCTAACAAGCCATTTAGCGCCTACTGAGACCAAGATGGCCCGGCGGATGGAGTTTCATAAGAGGCAGCAGCGTGCTGGGGAGTCTGTATCTGCATTTCTAGCTGAACTGCGGAAGCTCGCTCAGCACTGCGACTTCCAAGATCTGGAAGAGACTCTCCTGGATCGGTTTGTCGGTGGTCTGAGCAGCAAGAAAGCCAGAAGACGCATCGTGGCTAAAGAAGAGGTTACCCTTGCTTCAGCCTTGAAGGAGGCCACTGCCGCGGAGAATTATGAAAGAGAGGAGCTTGATGCCAGTCACAGGGCCCCTAAGCCACAGATAGAAGTTGTGCATGCCATGGACGAGCTAGAGACTACTCCGAGCCAGAGCCCAGTCCGTGGGGTCGAGTCAGTGCGTCAGGCCTGCACAGTGCACAAAGATCACCGAGGCAGGTGCCCTGGTTGTGGCGGAAACCATGAGCGGAAGAGTTGTCGTTTCCGGGATGCTATGTGCCGGACGTGCGGAAAGACAGGTCACATCGCCAGGGTCTGTAGATCGGCGGCGTTGGGAGCGACAGGAGCACCTAGACTGGAGCATCGCAGATCGCCCACAGCAAACCATGTTCTAAAGGACTGCCACTACGTAACGGAGATCAACGGGAGGGTCGTGCAGTTTCCAGCGCAAGGCAAGGCACACGTCAAGGTGAAGATTGAGGGTCAGCTGTGCGACATGGAGGTGGACTCCGGATCTGGATTCACTATCGTGTCGGACCAGACCGCGAGGACATTCTTCCCCAGGGGTAAGTTGCCCCCTCTGGAGCCCTTCCCGACAACTTTGCAGTCATACTCAGCGGGCCGCATCCATGTCATGGGAATGTGTGCTGTGAGAGTACAGTTCCGGGACAAACAGGCGGTACTGAAACTGGTGATTGCGAAGGGCAGTCGCCCCAGTCTCCTGGGCACTGACTGGTTCCCCGCCCTGGGACTGAGTATATCAGGGCTTAATTCAATCCAAACATGCCCTGAGATGAGCGAGGCATTATGCAAAGAATTTGCTGGTCTCTTTAATGGAAAACTGGGTTGTTATAAAGGGCCCCCAGTTGACTTCGAATTGGACCCTGGGGTGGCCCCAATCCGACTCAAACCAAGGCGAGTGCCATTTGCACTGCAACCCAAGATTGAAGCAGAGCTGGATAAATTGGTCAAGCAGGGAGTTCTCTCACCCGTGGACTCCGCTAAGTGGGAGACTCCAATCGTCACGCTCCTTGAAGCAAATGGGGAAGTCAGGATCTGTGCTGATTACAAATGTACTATCAATAAGGCACTCAGGGGAAACTTATACCCCATTCCAGTCGTATCACATCTGTTGGCTAAACTGGCTGGGGGCAAGGTGTTCGCCAAAATTGACCTGGCACAAGCTTACCAACAGCTGCCAGTAACCCCACAATCAGCGGAAGCACAGACTATTGTCACACATAAAGGGGTGTTCAGAGTTAACAGATTACAATTTGGAGTTTGTGTGGCCCCAGGGATTTTTCAAGGGCTCATGGAACGCCTGTTAGGAGGTCTGCCGGGGGTCTTGCCATTTTTTGATGACGTTTTGATTGCTGGAAAAGACCCACAGGAACTGGTTGCGCGTGTCCGTGCAGTGTTGCTCAAGTTCAAGGAGGCGGGGTTGCAACTAAAAAAAGGAAAAATGCAGTTTTAGGGTGCCAACTGTGGAATTCTTGGGGTTTAAAATTGATGCATCAGGCATCCACCCCACAGATGCTAAGGTTAAGGCCATCATCGAGGCACCACGACCACAGAACAAGACGGAGTTGCAGTCATTCCTGGGACTTGTTAACTTTTATCATTCGTTCTTACCCCAGAAAGCTTCGGTAGCTGAACCATTACATAGACTGTTGCAGAAAAAGAATGTGTGGCCATGGGGGCAGGAGCAGCAGAAGGCTTTTGACTCCTTGCGAGGAATGCTGAGTAGCAAGAGCGTCCTTGCTCATTATGATGAATCGAAGCCGCTGGTCCTGGCATGTGATGCCTCTCAATATGGCCTGGGGGCAGTGCTGAGTCATAGGGAACCGGATGGGTCGGAAAAGCCCATCTCTTTCTATTCCCGTACGTTGTCGCCCACGGAGCGCAACTATGCTCAAATTGACAAAGAGGCGCTTGCAATTGTGGCAGGAATCAAAAAGTTCCATGATTATGTGTACGGTCGCCATTTCTCCATTGAAACGGACCACAAACCACTGTTGGGGTTGTTCAACCTGAACAAACAAACGCCCCAAATTCTCTCCCCCAGAATGTTGCGTTGGTCTATATTCCTGAACGGGTTCCAGTACACCTTGACCCATGTGCCGGGAAAACGGTTGTGCCACGCTGATGCGCTGAGTCGATTGCCCCTTCCTGGCGGGAGCAATGAGGATCCTGCTCCAGCGGAGCACATAATGATGCTGGAAACACTTCCGGGGGCTCCTGTAACGGCTACTGATATTGCTGAGAAAACGAGGAAAGATGCTGTTCTCTCCCGTGTGCTCACTTGGGTGGGGAGGGGGTGGCCAGGTGGTCCGCATGAAGACAAATTCAGGCCTTATGCAAGAAGGCAGCACGAGTTATCCATGCATAAGGGTTGTCTCCTGTGGGGAGATAGGGTGATCATCCCAGCACCACTGAGAAACAGGGTTCTTGAGACGCAAATGAACCAGGGTCTGCTAGTCCTCAGGATGACGAGGTACAGGTAGGGGACCCTGAGATGTCTGGGACTCCATCTGTTCCTGACGGAACCCCTATAGCAACCCCCCATGTGGTGCACAAAGCATTGGTTTCACCTGTTCCTCACATTGTTTAGGTTTTTCTTTTTGCAGACTATGACAGGGCCTTTGCAGATGCCTCCAGAGCTTGCCTCTCCTGCAGAGGATGACTTGCTGATGCCCCAGGTGCCTTCTTCTAGAAGGAAGAGTCTTCAGAGGCAGGAAAAAGCAGAGCAGGGATGATGCTTACACCTCCTTGCAGGTAAATCATCCCTGGGCTCTGATGATGATTCAGACATCACCTTGGACCTCTCCAGGGGTCAGGGTGAGGCTGTTCCGGGTCTTTAGGGATCATCCTGGATAGCTCAGCTGGTCAGTGTATGGTGCCAGTAATGCCTAGGTTGCAGGATTGGTCCCTGTATGGGACAGCTTTATGCTCCCTCATCACTCTCCCTCATCACTCTACTGGTGGTTCCTTCACTGTGAGAAGCCAAGTTACAGGGAATCAGGTGGAGGGCCTTCTTGGAAGTGGCATCCGCCCTGTGGTACACCCTCCCACCAGATGTCTACTACCAGACTTTTAGAAGACATCTAAGGCAGCCCTGTTTAGGGAAGCTTTTAATGTTTGATGCATTACTGTATTTTAATTTTGTTGGAAGCTGCCCAGAGTGGCTGGGGAAGCCCAGCCAGATGGGCGGGTACAAATAGATGATGATGATGATGATTACTGTTGTTGTTGTTGTTGTTGTTGTTGTTGTTATTACTATTACTATTACTATTACTATTACTATTACTATTACTATTATTATTATTATTATTATTTTGTGGGAGAGTGGACTAGATGATCCTCGGAGTCCCTTCTAACCCCATTATTCTATAAGTGGTAATTCACTATGATGGGAATGTTAGACGCAGGGCTGCCATCACCCCCTCAGCTCGCTAGGATCGCAGGAACAGGGACATGTGGACCACTTGCGCAGCTCCACATTTTAAATGGAAATTCCCTGAGCAATAGAACCTGAAGCTGGTATGCAGGAAGCTGGCCCGGTGGCAGCTTTGTTGGGACTTCTTTAGGGTTTCTGGCCAGTGTTGGCCCTGTAAATTTACACATCATGGTGGCAACACAAGGCAGGGCATCTTGCCCAAGCGGGGGCTGGCAAGCAATAACTCAATACCTCTCGCCCCTATTTCCATAAAAATATCCTCCTTGAAAGCCTGGCTAAAAGGTTATCTAGATGGGTCAGTGGTTTTGTGCTTGTGGGAAGGGTTTTCCCAAGGTTTGGGATTCCTCTGGCTTTTCAACCAGTGGCTCAGAAGCTGAAGCTGGTATGCAGGAAGCTGGCCCGGTGGCAGCTTTGTTGGGACTTCTTTAGGGTTTCTGGCCAGTGTTGGCCCTGTAAATTTACACATCATGGTGGCAACACAAGGCAGGGCATCTTGCCCAAGCGGGGGCTGGCAAGCAATAACTCAATACCTCTCGCCCCTATTTCCATAAAAATATCCTCCTTGAAAGCCTGGCTAAAAGGTTATCTAGATGGGTCAGTGGTTTTGTGCTTGTGGGAAGGGTTTTCCCAAGGTTTGGGATTCCTCTGGCTTTTCAACCAGTGGCTCAGAATACAGCAACTCAAAAGCCAGTCAGAGAGCAACCTGTGGTAGCAAGTAAGAAGGTTAGGAAGCAGCTTTCATTGGGACGTTTGGTGGGATCCCCTTGATTCTTCTCCTATTCCTGATTTTCATTTATCCCCTTTGGGGATTGTCCCTAAGAAAGCCCCATATAATCCATATTTATCGCATCCCAAAGGCACCTCAGTGAATGACTCTCTGGAATTTGTTCCGTGAAATATGCATCTTTGGATCAGGCAGTTGAGCTTACCAACAAATTGGAAGTGGGCCTGGTTGGCATTATGCAATATTGAATTGGCTGTTAGGCTGCTGCCGGTTCACCCTCAAGATTATAACTAGTTGGGCTTTAATTGGATGGTCCTTACATTGAAAAGGCAATGCCAATGTGTTGCGCTATAGGCTGTGCAGCACTCGAGTCCTTTAGCGTCTTTCTGGATTGAACATTGCGAGTCATGACTCGTTTAACTGGGGGTACCATTATTTGGATTATCTCACTGGCTGGTTCGTGTGACACCAGCCCCTGCTTGGGCTTACTGGACGCCCTTTTTATTCCCTGAGGAGCTGGGTGTTCCATTGGCAGTGGATAGGACAGTGGCTCCTACTGCCCCCTTTAATGTATTTGGGGCTAGCTGGATATTGTTGCTCATACCTCTGCTTGCCTGTGGAAAAGCTGTTTGCCGTGAAGGACGTTATTCTTGTAATACTTCCTCTGATAGCAAATGTTGCTTTGTCAGATTCTATCATTGCTAAGTCAGTTAAAAAAAAATTGGCATGCAGGGTGGTTGTTCCAGGCTGCCCCTTCCATTCCTGCTCGGCCAGGTGGTCTCATGGTCCGGAGTCCCTTCATCATCCTGTACAGTGGCCTTGAGCCTGGCAGGGCAAGGCTATCTCATGTGACCTAACTTTTCTTGAGTTCTCCCCATTGTAGTGTCAGCGCACATCTGGACTGAGGAGTACAGGGACCGTCGGGTCTGCCTTGGTCTGATAACCAGGCAGTGTGAGGGTCCTGGCAAAATGGTCCTCATGCTTTGGCAGAGTCTCCGCCCCCTTTTATGTGCTTTCCAGCTGCGCTGCTTAAGGTGTAATATTGCGTTTCTGCTCGCTTTATTATGGGATCATCTAATGTTTTCGCTGTCACTCTATCCCGTTTTCAGTTGGAGAGCTTCAGATCCTGGGCTCCGGACGCCCAGCTATAGCCAGATTTTCTGGAGCTCCCGTGGCGCTTTGGCAACAATTGATAATTAAGAGGAGTAGTAGTTTACATTTCCCCTTCTGCTTTCAGGTCTTATGAGAAGGCCTGGACTGATTCCTTAGCGTTTAGCTGGCAGTCCTCAGCCATTCAGAGGAACTTGCCTCCATTCTCTGAGCAGGACCTGCAGTAATTGGCCTACCTGCTGCACTGTTAAATCTATCAGAATTCAGTCCGCTGCAATGTCTGCTGGAGTAAAGCTTTAATTTTTCAGAGACCCTTCTAAAAGTGTGCCGTGCGCAGGGTCTCGGAAGGTTGGAAAAGACTCCAGCCTTCACAGGACTGCAGGCAGGAAGCCGGTCAATCTTGACCTATGCAGTATCCGCAACAAGTTAAGACTTGTCTCCTGGTTCTAAATCTAGACGAGACATCTTTCAGTATTCCATTGTAATTTTGGTGTACTGAGGGTTGGGGAAATTGTGTTGGAGCCAGCACGGGGCGGAGAGTTTGGAGGCTTATTGCCTCAGGATTTTTCCTTATCTGCTTTGGAGCTTGTCATAAGTGTCTGGAGCTCTAAGTCATACCTAGTGAGCAGGGTTGCCATCATCAGGCTTCCAGTCATGGGTAAGGTGGGCCCTTGCCCTGTTATTGGATACAGAAATATTTGGCTTTTTGTTCCCCTGGGGGGCTGGCTCGATCCTAGAAGTTGCTGGTTCTCATGGGTTGCTCCTTCAGGATATATGCGTTCCCCTTTTGGAGTTGAGACTTGTAGTGCGCAACTCCAAAACTGACCAGCTGGGTCGGGGGGAGGTTGTCCGCCTCCCGGCGACTGGGGAGGTGGGCCCATGCCTGGTCAAGGATGTAAGGAAGTACTTGGCCTTGAGACCTCCTGGGGACGGCCCGCTACTCATGCTTGAAAATGGTCACCCTTTGGCGCAACACTACTTCACAAAAGTCATGCATAAGGCCATCTCTGCTTGTGGGATCTCGGCCTCTGGTTTCGCCCCTCATTCCTTTCACATAGGTGCAGCGACTATGGTGGCCCATTGGGGCTTCTCAGCTGCCAGGATCAAGGATTTGGGACATGGAAATCTGATGCTTTCAAGGGCTATGTGCGAAACAAATGCTGAGTTTGGTACTAATGCTCGTTTGTTTCAACCCTTGTAGATCCCACGCTGGTCCGCATCTGGATAGTGGGACACAGCATCGTTCATTGGGCTGGCAGCAGAGCGAGGCAGTCTGCAAGGGGAGCGTGTCTCGGTCTCCCACAGCACATGCAAGTGTCATGGTTTTCCAGACGCGGAATGTCATGGGGAGAGTTTATGCCGCTGATTGGTCGCCGGCTGCTCTCGGACCTCCCCACCCTATGGCCATAGTGGTGCAGCTGGGGGAAAATGATGTGGCAACTATTGATTGCCTTGCTTTGCTTTTCAGTAGCAATATATATCTGCTTGCAGAGGTTTCCCAGTTCCCGGGGGGATCATGGGGATAGCCACCAACTTAGATGGCTTTAAAAGGCAATTGGACATGGATAACTCTACTAAGTCATGGTGGCTGCATCTAGGTAGACAGAAAACCAATTGCTGGAGATTGTGAGTGGAAGAGTTCTGTTGTGCTCATGTCCTTGTTGGTCTCCCATAGGCATGTAGTTGGTCACTGTGAGAACTACTGGACTACATGGGGCTGGGGCCTGATCCAGCAGGTATGACAATTCTATTTCTCAGTTGAGGTGGGCTTTTATGAGTTCTTTTGGAGGCCATATGCCAGTGGTGGGCAGGACCAGAAGGAAAAGTGGGCATAGCAATAAATATTCGTTTTATCTTTACAAAGTAGGCTTGATTCTGGGAGAGAGATAGAGAGTTCAAGAATACAGTCCAGGCAGGCATAAACACAAACGGAGGATTGCAAAGCAGGACTGTTAAGGAATGTGCCTGAGGAGGGAGTTTGGCCTGGGGAGAGACCTGAGAGCTTTCGGCAAATGCTGAAGATGCACTCCTTGACCCTGGTCTTTGACGTCTGAAATTGCTTTTTCGGGACCCACCCTATTCCTGTGACTGTAATTTGTTTTAACTGTTCTCAGTTTTGAATTTTAATTTGTTGCATTTTTCTGCTGGACCTTCTTGTGAAGGGTAGGTCATAAATATTATGATTATTACTTTCTTTCCTGGGCTTCCAAGCATGGCTATATGTAAAATTCTTCCTTCCTCACCCCTCTCCTTCAGTGCATCAGGTACCCATATGAACCTGCCATTTCATTTCAGCACTTTTTTTTACCCACACGCACATCCTAATCTTTGTTTTCTCAGGCTTTGGGGGGGGGAACACTTACCTTAATCCTCTTAACATTTGTGTGCCTTGAAGTCATGGCTCTTTGTAAGGTTTAGGATTTCAAGAGCCCGGCTCTCTCCGAATCTTGAGGTCAGCTTGACCTTCTCCTGGCTGATTTCTCCTCTCTTGCAATTATGGCTCACCAGTATCACTTTAAAATAAACAATTAAAAGGAATCTGGGCTATTGTACCCTTTCATCTTCCTTTTATATTCATCTCTGGCCTGCAGTGCTTGATCGGAGGCGCTATCATTGATGAATCCCCCCATGTTTCTGTGTTTTGTTTTGACCTTGCAAATGTATGCCAGCATTTTCTTGCTGGCCAGTATCTTTTCCTGCACTTGGGAGCACAGCCCACTCACCTGCTGTTTTCTGTCTGTGTCTCTTCTTCAAGTAACACCTGTCTGTGCAATGCCAATGCTTTACGCAGTTATCTTCTATGCAAGCGAGGGAAAAGCTGGTACTAATTTAGTTTGTCCTTTTATTATTTTCTTTTTGTTCAGAGACAGCTAAGAGTTATAGCTGCTTGGCTGTTTGGCTAACTCACAAGACACCAGTTGTTTTGATGGGCAAGGGAACTTTTTATGTTCTTGCCAACCACAGACTGCATATCAGTTATGTGGGATCGCAAGTGGGAGAGGGCCTCTGCTGCCCATTAGACATCTGATTGGTAACTGAACACAGAATGCTGGACCAAATAGCTCTAGCAGGGCTCTTTTGATGTTCTCATGGGCTTGCCAGAGAGATCTGATTGGCCATCGTGAGATGCAGGAAGCTGGACTAGATGGAACTTTGTTCTGACTCAAAACAGTGACCTGATGTTCTCTTGATCCGAACAAGTTCTACACATTAATTAAGACATAATTACAACAGAGCCATGCCATTCTGCTCACAGCTTTGATTCACGTTATTTATTTTTGTGACTTCATGCAAACTTTTCACCTTTTTTGATAATACCCTAGACTTAAGGCTTTGTTGCTGTGTGTGCGCTTTAAAATCAGAATATAGCTCGCCACGACAAATTGATTCAGATCACTGTCACAGAAGTATTTAGCTAATATTACTTCAGAAGTTTTTACTCTACTTAAAGTTTCATTGCTGCCTTTGAAGTATAACCCATGGGGGAAACAACTGTTATTAACAGTTTCAGACAGGTGTTTCAACCTGTAAAGATATGTTCACAAGCACACATGCACACACACCACACACAAACACACAAAATTGCTTCTGAATGGAATCACTCTGCCTTCCTTTTTTAGTTATTCACCCATCATCCTGTTTAAAGCTGCATTGAGATTTATTTAGTTCTCAAATGTGTGTGTGGGTGTTTGAGAGAGAGAGAATTAGTCTGACACATGTGAAAGTTTTAGTAAACTATCACCTTCAGTTTGCTACATCTGCTGTTTCCGTGGGATTCTGAAGGCTTTCCAATTAGAAAGCCTTGAAATTAGGATTTGAAACCACTAAAAAAATAAAGAACAGGAGGGGGGAAATAATCTGTTTTAATGCTCATGTTCCATTTGGGCAAAATCCACTTCCCCGTGGCAATGAAGTTCTAGCAATTTGGCTCTTTGTAGCTGGAGTTGGAAAGAGACAGGGAGTGAAATCCAACCCTTCGTTTGAGGCCGCTAAGTGAAATTGCCGGCTATCTCCTTGCAGCTGTTGCTCCAGCAGACCCTTCAGCATTTGCTGGAGGGAAATAGGTATCTGTCTTATCTTATGGAAACTTCAGGATCCAGGGAGCTGAGCTGAGTGCTCAGAAGGAGACCAGGCCAGCACCTGGCCTCCTTGGGAAGCTTTCATAGTTCTGACACCCTAGCAGGGCTGGCTGCTGATGCCTGCCCTGCTCCCTTTAAATCTAGCCACCATTTTCATTTCCCACAGTGCCACTGCTCTTTGAGAAATCAAAATGGCGGCTAGACCCATCCATACTGTACTGCTTGCCATGCTGCTGCCCACTGTCACCAGCCAAGTCCACCATGACATTCAGTGCTTAGTGCATGGAGCTCCTTGCGATCACATCCTTTGCACATAAAGCACACCCCTCCCCCAGGAATGATGGAATTTGATATACCATCATTCTGGCAGGGGGGTATATTAAAAATATGATTGCTGCCATATGTGTGTGTGTGTGTAATCCTTGCCCATGCAATCTGCCCAGCTCTTGCGTGGAGTTAAATCCTGATCAGCTTGGCTGTGTGCCCCTGTTCCTCTTGCCTCTCCTCAAACTTCGTGGTTCACACTAACAATGCCATATCAGACTCATCAGTGGATGACCAGGAGGAGGGAAGCAGTGGAAGGTTGGCAGAGCAGGATGCCACCTGTCTGTCCTGCCCCTGTCTGTCCTGGCACTTCCTTTGTGGTTTGCCCGGGTAGCTTCCCCAAGCCTCCATTTCTTTTTCACTCCTCCTCCCCCCTTCTTCTCAAGCTCCTATGCTGCTGCAATGGCAGAGCAGCTCTCAGATACCTGCTGTGATGCTGCAGTTTGCAACGCCACCTGTGTCAGCCAAGTGAACTGCAACATGACAACAACCTTACCTTCTTATTTTATGTAAGGGTTTTTATTTTATTTTTTGACTTCCTGTTAATCTTTGCAAATTTTGAAACGTTTTCCCCTATTTTCTCCTAGGAGAATCAGCATGGGAATGTTATGGAACAAACTTAATGGTGACCACATGTGAAATTTATAGCAGCACACAGGAGAAAATAAGTAGCACATATGGAAGAGGCCATATTTCAGTGATAGAGCTTGGTATGTAGAACATCTCATTGGTGTGTCCAGCTCAGTATTATCCACACCAGGGAAAAAAGAACCTGTGACCCTCCATATGCTGTGCAACTCTCATAATTCCTGAGCATTGCTCAGGCTGGCTGAAGCTTTCCCATCCCTGGTCAACCCTAATGGAAAGTGGCTGTCCCGTGTGTCTTTTCTCATGTGACCTAGAGACAGAAGACATTGACAACTTGAGATTGTTTACATGCAAAACATGCACTCTGCCATAGAAGCATGGGGCTACTGATGTTATCTTAGTTGTGTCAGACCATTGGTCCATCTATCTCAGGATTCTGTACACTGACTGGCAATGGCTGTCTAGAAATTCAGGCACGGTTCTATCCCAGTCCTACCCAGAGATACCAGGAATAGAACCAGGGACCTTCTGCATGCAAAGTGAATGCTCTACCACTGAGCCATGGCCCCTTGGAATGGCACTGAAGAGAAAGGAGCAATTATGACCTAGATGGCATGAGCTAGTATCAGCACATACTAGGGAAGGATACCATGGGAAACTTGGGTGGTGCAGATGTCCTCTTAAGAGATTTATGAAGAGCAAAGAGTATAAAATATCAGGATGGCTGGGCATCAAGATCAAGTGCCTCAATGACTTTGATTCTTTTGGCACAATGTGTTGGATCAGGGTGGCTTATTCAATTTGCGCTGTGACCTGCCATGTGAGGAAGGGGGTGTCGAGTGTCCTCCGATCCTTATCAGGGCACCGTTCTCATCATTCTCTTTACATGACAGCTTTTGTGCGCTTAGTGGAGAGCGCCACTCCAAGCATAGGGACAAGGTGTGGCTGATGAGTCCGAGATAAATCAGTGCACAAAACAGCCACTGTGTGGCTGAATAGGTTTCCAATGTAACTGTTTAATTTCGTCTCTTGGAAATGTTTCTCTCCTTTTCATCTAGCGGCCTTTATCTGAGCTCCTGATCTCGGCAAAGCGGCAGCCTTTCAAATTGAACAAACCATGTTTCAAATAGGCTCTTCTGCTTGTGACAAGATGTACCTCATTTTCTCTGCAAGCCCTCAGCAAGGTCACACCTTTTTAATTTATTTTCTATAAGGGGGGAAAAAAGAGAGGGGGGAGTGTGCGTGCGAGAACATACTTGCAGGATGGAGCAAGGGCCAGATGTAGCTAGAGGTCATTCCTCGAGTTAAGCATAACGAAGAATAGGATTTAGAGTCGCTTCCTATTGTCAGCTGCACCTAGCTTAATTCTTTAAAAATTAGGTTCTTAAGTGCTCCAACTATCTTTCATAGTTGCTTCAAAACCATGGGTGCTGGCTGCAGTCAAGTGTTTTATGCAAAAAGCAATAAATGCAAGAAAAGTAAGTGTGTGTGTGTGTGTGTGTGTGTGTGTGTGTGTGTTATTTACTTATTTTAAAATATTTAGAGATCAACCCTCATTCAAAAATCCCAGGGCGGTGTACAACAAAATCTACAAAGGGATATAACATTTGTTTGTTTGTTTGTTTGTTTATGAATCCTAGAACTGTAGAGTTGGAAGGGACACAAGGGTCATCTAGTCCAACCCCCCTGCAATGCAGGAATCTCAGCTAAAGCATCCATGACAGATGGCCACCCAACCTCTGTTTCATATCCAACCTTTCTCTCCAAGGAGCTCTGGGTGGCCTATGTGGAACTCCCCCTCCTCATTTAATCCTCACAACAATCCTGTGAGGTAGGTTGGGGTGAGAAGCAGTGACTGTCTGAAGGTCACCCAGTGAGTTTCATGTCCGAATGAGGATTTGAACCCTAGTCTCCTTGCTCCTAGTATAACGCTCAACCCCCCACACCATCCTAGCTCTGCTGTTACCATTAACAACAATACAGAATGATCATAAAAACGACTGGCTTGTCTAAAAAGTGTGAACCCCTGAACAGGACTGTTGGCACGGAAAAGTCTTCAACAGATGCAACTTTTAAAAGACATCTGAAGGCAGTCCTGTATCGGGAAGCTTTTAATTTTTGATGTTTTGCTGTGTTTTAATTATCTCGGAAGCCACCCAGAGTGGCTAAGGCAACTCAGTCACATGGGTGGAGTAATAATAATAATAATAATAATAATAATAATAATAATAATTCAAATCAACCTATTTCGTGACTGTGGTACAGTATCCTTGATTCTCAACTCTGAGGATGGACTTTCATAAGAATTTAAGATGAGCCTGCTGGATCATGGCGGTGGCCCATCAAGTCCAGCATCCTGTTCTCACAGTTGCTAACCAGAAACCTGTGGGAAGCCTGCAAGCAGACGTGAGCACAACAGCACTCTCCTCACTTGCAGCAGCAGTGGTCCTTTGGGCCTCAAATATCAGAGGCAGCCTGTGCGCTGCCAGAATCCGACGCCTCTTCATCTCTTGCACTTCCTTCTAAATAATAGTTGTGTTGTCCCCTATGGTGTCCCCAAGGCGCAATCAAATCACACCCGGTGCAACCAAATCGGTTGCACTCACCTAAATCCACCTCTGCTTACAATTTCCAGTAACTGGCATTCAGCAGCATTCAACCACATTTTGGCCACTCGTGAGATCTAATCAGGGCCAACTGTGGTGTGGCTACATTGCTCTGTAGCTTACTTAGCACTGCTGCCAGTGTGGCCCTTCTAAGATTATTAGCAAATGAGTGAATTCTGGAAGAGAATAATTTTGTAGCTCAGGAATAGCCAAAGGGGGTCCTTCCAGATGTCGCTGGACTCAAAGCCCCATCAGCCCCTGCCAGTGTAGTCATTGGTTAAGGTTGATGGGAGTCCAGCAAAGCGTGTTCTCCATGAAATGAGAGCACGTGTTGCGGTGGGAACCACCGAGCCACCCCCTTTGTTGCCAGGCAGGGTTGCTAAGCTGACCGGTGGCAATTGATTGGCTGGCCTGGGTTGCTGGGGTAAAAGCCATGTTGCACTTTTGGTGGGTGGGATCAAACATTTTGAATTCTGGGCTCGCAGCTTGATGCTTTCTCTTTCGCTGCGTGGACCGGATCATCTGCCCACCCGCCCTGAGTTTCGGTGGTTTCGTGTTGACCTTACTATGCCTGTCATGGGGTCGTCTGCCGTTGGGGCAGGGGCCTGGTAGGAATTTTGTCCATCTGGCTGATTGGCTGGGCCATTTGGTTTTTGCCTACTGCGTAGCAAATCGTCACAACTTGTAAGGTTGCGGTTAGGCATTGGTTATCAATTGGCTAGAGGAGGGGTAAGGATAGGCTGGGCCTGCCCCTCCAATGCTGGTGTGGAAGGGAATTCCGTTAAAGGAATCCAGGGGCTTGCCACGATTTCGTCCAAATCCCTGGAATGGGGCTAGGGCCGGCAAGCCCCGGGGAGCATGCGGGTGAGTACTGAGGGCCTGTGACTCAGCTCCATTGCTCCCCAATATTGGTCTCCCTCACTGACTTCCGAGGGAGTTCGGAAGTCAGTTCTGTCCCCAGGCGGGGAGACAGATAGTCTTAACCAATGCCTAAGCAACCACTCACATGGTATGTATTTTAATAAAGTTGTGGCCAAAATTATACCAAAACCTTAAACAAAAATTATGTGTGAATTGTGAGTTATTTGGGGGGTGGCTTGGGGACCTCCACACACAACATTGAAACTGCACCCCCATTGCCTATCCCTGATGTTAGGCTGGTGACCTTTTTATTTAGCCACCTATTGTTTCCTTGTGTTTCAGGAGAATGAAATATCTTAGCATGCTACTGAAGAACTTCTCTGTTGTGTATTCAGTGTTTATGAGATGCCTATTAATGCAGAGGGATTCCACCCCCCCCCCCCGAGGCTGCAAAAGTTGTTTTAATAAGGAGCAGCTTAAAGGCCTTAACCGTTTTTATGATTTAGCTAGTTCAATGAAATTGCTCTTAATTGCCCTGTACAGTGTATAAAACTGTCAGAGAGATTTTTGGAGAGGAGGGGGAGTAATGAAGCCAATGTCATCTTCATGGAAGCAATAATAATTTCACACAAATAACATCATTGCTATGTCTTCCGATCAGCTTCTTTGGAAGGCACATTTGAAGTGTAAATATTTATTTGGGAAGCTGTTGAATTTCAAAAGTTCTTTCACAAAGGGAATCTGTCCTCTCCTCCCTTTCAGAATAGCAGCTCTTCCACTCTCTTTTTCTATTTAAAGGAAAGCAAGTGTACTTTAAAGAGAGAATTGAAAAGTGATGTCCTCCAGTTATTCATTCGGATCTGGCAAGGGAGCTTAGACATGTCAAAGCAGGATTTCACGTGTATCTCTTACCAGAATGAAGACTCTAGACGGGCAGCTGGTTGCATGTGTGCTTTGCCTTCTAGGTCTAGGTGCTGGGGATCTGTGTCCCCAGTTCTCCTGGAACATTGGTGAGAGCATTAATCAGGGCTGTCTTAAGTATATCCAGTGCCGTGGTGCAAAGATCCCTCCGGCGCCTCATCCCCCATTTCCCAGAGTTGTTGACCTTTTCCCATGCCTCTGCAGGGATCGCTCTCCTCCCGCAGAGGCTTGGGAAGGAAGCTGCATGTCCACCAGCCATATGGTTGATGGGGTGCAGCTGGTGGGCATGTAGGAGGGGAAAGGGAGGCTGCCGGCAAAGCCGTGCAGCTCCCCCACTCTCTGGGGTGCCCCTGAGAGGCCGGCGCCCTGGCGCAATGTGCCAGTAAGCCCAATGGGAAAGATGGCTCTCGCATCAGTCCCCCATTTGCAACTCCCGCTATCCACAGCCGTTGGCTATACTGGCTTGGCCAGATGTGAACTGGAATCCAACAACATCTGGAGGCCCCATCCTTCCTATAGGCCTTCCAGTTCCATTTAGATGTCTTTATGGGAAGCACCTCTTCTATGATTCAAACCAGCCACCCATTGAAAAGTTTGGTGATTCCATTGTTTCAGCAGAACTTGAAACTCTGAATGTTGCCTCTCTTTCACACACATTCCTTATCTAATTTTATTACTATTATTATTATTTATTGAATTTATATACCACCCTATACCTGGAGGTCTCAGGATGGTTCACAGAATAAAATCAAAATATAAAACCACAAAATACATAATCAATATAAAAACAACAACCCAATAACCCCCCACTCCCCCAAAAAACACATTTTAAATTGGCATAGGATTTATTTTAATAAATAATATATACAATCTATAGCCTTTTAAAACTGTGTATCGGGATTATTGTTTTTGTTTGTTGCTATGTTATGCATTTTTGTGTTTCTGTATTGTAAACCACCCTGTGGTCCTCGGATGAAGGGCAGTATAGAAATTTAATAAATAATACTTTTTTTTATTTGCAGACGTTTTGGCTGTAGCCCAACTTTTACAAGCTGGCTTTGGTGACAGAGAAATTAAAATTACAAGAACACAGTGAAGTAGCAAAATCTTCCGATGCCAGAAATCTTGCAAACAGCTGCAATCTTTGTGCTGCTCCGTACGGGACAGCACTGTTTCAATTTTTTTTTAAAAAAAGGAGTCCATAAGACTGTTTATGTTGTTCATTAATCCGATGCAATTAATATTATTAGCACGTAGAACACATTCTCCAGGAGGTTATTATGTTAATGAATAGAGTAGTGTGTGCGTTCATAAAAGCAATTAATCGCCTACCTTATGTGATTAAAAAAAGGTGTTCTCCTCCCATGCCCATATAACCTTCAATGTATAATTTTATACACCCCATAAATCCTTCCCTTTCATTACTTGCTTTTAATGGATTATTTTTTAAAAAATACAACCTGGTTTTCTTTGTATACATCTTAAAGCTTTGTAATTGAGCTCAGGTACGATGCTTTCTGATTTCATGGCTATAAAAATGGCCACAAATCAGACCAGTGATTCCTCCTCCTTGCTACAGAGATTCTGAAGTGCAAGAGGAAGATTCACCGTGTTTATTCAGGGAGTTCAATAGGTAAGCAGGCATAGGGAGCATCTTAGCTCAGCAGTCGAATATCAGCTTTGTATGCTCAAAGGTCCACGATCAGCATCTCCAGGGAGAAGTGGGAGACACTCCTGTGTGAAACCTGGGAAAGCCATTGCCAGTCGGTGCAGAAAGTCCTCAGCTAATTGGACCAATGTTCTGACTTGTTGTTAGGTTCCGTCCTATGTTCCTACATTCCACCATGTTGGCTGCCCCGGTTGTATGCAATGGAAAGGCAGACAGTGTGGTTGTAGTGGATAGAAAGTTGGGCTAAGACCTAGGAGACTAGGATTGAAATCCTTTTAACTATACTTCTTTTTATCTGTCCTGAATCTTCCAACATTACGCTTCATTGGAGATTTGAGAGTTCAAGATTTACAAGGGGGGGGGGGTGCGCGAACTTTTCTCTATCCACTTCGCCGTGCAGTGCATAATTTTCTAAACTTTTGTCATGTAAACCTTTGACAGTTCTATGCACCCCACTTACCCAAACCAACAGACCACCAGGGGAATGCTTGTGATGGCTTTGTTGTTGTCACAGGAGGGAATACGCAAACTTCCGGCTCCACTCTCTGCATTGTTTAATGAATTAGTAACACATCTGCCATTAGGAATGCAATAACACAGATTAGTGCTGACAGGGATTAATTGGCAAATGTTCAAATGGGTGGGTAATGAATGCATTCTCCATATTTATGCAGTTCAACCTACTTTTCCTTCACACTACAGAGAGCCCATCATTAGATGCGCAGTCATTAGGCGCTTCTTCCGGATGTGGGTCAGTCCACCGACAGGTGTTCTTGCCAGGATTTCTTAATTGCTGCCCTTAATTTATTGTCATGGTGAGACTAAATATCATCCCAGCTGTGTGGGCTCTGAGAAGTTCTGGGGAGAGAGTTCAGAAGACGACCAAGGCAGGAAATGGAGGGCAACTGAACTCGAGGGCGCTGTGCAGAGTTCCCAGCTACACATACCGGTATGTCTAGATTCAGGTAGATAGCCATGTTGGTCTGACGCAGTCAAAACACATTTTTTTTAAAAAATTGTCCAGTAGCACCTTAGAGACCAACTAAGTTTGTTCTTGGTATAAGCTTCCATGTGCATGCACACTTCTTCAGATACACTGAAACAGAAGTCACCAGACCCTTATATATAGTGTGAGGGTGGGGTTTTTCTCAGGAGGGTAGTAGGAGATTGGTGATTGACTCAATGGCTATGGTAAACCTGTTGATGACTGTTAATGACTGCAATTAGTCCTACAGGAAAAAGCAAGGGATAGTATGCAGATGATTAGCATATGTCTACATGCAAGTTGAGGGACATGGGTGGCGCTGTGGGTTAAACCACAGAGCCTAGGACTTGCCGATCAGAAGGTTGGTGGTTCGAATCCCCGTGACTGGGTGAGCTCCTGTTGCTCGGTCCCTGCTCCTTCCAACCTAGCAGTTCGAAAGCACGTCAAAGTGCAAGTAGATAAATAGGTACCGCTCTGGCGGGAAGGTAAATGGTGTTTCCGTTCGCTGCTCTGGTTCACCAGAGGTGGCTTAGTCATGCTGGCCACATGACCCGGAAGCTGTACGCCGGCTCCCTTGGCCAATAAAGCGAGATGAGCACCGCAACCCCAGAGTCGGTCACGACTGGACCTAATGGTCAGGGGTCCCTTTACCTTTACATGCAAGTTGTACACATCTTGCCTCTCTTCACAGGTATGTGTGAGTGCGGATGGGATGGGAACAGTGTGATTTCACCCCCCGCCCCCGCCCCATCCACATGTTGCTTGAACATTGCTATCACACATACAGGGAAGGGGTCACAGCTTAGAAGGTCCCAGATCCAATCCCCAGCATCTCCCGGTAGAGCAGAGAGGTGTTCTTGTCTGAAATCCTGGAGATCCTCTGACCATTATTGTGGTCAGTACTGAGCTAGATGGATCAATGGTCTTCCTTAGAGTATGTAAGGAGTGGGACCATAGCTATGGAACTTTTTTCCCATTCAGGCACAACCTGCCATTAGCATGGAAAGGAAAAGCCCACACTCACTCTCCAATAATGGTGACATGTAGTGGGAACAGCCACCTGACATGTAGTGCAGACAATTCATTCTTAAAAAGGCTGGATCAAACAGCAACTGTACCATCATAAATGGTAAGTATGGAATGCTGTAGCAATGCATGCAGTAGCAAACAATCCGCCGCTCTGCAAAATGAATGAATTGTACAAAATGTCAGCATCAGGTTGGCGAGGGGAGGGTTTGAGCTAGATGCCTTCAGAGGACACCTCCCTGCAGTTGCCCACTTCCTCCTCATAGCTGCCCAGAGCAGAAGGGTGGATGAATGAGTAAAGCAAAGAGGGCTGCTTTTTCTTCTACTCGTTGCACTAGTTATTGGTGTTTACCCTCTGGACCAAGATGGGTGAGCATGTGGCACCACTTCAGTGGGGCCCCAGATGAAGTAAAAGCCTTATGATGCTGATCTCAGATGCCACCCAGTGATTTTTGTGTGTGTGTGTCCGAATCCAAATGCATCTTCCAACACCAGGATAGAACCTACCACCAGCTACATACATATACATGTAGCATTCTCCACACCCATTTTTGAGTGAAGAACAGACTGCCTCTGGCAGCGCATGAAAGACAAAATGGGATGCAGAATTTATTAAGGGACCCAGTTTTTGCCACACAAGGTTCATCAAAGCAGGTCAGCTTGGGGTTGGTAACACTCACCAGCATTTTCAGCTGCCTGCATGCCGATTATGGTGTAGAGACTAATCTGCACCGCTCCATCTGGCAGCTAGAAGGGAGAAAAGAAAAGCACTTGAGAACATTATTAATCGGTCAGAGGCTTTGTTAAGTACCACAATGTAATTAGTCGAGAGTGGAATTTTTTAAAGAAAAAAAATATGCATGTAATACAGAGGAAAAAGAGGCATCTCCCACCCTTCCTGGCTTGCCCGGTTATTGCTAGTTGAGAAACTAAATTCTTTGCCATGCTTAACATGAGGTGTCCATGTGTGCTGGAGGTGTTGAAGGAACTTGTACAGCTGTGATCAAGTGGTTCACTCTGGAGCTTTTGTGCAATTGGGCGCCCCATTCATTCAAAGGCTGCTCCCATCCTCCAGTAGGGGTGAATTTGCCACCCCCAACTCCCCTGGGAAGAAGACTCAAAATGGTTTTGCCCTAGGGAGGAGATGGGGTCTTGTGGGTCATCAGACCAATCAGGACGGGGAAGAAGCCAGACTCTATAAGCTGACCCTGCCCCAAATACTCTACTCTTCTGTTTGGAGTGCCATCCTTCCCTATGCATCCTGGGCTTTTAGGTGCTAAGCCATCGAGCATCACATCCTTAACATTAGAAAAGTAAAAATCCAGCACCGGAAGGGTTCAAAACAGCACTGCAGAAGGTTGTGTCTTCGCCTGTCTTGCCAAATGTAACACTTGTCAAATAATACAGATGACCCTTGGATGTCTCCCAGTTACTCCGGCAGGTAAAAAAACAGGTTAAAATGCCAAATAGACATTTTTTGTCCGTAATGGTTTTCAGTGAAACAATCAACCTTAGCTGCCCACCCCAATGAAACCTATCACACCGACAGAAAGTATTTTGATTCCTTCTATAAAAACAAATGAAAACTTGTCTGGGTGTATTTGGTCTCTTTTCCTTACAAATAATAATCATAACAGTGTTGATGGGTCCTATCCACCAGCAATCAAAGAGGGCAGATAGAGGAGGCTAATTGCTAGCATCCATCGATGTATTGTTTATTTAACTGGCATGATTGTTGGCTATAGGGCAAATGCATGCAGCCCAGCAACCTTGAACCTTCAATTTAGGATGTCTGATTTGTTAAAGGGACAGGAAGCTGCTTTTGAATTCCTTTGGTGCATCTGTAGGAAATGGGCTTGGGAACTGTTTCAGCTTGTACAGAAGTTTTTTCAGTGTTCTAGTGATTATGCTTATAGCATGTATACAGCCTGTGTCTACATTCCTCCCCCCACCCACCCCCCAGCTTTCCATATGCAGATTATCCCATATATTTCAGAATGATACTAAAAGGCTTGGATTCTAAGGGACTCCTGTGTTCATATTAGGTGAGCGATTTTTGCCAACCTTTATTGGTCACTCAGTCATGACAGAGCATATGCTCTGTGTGTAAATGGTCATAGTTTTAATCCCTGGCATCACCAGTTTAAAAAGAATCAGGTGCTGAGAAAGACTGAGATCCTGGAGAGAGCTTGGCAGTCAACATAGGATGATAGCGGAATAGATGGGCAACCAGTCCAACTTGGTGTAAGGCAATTTCCTATGCTCCTTTGATAGAAAGGAATCCTATCCTTTCTATCCTTTCTCCTTAATCAGAGAATCAGAGAATTCTAGAGTTGGAAGGGACCCTGAGGGCCATTTAGTCCAATGCAGGAATCTCAGCTAAAGTCTCTATGAAAAGATAGCCATAGGACCCCTGCTTAAAATCCTCAGATGAACCTCCACAACCTCCCAAGGGAGTCTGTTCCATGGTCAAACAGCTCTCACTGTTAAAGGTTCTTCCTGGTGTTTAGTGGGAATCTCCTTACTTGTAACTTGAATCCATTGGTACGGGTCCTACCCTCCAGAGCAGGAGAAAACAAGCTTGCTCCATCTTCCATGTGACAGCCCTTTAGGTATCTGAAGATGGCTATCAAATCTTCCCTTAGTCTCTTCTTATCCAGGCTAAACATCCCAAACTCCCTCAACCATTCCTCATAAGGCTTGGTTTCCAGACCCATGATCATCTTGGTCACCCTCTCCTCTGCACATGTTCCAGCTTGTCAATATCCCTTTTTAATAATGGTGCCCAGAACTGGACACAGTGCTCCAGGTGTGGCCAGACCAAGGCAAAATAGAGCAGTACTATTACTTCTCTTGTCTTCTGCTCCTGAATGTCTCATTTTCTCAGCAAAAGTTTATTGAACCCTCATCACTCGCTGAGGAGTTAAAAAAAAAGTATTTGACGCATTTGGTCTCCCCGAGCCTGGGGCATATCTACATCTGTGTGGGTGTCAAGTTAGTTTGCTTTTAACATCACCAGCCTTAAGATTCGGCTTCATTCCCTGAATTCTCCCACATACCTTTGCACCTTGATCTATAGGTTGTCTTTCCTAGTCTTTTGCTTTAAAGCAGAGTAACCGGTTCAGCAAGCAGTACAGTAAGCCTGGAAGATATGTAGCAATGGCTGGTGTGTCTAAAGACTGGTATGCTTCATGGGAAACCTAATTTCACCTCCTTGTAATGCTCTACTCTAGTTGCACCTCAAGTGATTAACTCCTGAGTTGAGAGTTTTTGGTGGGCCTCCCTTGGTGTTCCCAGTGTTGAATAAAAAAACAAAAGTAGTGTTGTGGTGACAAAAAATGAAGTATGATACATTCAGATCTTTTTTTCCTAAGTTCACTAAGGCTTCATTTACAGAAATGAAGAAGCTGGACCTCTGTATCCAATCTTTTCAATGGTGACCCATGACCCAGGGGCTTTGCCATGTGTAGCAGTGGGTTCTGATGAGGTTCAGGCTGCTTTCTTGTAGGGTAGAACCACCAGAACCCTATTTGATCCCTCCCAGCTGGAGGCCACAGTCATGCCACCATCTTCTAACTCAGAGAATGGCTCCCCTCCAGGACCTCTTCCCAGTCTCACAGACATCAAATAAGGTGAGGGCCTTTTAACTGACCAACCAGTTCCTCCAGGGAGGTGAAGTCTACTAATCTTCAAGTCATTTCAGCCTACATGAGGCTTCAGTTGGCTCTAGCTCCCTGTTGAGACAATATCTTCCTGCTGCTCCCTTAAGATGAGATAGATCCAGCCAGTAGGACCTCCTTGGAGCTGTCCAAGGTCCTGTTTTGTCCATCCTCCGCATTGACCTGACTTTGATTTGCCTTCACCTTGCAAGTGTCAAGTTCCCAAAGAACTGGACAAGCAGCATGAAACCTACCCCAGCATTTTCAAGCAAAATATCTTCTTCTCTCCTTTGATTTTCTTATACCCAATCTTTCCACTATAAAATAGTGCTCAAGGTGGCGAACAGCATGCAAGAATCACAAGAAAACAATCATAATAATCACCTCTCTAGCCTATTGCTACAGGAAGATTTCTTTGGCTGGCATGGCTAGTCTCCTTGCAGTACCCTTCTCTGGCCAGAGCTGGATGGTGGCACACATGTTGAGTTTTCATGTGACATCGTTTGGGTCATCAGTTCAGCCTGTTGTGAGCACTTCCTGATAGCAGAGAGACTGTGGCCCTGTGGCCAGAGAATAAATGCTCTCCAATTTTCTCCATGGTTGAAAAAATAAGAATACATTCAGTAAATGCATGGTTCACACAGTCCAGGAACGCACAAAAGGCATACAGATCGCTCTTGCTAAACATCTCATTGACTTTTGCCAAGGTACATATAACTCCACCACTCATTTGACAGGGGTGAAACTCTGTACTACTGTGTGATCATTTGCATTTAAAATTGGAGTTGAAAATAAGGCTTTTAGAAACTTTTAATTTCTATTTAATTATGAGAATTTAACTTCAGGGTTTTTATCTGATTTAAAAGAATAATTAAAATTAAGTATGGCTGGAGTGATTTTTCACAGTTTTTCTGCCTGTCCTTTAGGACTTGAAGCAATAGTAAATTATTTGTGTCTGGAGGTGATCTATATGTAAATTCCATTAAGAATGGAATTTTGTTTTAGAGAAATTCAGATTATGAAAATGACATTGGTGCCTTGAACGTCAGCAGCTAATAAATGCATTGGTTGTTACCATTACTTCTCTTAATGTCCTCAATTAAAATAATTTTAAATAGTACAATAGATAAGCAAGATCAATTAATTTTATAAGATGATCAAAGGAATGTAGTTCTGCATTGTAAATGCTGCAAATGTGATAATGGCTTTATCAGGCGGGAAAATAATTTGAAGTGGCTTAAACCTTATTCATTTTTGCTCTAGGGGCTTTTATTTGTAACTAATCAAATGGTCTTTTGTATTTGCTAAGGTAGAGTTTTATGATCTTGTGCATTAATTTTACAGAGTAAATTTCAGACTTTTTAACAAAGTAGCTGGAATGCCTCACTGGGTTGTGATTATAGGATCACATATAATCAAAGAAAATTTGTGTTGTGTTTACATCTGTTGTTTTGAAGAATGGCTATTCTGATTGGCTTAGAAGGCTAGCCTAATCATAGTGTGCTTTTCCATGAAGTCTGGTCCTGCAAGCCATTATCCTTTATTTAAACTCAGCCATGGGTGGTCTCATGTTAATATTCATATGTGCAGATTGAAAGTGTTACATGACGGCTTTAGGGAACCTCCAGGTTCATGAGACCATATGAACATAAGACCTCTGCAGGATTAAATCAAAGGCATGTTTGGTCCTGAAGACTGTTCACAACAATGGCCAAGCATATGCCTAAGGGAAGCCTACAAGTAGCACATGAGAGGAAGAACTATCTCACACTGTTGTTCCCCAGTGACCATTAGTCAGATGCATGGCCCCTCTGATCCTGGAAGTAGTATAGCCATCATGAGTAGCAGCCATTGATAGAATTATCCTCTGGGAATTTGTGAGGCAGTATGTTTTTGGATACCAGTTACTGAGAAGTGAAAGCTGGGGAGTCACTTTGCTCATGGGTTTCCTGAAGGCATCTGCTTGGTCATGATAGGAAGCAGAATGATGCAGTTGATGGTGTGATCTGCAGGGCTCTTCTTATGTTCTTATGGACATCATAATGTGCAAAACTGGAATCCCCAACTTGGTATTAGCTGCCAAAATAGACGTACAACACTATAAATCTGCATGCTGGCATGCGAGGGTCAGGGGGTTGGGGGTTGGGGTTGGGGAGAGATGGGAAGAGCCTCCTTTCATGTGTGGATTATTCAAGATGACTTGGGGCAATATGTTTGGGGAAGGCACATGGCGGAACAGAAGACAAACAGGCCAGGTAAGTGAATCTGATGATGTGGTTTTGCTCTTTTGTATGACTGAAAGTATAGCTGGTTGTAGATGCCATTATGTGACAACCACAAATAATTCTTGATAGGTGAATTAATAGTTGAGCCTACCACAGAGGCCTCCTTCCCTATACATCTTCTTACTTAGCAGCTGTTGAGTACAAAACTCAATAGGAGGCAGATTATATCACTGTATTCTCCCCTGATTTCAGTAGAGGCTGGTGCATTGGAAAAAATGGGGTACTCCCCCAGCAAACTCAGTCTGCCCTCAGCCATTTCCTGTCTGTCTGCCTTCCTACTTAACAACTGGTCAAGGGGCCGATTTGCCTGCTATTGGCTCTGTTGATCTCCATGACTCTTTGATCTCCTTCCCCTCCCAATGGGCACCAGCCAACTCTGCCTAATATTCAGGAGTGACCACAGCAGCTGCTGCAACTTCTGATATCTTATGTGATGCTTGCGCACATGATGTTCTGCACAATATCCGATTAGGTCACGTGAGGTGCATGTAGATCTACTGACCACCTTATTGTGTCATATGATATTTCAGCAACTCAGCCTCACAAATTTTTCTGCCCACCACACATGCCAGTAGCTGGTTCACACATGCCATGGCCATCCCTGAATGACGGCAGTAAGAGGCCCAGCACCAGCACACAGCACCCTTGGGCAGTTGCTAGGGCCCTACTCCCCCTGCTCTTGCTCACGGGTCCTCTTGTGGGTTTCTCAGGAGCATCTGGCTAGCCACTGTGAGATAGGATGCTGGACCAAATGGCCCACTGACCTGATCCAGTGTCAGGAACCAGAGTCAGGTGTAGGTTTGCAATTAAAAAACACCAGTGTCAGTGAAGTTAACTCTTTATTCAAAGAAACCAAAGCAGTGCAGGCCTAGTGATCCCAGCAACTCTTCTCAGTAGGTCTTGCCCCAGTGAGGCAGACTGTACCCAGGTTGTGTGTAACACATGGGACTCCAGCTCCTATCAGCTTCCAGCTTAATGGTCAGGGGTGATAGAAATTATAGTTCAGCAAAATTTGGAGAGAACCATGTTGGCCTGGATCATGTTTTGACCAGTGTTGCATGGTAGAAGAATATCTGATTAGGAGCTGGGTAACCAGAGTTCAAATCCTGACTTAGCCACAAAGTTTTACCTGCTGACCTTGGGCAATTACTGCCTTTCAGCCTAACCTACCTCACAGGATTGTTGTAAGGATAAAAATTGAGAGGGGAAGGAAGGTGGAGGAAAGGTGGGGGCTATAAATGTAGTAGGATTGGTGGGGGTAGTACTAGTTGTACCCTCCAGAGGTTGTTGGACTTCAGGTCCCATCAGCCCCCAGCATGGACAATGGTTGGGAGGTCCTTGTTGGCTACACTGAGACAGGAACATTTGTTCTGCCTGCTTGCAGAAGGTCCTGGGTGCAAACCCTAGCAACTGACCTCTTGGAGTGCTGCTGCCAGTCAGTGTTGGCAGAACTGAGCTGGATGGATCAATGGTCTGACTCAGTAGAAGGCAGATTCCTACGTTCCCTGCACTACAGAACATGGAAGCCCAGAGCCAGCCCAGGAAACTGAGCACCAGAAGAGAGTCGCCCTGTGAGTGTCTGCCTGCAGTGCAAGTATCCAGATGCAAGAGGCACAGGTCAGCCGTGCCATTCCAGTCTCTGTTTGTGCTGAAGCGCTGCACTTCATCCGCAGTGTAATTCCATTTGGGGCTATTACATAATTAAATTGAGACTTGAATCACACGTTTTAAAAGATTATGCAGCCATATGTAGCTTGAACAGGGGCCAAGTCTTCAAAGAGGCCTCTTTTAATGATGCCTTTATATTAGGTTTGTTAAGTTGTGCTTTCTTCCTTTTTTAAAAAAAGGGGGGAGTGGAGAGGGAGGGAGGAAGGGAGGGAGGGAGAAGCAACAGTGAAGAGGAATAGTGCCAGACATTAATGAATTGATATGATCTGAGCCTGGAGTACTTCTCTGTATAGTTCAAAAATATTCACTGGGAAAAGAGAAATATTTGAAGAACCTCTGAAGCTGAAGATATCGTCTGGCATGAAATAGTGACATTGAGCCTCCCTGCCCCCGTCTCTCTCTCTCTCTCTCTTCTCCCCCCCCCCCCCCGCCAACATCCACCCCCCCCAACCCTCCACCTTTGAGAATGCAAATGAAAACTGCAGAATGGGCTTTTATCAAATCACACTCTTAATTAGGTTTTAGCAGAATGCTTTATAGTCAATGTTTTGTTGAATAATTTAATTAGCAAACAGTGCACCTGACAGTCGGAACGAGCCAAATTAGGCCATGTTTAATAGCCATGCTGTTCAAACAACTGACTGTTGCAATTTTTCCACATTTCACACTTAACTTGCACCCTCTTTGGTTGGCCAAATAAGGGTTTGCTCAACTTACTGGGTGTGGTGGAATAGAAGGTCAGAATGAACCGGCTGCCCCTGGCCTGACCTCCAGCCATTGATCTCCTGGCCAGAAGTTATGCAGCTAAAAGCTGTTGTAACTCTAGAACTTGTGGACGACCAATGAAGCTTGATGTTGGAAGATTTTGGACAGATAAAAGAAAGGACTTCTTCACACAGCACATAATTAAACTACGGAACTCACTCCTGCAGGAGGCAGTGACAGCCACCAATTTGGATGGCTTTAAGAGGGGATTAGACATGGAGGAGAAGGCTATTGATGGACAGTAGTCATGATGGCTATGCTGTGCCTCTAGTGATGCTTCTTAATGCCAGTTGCTGGAAACTGCAGGAGGGGAGAGTGCTCTTGTGCTTGGGGCCTGCTTACAGGTTTCCCATAGGCATCTGGTTGGCCCCTGTGAAAACAGGATGCTGAACTAGATGGGCCATTGACCTGATCCAACTGGCTCTGCTTATGTTATTATGTACAAACAGAGGTTCTCTCCAGGTTCTAAATTCTAGTTGGAGGCTGGTCCATTAGGGAAAATGGGGCAGAGTCCCACCAACCTTAGCCTGCCCTCAATCAGGCCCCACCTGTCTGCCTTCTTACTTATAACTAGTCCAGGGGGTGGAATGCCAGTCATCTTTCTCTTCCTTAGTCTCAGTGTTGCCTCAGCAGGGAATAGGATGGGGACACAAATAGAATTAACTGGCTCTGCCTGTCATTATTTCTGACTCCACTGTTGATATCCTAGTCTTCTGTCCTACTAGTTCCAATAGGTGCCAGCTAGCACTGCTAGGTTCTAATGTTCTAAGGCAAAGGTGGCTAACCCACATACCCTAAGAAAAGTGCTCTGCTTCACCTTTAGAGAGCCATCTAGCAGCCAGAGTGCTAAATCTCTGGATTGCAGCAGTTGAGAAATACAACCCCTTTCTAAACCACAGCCAGAGAGAGCTTTTATTTGCAATCTCAGTGCTAAGCACCAGACGTCTCTCACTGGATGGGGTGCTAGCTGCTTACTGGGAGAGAGGGAGTCATGGGCAGGGTGGGACAGCTGCCCCCCAATCAATAAAGATCAATAAAAATATATAGCAAACTGAGGTTCTGTCCTCCTAACAAAAGGCCTGCCACCCTTAACAAAAATCCTGGCTACAGCCATGGAGGGTGTGGTGGAGGGTAGGTCAGCATGGTGCAAAAGGACTAGCAGGAGCACTAGATTCACCCTTCCAGCTTACCAACCTATCTGTGCCATGCTGACTTCCCCATCATATTGCACCTCTGCCTCTCCCTATTGGTAAGCAGAAGGGACCCACCTGGCCGGAAGCTAGCTGAGCCACGTCTGCTAAGCACCACCAGCCTAATAGTGGAGATAAGCCCTCTGCCTGCTTTTTAAGAGCAAAAGACAGCATCCCCCACTGTGACTGCATTCATGTGTGCAAGAGAGGGAGATAAGAGCTTTGTGACTGCATTTCTGGCAGTTGAGTGTGGTGTATGTATGTGTTTGCATGTGTTTGCATGTGAGTACTGCATGTTTAGGGAATGTGCATGTGTGGCAAGTGTGTGTGGCCTGCAGGTGTGTTGTACATGCATGATAGTTCCACCCACCACTGCCGTACGGCCCTTTGACTGGCCACCAATGTGGCCCTCGGGCTGAAAAGGCTTAGCTATCAGTGTTCTTTCTAAGGCTCTAGCGATCTTGGCTCTCTAGGTGAACCACTGCTTTGGCTAAGACATCACACATCGGCTTCCTGAGAAGCACGGAAGTGCAATGAGCTCATGGAGGTTTGCCTGCCCTTTGTTCACATACAGTGCTATAATTTATTTTAAAATACTGTTTCCCTTTAAAAGAAAAGAATGAAGGGGGTTAAATATAGCCCGTGAAGGAGGGGAGTTATGTGTGTATAACAGATATACATTTACATGTTTGTTTGTGTGTGTTTAAGGAAGAGGGTGGGCTGGCTTGTTAAATAGGCCTCGTCTCCTCAAGCGAGTTAAGAGTTTGGCAGTTTTTATCTGGTCATTATTGGTGCTTAAATGCAGTGATCATCATAAACAGCCCTCTGTTTCCATTTACTTTACCGAGGTCAAAAGATGAGGTTGGTTTATGAGGTTATTCTGCCATGTATCACTTGAGACAGTACAATAGAACAGCGGGCAATGGAAGGGCTGTGCTCACCTCTCCATTTATTAGCCTTGTCAACTTGGAAAGGGTTCCCCCCTCCCTTTACATTGTGAAAGGCCCATCAGCAATGAATCAGTGAAGTGAAGACGACAGTTGATTTGTGAATTCAGATTATATAAAGTGACGAGGCTTCAGTGGACTGTGTAGATAAAGCAACTGTCATGATAAGGTGGCATATGCAATTCCCCGCAACCAAATTTATTGCACATTTGAGGAAAATCATCCTATTTGAAAATGCCATAAATTTGAAATTGAATATTACTTATACACCTTGAATTTTGATTTATAGTTTGAATATTTTTAATGGGTGGCTAAAGTGGCATCAATTCACAGTTTATGCATTTCTTCTTTAAGGGTCTCATGGACACCCACACACCCACACACACACACCATGTGTGTCAGCAGATCCTGATATTTTATTCCAGTCTTGAAGTGGCCTATTATTTCTGCATCGAAACTTAATATATATCATTCCAGAGATCATCGTGTGATGGACAGTACGACAAAGGCGACACTTACAAAGAGCCACCATGGGCTTCGGGATTCTGTAGAAACTTGTAATGATATGCATAAATATCATATGCTGCAATTGCAGGGCCTGTTGTCGGTGGAAATGAGCTGGAGATGCATTAGCAAGCCTTTAATACGGGAAATGTTAAAGCTATAGAGGTGGAGAAGCTTACTTTCACAGGGGTGGGGTGGGATCAAGCCTGAACGACTGCAGCAATCATTTAAACCCATTGCCAATGCCTATAGCAATTAGGGTGCCCACTTGCACATTGTCCCCCCCCAAAAAGAGGGCAAAACCATACACAGATTTGCATAAACTATGTACAAGCTAGTGTAGCTGTGTAGCTGCCAATTGATAAATAATGTCTGTAATCTACATCAATGTACTATACATCTTGCCACAGTGAGGAAGACTATTACCAAGTGGCCTCTGCAACTGCTTACACAACTGCCCATGTACTAGCTGTTGATGGGATTTTTAGACAAATTCATGAAAGAAAGGGCTATCGATGCCTCTAGCCATGATGGCTATTCCTTGCTTTCACAGTTGGAGGCATAAATGCTTCTGACCACCAGCTGCTGGAAACCACAGGAGGGGATAATGCCCTTGTGCTCGAGTCTTGCTTACTAGTTTACCACAGGCATCTGGTTGGCCACTATGAAAACAGGATGCTATAGTAGATGGATGCAGCAGGTTCTTTTTATGGGCAACTTCAAAGCGGCTCCTGCTCTCCCTTTCTTCTGGCTCCTTTTCCTCAGAGTAAGGCTGTGCTGAAATCTGGCCTTCAGTTTCTTGACAGTGTTCTTCCTCTGTGAAATAAATTTCCCATATTTCTACCTCATTCTCAAAGCTCTTAAGAATACCTTGAGAATTTTGGTTTTCAGATGACCTCCTTTTTACCAGGTGGCCAAGAATGGTGGGGTGTGTTATTTCCTTTCCATTAAACATTTATCAAGCAGTATCTTGCAGTCGCCCTAGCTGCCCATGGTTCCTGATCTGAAAAAAACCCCCACTGGAGTAGTCACGCCATGATGTTTTCCCTGGGTTTTGACTGAAGTGTGGGCACCCAGGGAGGCTGAAAAGTGCAGACTTCTGGTGATGTGAATGGTAGAATGAAAGAAAGGTCATTCTCAAACACCTCTTGCTCACCTCAAAAGTTAGGTAAGGTTGCCAAAAAAGCAGCATCCTGTAATTTCTGTAGCAGATTTGTTCCTTGGTGCACACCGGGATTCCAGAATACATCAGTCACTTAGCCCAATGAGTGGACCACTTTAATAAACAGTTCAAACAGACAAATACCGACTTCCTCATATTCTCAGAAACACATATTGACATTTAGATATGAAATAGTTGAACATTTATACTTTGTT
Organism: Podarcis erhardii; assembly: GCF_964252035.2. Lineage (NCBI taxonomy): Eukaryota > Metazoa > Chordata > Lepidosauria > Squamata > Lacertidae > Podarcis > Podarcis erhardii. The sequence goes on from NC_138511.1 coordinate 39,608,515, forward strand.
GTCTAGAATATCAAATATTTCTTGTGCATGGAAGCACCATTCACATTTTGTTGTACAAGGAAAACCAGAGGTCTCACTCTAAATAACATTAGCATTGGATACCACCAGTGGTGGAGCTTCATGCTCCAGCACTGTGGACAGAGAGGAGGGGGGGCAGGTGTGTATTCCGGGTGTGGCGCATGCTGCCTGCAGGGGCGTGGCGGTGTCCTGGGGGTGTGCATCCTGGGGGTGGGGCATGCCACCCATGGGGGCGGGGTGCCCAGCACGGTTGGGGGGGACAGCCGCAATGGCACCCTGGGGATCGCGCTGCCGGGGGCAGGGTGCTCCCCCCGCACTCCTCTTCATCCGCCAGTGGATACCACCCGTAGGATTGCATTGTAAGTCTGGCTCCAATCCAATGACACCATCATCAATAGGGTTTTTCTTTTATATCCTGCCCTCCCCAAGGAGTACAGACTGGAATTTTCTCCCCACGACAACTCTGCAAGGTAGACTGAGCTGAGTGTGTGTGTGTGCCCAAGTCCACAAGTGAGCATTGTAGGTATGTGCTGCACATGAACCAGCATTTTCCAGGGCTGAACTCAATTCTCTGGTCATTGTGTTAATCCAAATACAGCTGGATGCAGTTTAGAAAGCAGAACAATGTGCCCATGCATTAGGCTTAGCTGCAGCGTACATTGCAACAACAACAACAGCAAGAGCAGCAACAACAGCAACTTTCCTTGCACACCTTCTGCTAGGAAACCTTTGTACTTCAAAGATGAGAAAACATCACTCTGAGTGGGTCCTTCTGTGGCCGCTCGAATGCAGGTAAATGAGCAGGTACTTATTATTATCTCTCCTCCTTTTAAGAGTTGGAAGCTTTTGAAAAAATGGCTTTCATGTGGATATCTGAAAGTTTATTGCCTTGACTCGGATGACCTCATCTGCTGGAATGAAGTCATTCACTGAGCCAGGGAAGACAAACCCTCGTTCCAGAGAATTAATCAACTCCATCAAGGGCCCTCTACTTACTTACAGCCTTATCTCCAGCCAAGGAGCACAAGCAGTTATAAACTTGACAGCCACCCGATAGCCTTCTGTTCTTCATGTTATGCTAACATTTTGAGAGAGAGAGAGAGAGAGAGAGAGAGAGAGAGAGAGAGAGAGAGTATTCAAAAGGGGGACTCGATGGAAAGAAGAAGGAAAAAAGCCCCAATTTTGCTACTGGAGAAGCCCAGCATGACATACATTTCTGACTTGGGGGATTACATTGTTTCAAATCAAGGTATTTCAAAGAAAGCATGGCATCCCAGTGAACTTTTCTTTTCTCCAAAAGAGAGAGAGAAAAAGAAGAGGGGGAGTAGGCTGGGTGGGAGATGAACCCTGCCAGATAGCGATGCTTATGGCATAATTGCTCGCCTTTGCCTTTTCATCCCTGGCGATCGCAGGACTCATAAACATTCCAATTAGGCAGCCAATTAAAATGAGAAAAGGAGACCTCCTGAATTATCCAGCAGTTGGGAGGCTGCGCTGCCTTTTTACTTGTCAGCCAGTGAAAGGTTTTTATGGCCTCCCTGAACTGAAGGAGGCAAAAGAATTAAGTGAAACAGTGTGGGGGTGGGGTGGTTGGGGTTTGCTTCAAAAATAAAGGGCCCACGGTGAAGGGACATCCTCTTTCTCAGCACTACTGACAGGGAGCCATTAGGATGCGGCAGGACGCTTCTCTGAGAAGTGGAGATTCTAAAAAAGTATTAAAACACGCACACAATTTTGGTGAAGCCAGTTAACTGGTGTGATTATCTGTTTGTGTAGTTTTTTAGCCGGGAAACAAAAAACTGCAGCACACAAAAGAGAATTCCTTCATTTTTATAGTTTTGTTATAATGGCGGCCAGTGAAGGAAAGGTTGCGTACACACTGCACATTTAAAGCACATGTCTTTCCCCAGAGAATTATGGGAAGGGTAGTTTACCCCTCAGGGAGCTACACAATTCCGAGCACCTATAACCAGACAGTTCCCAGGATTCTTTGGGGGAAGTCAAGTGCTTTAAATGCACTTTCAACGTATGTTGTGTACACAGCCAAAGAGAGAGAGAGAGGACGTGGGGGGCTTTTAAAGGCCTGTATGAAATAAGCAGCTCCTTTACACTTTCTGGACTAGAAAGGAAAAAGAAAATCTATATTCTGGAAACAACCACAGATTCCTCTTTTCTTAAAACATTAGACGCTCATCTCCTTCCCCCTCTGTCCTCTCCCTTCTCTAGTTATTTTCTGTCAAGAATAAAGTAGGCGGGGGAAGAATTAACAGATCTGACACATTTGGGCATTGGCACCTGTTGAGGACACAGAATGCTAGTGGCGTGAGGAGAAGAAAATACTCCCTTTTCCCTGAGAATGGCAATGAATAGGCTACCTACAAGAACCACAGGAAGCATCTGAAGTGGACAGTGTTGCTGGGGTTTCCCAAATGGAATTATCCCCTATTGTTCCTGTTGTTCTGGTGGAAGGTTTACTGACAACCTATATGTACATGTATGAAACTTTCTGAGTGTTTGAAATGAGTGAAGTGCCAAAATCCATACTCTGATTTCTTAGAGATTTTCTTCCTCTGTGAAACAGCCTTCCATTTTTTCCTGCCTCCTTCTCAAGGCACTTCAGAATCTCAGCTAGCATGACATTCTGAGTTTACCATGTAGTAGAAAGGGGGATGAGGGTGGTACGTGTGTTTTTTTGTCCCCTACTAAACATTTTTCAAGCACTTCCCAGTTGCCTGCACTTCCTGATCTGAAAAAAGTCCCAAGGGACTTTCCCCCCTTGTGATGTCACCTCATGGGCTTTGATTAAAGTGTGGGCAACTGGGGAGGCTGCAAAGTAGAGACCACTGCTGATATGATTTGTATAATGAAAGAATGGATGCTCTCAAGCACCTGTCAGACCTCTTGAAAGCAATGTCAATTTTACCGGTATTTTCTCTTCCCTTAGATAATTGTTAAACATAAATTTCTTTTTTCAATAATTGATGGGGAACGGTGGGGGTAGGGAGTGGATAAATGTTGGCACAGCACTACTTGAAATGTAATATATTGTTGCATGCCACACCAACCTTCCAGTGGTGCAAGATTCCACTCAGTGGTTAAACATAGGATCAGTGAGTGGGATGGGTAACAACAACAACATTTTCTCCAAATAGGAAGGTTTGTATTTAGAATCATAGAATTGTAGAGTAGGAAGGGACCACAAGGATCATCTAGACCAACCCCCTGCAATGCAGGAATCTTTTGCCTAACGTGGGGCTTGAACCCACAACCCTGAGATTAAGAATCTCATGCTCTACCGACTGAGCTATCCAACATACCTGCCTTCTAAATCTGAAAGTTGGATGCCATCCTAAATAAGCAGCCACGTCTATTCCCCACAGCATCTTCTTGGGTTGCTAATCCGCACCACATGTTCTGAAGCTGAGCCTTGTAATATTTCCTGATGGAGCATTATAAAGTATAACATCTATTACCTGCTCGGATTGCTTTAGGAGTTTTTGAAATTCCCTGATGTTTATATCTTATTGTTGCTGATCACCTTGTCAGGTCTGCTTTCCCCCCTCTCCCCCCCAAAGTAAAAGATAACAGGAAATGTGCATTTCTGATTCCCCCTTTGTTGACATATGGCTCTCATTTGGCCCATTATGAGGAACAGTGTGTAGGAAAGTGCTCCCCATTTAATACTGCAGGACAAAACATTGTTATGGAGCTTGATAGCTAATTGCATCCATGTTTTCTAAGTTTGAGCTTTTCTTTTTGCCCTAACACAAGGGAGAAAAAAAACTTGTGCTTAACAGTAGAGGGTTTTTTCCCTTAAAAAATCATTATTCAATAATGATTATCAGAACACTTTAAAAAACATTATTTTCCTTTCCTAACCCTGCAAATTTACTGCACAGATTATAGCATGAAAGGGCGGCATCATGCAAATCCACTTTCCTTTTTCAGTGCCAGAACTGGAGGATCCACTTACAATAATTAGGACATCCCTAAACAAGTGTTGGCTCACCATGGCATATTGCTCTGATCCATTTTTAAATTTAAATAACAACAACAACCCGTTATCAAACTATCAAGGATAGACATTGATAAGATGGCTACTTACTGAGAGTGGTCTTCCCACTTCATGGAGTGTAGAAATGGTTAAAATTGTATTTGTGGTTTTTTTAGTTTTGCCTTGCAGAAACGCCATTAAGTTGGCGGTGAGATGCATGTGTATATATGTGTGCTCTTGTGCATGCAGAAACCTGGGTCTATCAGTAAAACAGTACAAGGCCAAAGTGAAGTAACCCCTTCAGAACACTACAGTGCTGATCTGAATCCCATCCACACCTCCACCTCCCCAATATTCAGTTTAATAAATGAATGAATAAAATACTATCATTTAATTTGGTCCTTTGACTGTAAGCTCTTCCAGGCAGGGACCTTTTTTGGTATACAAGGTTCTGTTTGATCACAGATCGCCTTCATTTCATCTAATCTGGTTCTTCACTTTTAACCTCTTCAGGGCAGGGAACATTTAGGTGCCGTATATATGACTCCGTATTTTCTGTATGCTTGTTGGCTCTATAAAGATGAATGCTTTCAGTTCTTCTGAGGGTGCTATTGATACACTGAGAGGATTCTTGAGCTTATTTCAGAACAGCGTCTGAACAGGGCTGCTGTAGTCACTTCTCTGCAGGCAAAGGGGCTGATATCAACCTCTTCTGTCAGCCACTTTCAACCTTGTCATTTAAGTCTTTTAAATTCACCTCCTTATTTGCCCTTCATAGCAGTCAGATTCTGAATTGCTGGCTTCAGAAAGTCTGGTTCACCAGTCCATTGAATCACTATGCCATTTGGTGGGAGAAAACCACCACTGTACTGTACTTTGATTAGTATTAACTTATATAACAGTGGTTCTCAATCTCTCTCTCTCTCTCTCTCTCTCTCTCTCTCTCTCTCTCTCTCACACACACACACACACACACACAAATAAAGAGCTTTGTGCCTTATGAAAAGGCAATGTTGTAATCAAATGTGTTACTCCTCTTGATTTAGGCAGTGCTTCTAAGATTTCCTAGCAATGAATATCATATTTTATCTAGCAAGGAAAGCTGCTGCCTTTACTTTGGAACGAACCTCAAAATTTTGCCCATGCTGAGATAGCTCTGTGCACTTTTTAAGATGACAAATACAAAAGTTCAAACTTTTCACTGGGATCTAATGTGTCATGGAAGATGTGAGCAGACTTCAGGCTTATTGGGTTGACTTTGCTTCTGATAAGAACCCCAAGAGGAAAGGTTGAGGGAAGGAACCCAGTTCAATCCTTGGAGTCTCCAGGTAGGACTGGGAAAAGTCTAAAAGCTTGGAGGGCCACTGGCAGTGTAGACAGTAGTGATCATGATGGATCAATGGTGTGACTCAGTATAAGGCAACTTTTTCTCTTCCTAAAGGCATAGGATCAGGGCAGGGGAATGGGGAGAAAGAACACATTTAGTTCTGCAGAAGGTCATCTAAGGCAGCCTCTCAGGTTGAAGACCTCAACATATTTACCGTATTTTTCACTCTATAAGACGCACCAGACTACAAGACGCACTTAGTTTTTGGAGGAGGAAAACAAGAAAAAAAATATTCTGAATCTCAGAAGCCAGAACAGCAAGAGGGATCGCTGCGCAGTGAAAGTAGCAATCCCTCTTGCTGTTCTGGCTTCTGTTATAGCTGCGCAGCCTGCATTCGCTCCATAAGACGCACACACATTTCCCCTTACTTTTTAGGAGGGAAAAAGTGAGTCTTATGGAGCAAAAAATACAGTAACTTGGAAAACAGAAGGAAAGACATGCCACCATGCCAAGGTGCAGCAGCATGGGCTACCCCCAAAATCATGTAAGTCAATAAAAATACTTAAGTAACTGAGGTTCTGCCCACCCTAACATAAAGCCTGCCCTCCCCCACCAGCATAAATCCTGGCTACGCCCATGTGCAGCAGCCTGGACTTTATCAAACAAGAAAGACTTGTTTTTATTTTATTTATTTGAAAGCATTTATAAACCACTTAAAAAATAAACTCTCTAAGCCTTGTACCATATAAACATATCATTACAACAAAAAACACAACCTTGAGCCAATAAAACAGCAGCATAAAAGCATGTAAAAACAAATAAAACATTTATTTGGGGGATTCATGCAGATAAAAAGTCTAATCTTATGGGTTGTGCAAGGCCTGTGCAAAAAAATATGCGTCTTTACAAGATGTCTGAGGCCACTGATGGTTGCTGCTTCATGTATGACTAAGGAAAGGACATTCCATAGTACAGGGGCAATAGCAGAAAATGCCAATTTTCATGTCACTGCCACCGTGTATGAGGCACCCCAAGGAGGATTTCTCCAGATGATCTACGTGAACTCTTGTTTGAGTCTGCTTGCTGATCATGCTCTGTGATATAGCTTCTTTTGGCAAGGGAACGGAGAGAACTGAAAGGGAATGATGCTGAAGCAGTGTGGTGTGGAGGAAAAGTCATTGCATTTGGGAGTGGAGAAGATCAGGAATCCATTCTCTGCTGAGACTCTCAAAGCTCTGTGGGTGACCTTGGACCAGCCATTCTCTATCACCCTAAGCTACCTCACTCACATGGCTGTTGTGGGGAAGGCGAGCCACATTTGTCACCCTGAGCTTCTTGAAGAAAGGGCTGGCTATTTCCCTGACCCACCCACAGAGGAGGTGGGGTTTTGAATGCACACACTACCACTGGAAAATTGTACAGAAGGGCAGCTGACTGCTCACTGGTTTCATTCTTCTATTTTGCTTGGTGACAGAAATTACCACTGACGCTCCCTTTGGAATTCTGCCCTCTGATTTGGCTGTATTTTCGTATTTATTACAGCGAATTTTAAAAGAAAAGCTCAGTCCCATCCCTTTTGCATATGCTATCACTGGTAAATCAAGTTGCACTGTTAGAAGCTCGAGTTTATTGACACTCCAGGAAAATTTACCCCAAGATCTGTTTGTTTGTTTGTTTGTTTTAATGTGGTCATCAGGGCAAGATCTTCATTATCTTCAACATTCAAATTATCCCCCAGATTTCCTTCCCTCCCTCCTTGTTTCTCGCATATGTACAATTTCATTGATATGATTTACATTGCATCCCTCATATTAATACTCTGATCAATCACAGCTGACAATACGCCGTCTTTGTGCGAGGGGCTGTAAGGACAAATGTTTCAGCTTTTGAGAAGAAAATTGTTAGCATTTGAATAGCAGACGGTACAGGGAAGGATTAATAGCCTACTTTGATGGATTAGAATGTAGGGAAATTGCTCAATATTAATATGAAAATGTTTGTGAATTGGCCGCATGGTGCCGTCAATGGAGAATGAAGGCCAGTGATTATGTCTCCAAGGCCTTATCGGTAAAGACTTGACTCTCTCGCCAAAAGGCTTCCACACAAAAGGCCGATGAGAGGACAGGAAAATAGCTGAATGAGAGCAGCTATAATAACCAAGCTATTCAGCCACTGGTGTCACGATGTCAGGTTTTGTGCTCTTTATGTAATATTGTACATCTTTATATATTAACATATCTGAATATGGATTTGTAATAAAAGAGCGCAGGGACGGAATGGCTTCAGAGACAGTTTTATTTTGATCATTTTGGGCACCCCTCCAAAGTGTGTGCTTTGGAAAATGAACCAGACCAAGATTTAATGCATGTTTTGCATCTGCAGGCGGGATTCCTATGCCACTGGCCAGAAAAGACTTCAACAAAACTAGATTATTATTTTTTTATTATTACATGTATACCCCACCTTTCTTCGAAGGTGCTCAAGGTGACATGCATGGTTTCGCCCCTCCTCGTTTTATCCTCACATGCTCCTGTGAAACAGCTTAGGCAGTGTGAGGCAGTGATTAGCTGAAGGTCGCCCAGTGAGCTTCATGGCTGAGTGGGGATTTGAACCCGGGTCTCTCAGGTCCTGGGCCGCATTCACACCATACAGTTAAAGCACTATGACACCACTTTAAACAGTCATGGATTCCCCACAGTAAATCCTGGGAAGTGTAGTTTGTTCAGGGTGCTGAGAGTTGTTGGGAGACCCCTTTTCCCCTTCCAGAGCTACAATTCCCAGAGTTCCTCTGGGGAGAGGGGATTGTTAAACCAAGGTACCACTGTAGAACTTAGTTGGATACAACACAAAGAACCTTAAGAATGGACAAAGCATTCAAGTTGTCCAACATTTTGCACCTGGGCAGCAGACTGAACAGTCAGAAAGGTGAACTGGCCACTATGTTCCTCACTATGGTGAGGAATTATGTGATATAATTCGATTTAATTGTTCATAAATTTGCACCAATATAAATTAGCATACACACATTTTATGCAAATCTGTGCCCACTTGGCCTTTTTCTTAGTGATGCAGTTCCTGTTTTGGAAGATGGTTAAGTGGCCCCCCTAAATGGGATTTAGGTCTGTTCTTCACATGAAGCAGAATGAGATGATAGAGATAATGGGATATACCACTTAAGGATGCAGGATGAGGGGTGTCACATTTTTTCAGTCCCTTCCCCACATGGAAATATCCCAATAAGTAGAAAAAATAGTGTAGCAAGAATGGATGGGGCAGCAGTAATGTGCTAGGGGTGTTTGTTTTACTTGCAGGGAGAACATTCAAGAATGCATTCTATCCCCCCCCCCCGACAAGAAGTGGTATGGTCCACTCTACCACCTCTTTTGGTAGATATGTAGACCAAGCCTCAAAGTTGTATCCAATGAAGTTCTGCTCAGAGTAGACACAATGAAATAAATTGCCACGTCCAACTTAGGTTCATTAATTTCAACGGGTCTCCTCTGAATAGAACATAATGAAATATAACCTTAAGTCTTGACTGAAAATGTGATCCTACGTGCACTTACCTGGGAGTAAATTCAATTGAATGCAATGGGACTTACTTCTAAGTAAATCTGCATAGGTTTGGCCTGCACTCCAAACCCAATTGATTTCGATAGGACTTTCTCATATTTTCATGGCGTGTCTCCAGAGTACATTATAGATACCAGGAAAAGGGTGGGAGGAGATTCAGTCAGAAGGACATGAGTCAACAACATTGGGAGAAAATTCCACCTTGAAATGTGCTTTGGTCTTAAAGGGTAGATTAACACTGTGTAAATACACCATTTTATTTGTTACTTGCGCATAACACAGATCATGATTTTATTTTGTAGCAGGCAGGACAATTATTTACTGTGTGACACAGCAACATCCTAGGGAGCAAAGTGTGTCATTTTAAGGTGTTCCATGCTGTTCGGTCATGCAAAGAATTCTTATCAAATATTTTAATGAGAAAGAAAGGATGACAGTCTAGATTAAAAGTCAAGGTGACCTTTAACTGTGCAAGACAGTATCCTCATATCACCTTCAGTTTTCCTTTTTAAGGTCGTCACTTCTCTCTTGAAAAGTCACTGCATACATGGAAGTGTGTGAGAGAGATAACATTATTGGATTCCTGAGATTGTGTGTGTGTGTGTGTGTGTGTGTGTGTGTGTGTGTGTAATCAAGCCTAAACTTGCATATGCTTAATCTGTGAATGTCAGAAGTACTGCACCATTTGAGATTTCGCGTCACAGATTTTTATCTTTAATCTTCTGAAAAAGAGGCAATGTCCCCAAAAAGAACAATTTCTCCACTGCATAAATTTTTATTTACAGTCAAGTCATACTTGCTTACCTTTTAAAACTACAGAACTCCATACAAGTCTTCCTGTCCATTCAATTCACCCTCAAAATGCACACAGACTGGGCTTCTCCACCATCACAAAGTAGACAGGTTCATATCAGAAAGAGAAGGAGGGCATTTCTGTGGTGGCATACAAATTTGGGAACTCTCTCCCTTCTTGTTTGGACTGTAACTCCCATCACCCTCAGACAGCATGAAAAAATGTCAGGGTGGTGGGAGATGGGGGTCCAGCAACATTGTAGCAGTTACCACATTGATTTCCCCTGACCTGATGTTTGCATTGTTATCTTTTAGGTACCAGGCAAAATCCATCATGTTCTCGCAGGAGACCTTTGAGAACCTTGGATTTAGTTGCTTAGGGATGTGAGTGGCACTGTGGTCTAAACCACTGAGCCTCTTGGGCTTGCCGATTGGAAGGTCGGCAGTTCAAATCCCCATGACGGAGTGAGCTCCTGCTGCTCTATCTCAGCTCCTGTCAACCTAGCAGTTTGAAAGCATGCCAGTGCAAGTAGATAAATAGGTACCGCTGTGGTGGGAAGGTAAACAGCGTTTCCATGCGCTCTGGCTTCCATCACAGTGTTCCGTTGTGCCAGAACAGTTTAGTCATGCTGGCCACATAACCTGGAAAGCTGTCTGTGGACAAACGCCAGCTCCCTCGGCCTGAAAGCAAGATGAGCGCCGCAACCCCATAGTCGCCTTTGACTGGACTTAACCATCCAGGAATTCTTTACCTTTTTTACCTTGTTTTTGCCTTTTGTCATTTTTGCTATTTTCCTGCTTGAAATATCATTTAGGGTGCAGCCCTATTTGTATTATTTATTTAAATATCTGTAAAATGCACTTACATACCTCAAGGACCGCCTCTCTCAACATGAACCTACCTGGACCCCGAGATAATCATCTGAGACTTTTTTTTTGGGGGGGGTGTCTCTTCCAAAAGGATCTTGAGGCTCCTGCCCGCCAAGGAGGAGCAGAGGCGGGCCGGCGGCGGTGGCTTCCTTGGCCCCCGGAGCGCGAAGAGGGCCGGGGCGGGGCGAGGCCGGGGAAGCCGCCTGCACCGGCGAGGCCTCTTCGGAGGGAACCTGCCCCCCTCGGCCTATGGGAACGATCCAGGCAACAACAAGACAAACTGAGGAAGTGAAGAGTACAGAGAGCCATTGATACATGTCTGCTTGAGGAGGCAACTGGCAACTAGGGCCCTGCGGGACTTGACATCTTTCCGTAGGGCCTGCAAGACAGAGCTGTTCCACCAGGCCTTTGGCCAGGGCACAGCCTGACCCCCCTTCTCTGGCAATCTGCACAGAATTTTGCTTATTGGTTGCCATCAATTTGATTTTAATTAATTTTTATAATGAAATGTTTTTAGAATCGTTGGATTATTTTGATTGTTGTTAGCCGCCCTGAGCCCAGCTTCGGCTGGGGTGGGCGGGATATAAATAAAATTTATTATTATTATTATTTATTCCATGATATGGTGGCAACATGAGACTGGGCCTTTTCTGCAGTGGCTCCCCATTTGTGGAATGCTCTCCCCAGGGAGGTTGGTGGGTCACAGGTTGCAGGAGTTCCTCTGCACAGCCACGTACCTGCCTACATGATCCCATGGAGGACAATAAAAAGTACCTCTCTATCAGTGCATCCAAAGCTTGAGAACACCTCAAGGCATTTCCGACATCAACAACATGGAAGGTTCCGTAGCTTAGAAATCTGGTGCCACTGTCATTTCAAAATGCTTTCTTTAAAAGACCATTGTATCAACCCCCCAGATCTCTGTGTGTACTTTGTACTGCTCTGTCCCTGAGGGAGAGTGAATGAATGCAAGGTGATTCCCCTTCCAGATGCCTCTGCAATGTGGCAACGTTTGCTTATCTTCCTTTGAGTGAGCTGTCAGAGATCAGGCCCTCTGCTTGAGTGGTTCCATCTAACTCTTACACAGAGAGTTAATGGTGGTTAGAATCCCATTCTACACCACAGCCTCCCCTACATCTTCAGTGCTCTGGCGCCGCCACACAAGCCGTCTGAGTGCTTGGTGGCTCTTTGAGTCAGAGGTGGTTTTGTATGCTAGGAAACTGTTACTTCCTGACGGTTTTTGGAAGAGGTCAGGCTCCTAGGTTGTGTGTTTGTCTAGTAACTTTAAAGCAGGCATGTTCTGAGTCCATCTTGGGGGCCAGTTTTATCTCAAAAAGCTTAAGAAGTTAAATCCTTAAAAAAAGCTCAACAACTTACAACTTTGGTGAGCCCTAACGCATGTTCACTTCATCAAATTTGGCCCTCTTTGAAAAAAGTTTGGGCACCCCTGCTAAAGCAACCTCACCAAGGAGAGCAGAAAAAAGAGAAAAAAATTAAAAGATTGGGAGATAGCATGGTTGGTAGAAGAGGTGGGCAAGTGCGTCGCCACACAAGGAGCTCCCCCTTGCTTGCCCCATTGCTGGACTCCCAACATTAACAGATACAGTGGTACCTTGGGTTGCATACGCTTCAGGTTACATACACTTCAGGTTACAGACTCCGCTAACCCAGAAATATTAACTCGGGTTAAGAACTTTGCTTCAGGATGAGAACAGAAATCGTGCTCCGGCGGCGCGGCAGCAGCAGGAGGCCCCAGTAGCTAAAGTGGTGCTTCAGGTTAAGAACAGTTTCAGGTTAAGAACGGACCTCCAGAACGAATTAAATACATAACCAGAGGTACCACTGTACTGTGATTTTACTTTCAGCAATTTGTTTGTTTGTTTAATTTATATACTGCCCTTCATCAGAAAGGCATTGGAAAGGAGCAGCCAAGCATACTAGGACTCAATTTCTTGACTTTAGGAAAGCCGACTTTATAAAACTTAGGGAAGTGCTGGGTGAGATCCGATGGACAATAATATTAAAAGGAAAGGGAGTTCATGATGGCTGGGAGTTTGTTAAGAGGGAGATAGTAAAAGCACAACTTCAGGCAATACCAATGAGACGGAAACATGGAAGGTGCCTAAAGAAGCTAGGGTGGCTATCTAAAGAACTTTTAACTGAGTTAAGATTAAAAAAGGATGTGTACAAAAAATGGAAAAGGGGGGAAACCACCAAAGAGGAATTCAAACAAATAGCCAGCACGTGTAGACACAAAGTCAGAAAAGCTAAAGCACAGAATGAACTCAGGCTTGCTAGAGAGGTTAAAAGCAACAAAAAAGGCTTTTATGGGTATGTTCGTAGCAAAAGGAAGAACAAAGAAACAGTGGGGTCACTCAGAGGAGAAGATGGTGTAATGCAAACAGGGGACACAGAAAGGGCTGAACTCCTCAATGCCTTCTTTGCCTCAGTCTTCTCCGATAAAGAAAACAATGCCCGACCTGAAGAATTTGGAGCAAATGATTCAGCAGAGGAAACACAGCCCAGAATAACTAAGGAGATAGTACAAGAATACTTGGCTAGTTTAGATGTATTCAAGTCTCCAGGGCCAGATGAGCTGCATCCAAGAGTATTAAAAGAACTGGCAGATGTGATCTCAGAACCACTGGCAGTCATCTTCGAGAATTCCTGGAGAACAGGCGAAGTCCCGGCAGACTGGAGGAGGGCAAATGTTGTCCCTATTTTCAAAAAGGGGAAAAGAGAGGACCCAAATAATTACCGCCCAGTCAGTCTGACATCAATACCAGGGAAGATTCTGGAGCAGATCATTAATCAAACAGTCCGTGAGCACCTAGAAAGGAATGCTGTGATCACCAATAGTCAGCATGGATTTCTGAAAAATAAGTCATGTCAGACTAACCTGATCTCGTTTTTTGACAGAATTACAAGCCTGGTAGATGAAGGGAACGCAGTGGATGTAGCCTACCTTGATTTCAGCAAGGCATTTGACAAGGTGCCCCATGATATTCTTGTAAAGAAGCTGGTAAAATGCGGACTTGACTATGCTACCACTCAGTGGATTTGTAACTGGCTGACTGACCGAACCCAAAGGGTGCTCATCAATGGTTCCTCTTCATCCTGGAGAAGAGTGACTAGTGGGGTGCCACAGGGTTCTGTCTTAGGCCCGGTCTTATTCAACATCTTTATCAACGACTTGGATGATGGACTCAAGGGCATCCTGATCAAATTTGCAGATGACACCAAACTGGGAGGGGTGGCTAACACCCCAGAGGACAGGATCACACTTCAAAACGACCTTGACAGATTAGAGAACTGGGCCAAAACAAACAAACAAGATGAATTTTAATAGGGAGAAATGTAAAGTATTGCACTTGGGCAAAAAAAATGAGAGGCACAAATACAAGATGGGTGACACCTGGCTTGAGAGCAGTACATGTGAAAAGGATCTAGGAGTCTTGGTTGACCACAAACTTGACATGAGCCAACAGTGTGACACGGCAGCTAAAAAAGCCAATGCAATTCTGGGCTGCATCAATAGGAGTATTGCATCTAGATCAAGGGAAGTAATAGTGCCACTGTATTCTGCTCTGGTCAGACCTCACCTGGAGTACTGTGTCCAGTTCTGGGCACCACAGTTCAAGAAGGACACTGACAAACTGGAACGTGTCCAGAGGAGGGCAACCAAAATGGTCAAAGGCCTGGAAACGATGCCTTATGAGGAATGGCTAAGGGAGCTGGGCATGTTTAGCCTGGAGAAGAGGAGGTTAAGGGGTGATATGATAGCCATGTTCAAATATATAAAAGGATGTCACATAGAGGAGGGAGAAAGGTTGTTTTCTGCTGCTCCAGAGAAGCGGACACGGAGCAATGGTTCCAAACTACAAGAAAAAAGATTCCACCTAAACATTAGGAAGAACTTCCTGACAGTAAGAGCTGTTCGACAGTGGAATTTGCTGCCAAGGAGTGTGGTGGAGTCTCCTTCTTTGGAGGTCTTTAAGCAGAGGCTTGACAACCATATGTCAGGAGTGCTCTGATGGTGTTTCCTGCTTGGCAGGGGGTTGGACTCGATGGCCCTTGTGGTCTCTTCCAACTCTATGATTCTATGATTCTATGATCTCAGGGCGGTTCACAGAATAAAATACAAGATAAAACACAAGTAAACAAACGGAAATAACAAAACAATAACTGCCCCCCCTTCCCACAGATACATTTAAAAGTCTGTAGGATTTTAATCAGCCAAAGGCCTGGGTGAAGAGGAACGTTTTCGCCTGATGCCTAAAAATTAACCTGTGGGACACAGCTCACCCACCTAGAAATATACTGAGCCCCTTCTGTGCCTTGCCCCAGAATTATTATTTTTCTGGTGTCACGCCTGGGGGAAGAGTTAGTAGCAGTAGTGCAGGTGGTTAATTTTTAAAAACAACCACCACAGGGTTTCAAAGTATGCTTGGGAGGGTCACAGCTCTGCGAAAGAGCAACTGGTACACAAGCAGAAAGTCCCTGGTTCAATTACCAGCATCTCCAGTTAGGGCTTCATGGAACCCTGGAGAGATGTTGACAGTGCAGATAATACTGAGCAGCTTCCAACCCACCCTATCCTACTTTATTAACCATCTCGGACCCTGTGATTGGCAGGTGAGGCCTTGTTGGTGATACCGCCACTGCTGATGCTGACCCATGGCAGGGCCTTCTTGGTGGTAGTTCTGCATTTGTGGAACGCCCTTCCTGGTGAAGTTCATCTGTCTTCCTACTTATTGATTTTCAGGAAAAAATAAAAACCATTCTTGTTTACCCAGGCATTTGATGGCCAAAAGACACCGTTCTTGGCAACTCTGATATATTGTTTTTAAATATTTTTAGAGTGTTTGTAACCAGTGCTTTTTTTCCTAAAAAAAAATGTTCAGGGGGTACTCTCATTTTCCTACTCATATTGAAATACTGCCCCTCAATGAGGCCAAACTTAGATTCACAAAATGTTTAGGGGTATGCATACCCCTGCACCCCCCCCCCCCAGAAAAAGCACTGTTTGTAACAGTTTTTAGAATGCTTTAATTTTTATATTTTATTGTTGATGTGTTTGCCACCCTGGCCTCCTCTGGGAGAAAGGGCAAGATATAAATTGAATTAATAGTGATAACCACCACTCCCACACCCTGTTCTCTCTGTTCTTTTCTGCATGTGGCAGCCATATTGAAACAGAACCAACAATTGCGCTGGGGGAAGGGGGGCAACACTGTTGACTTGAGAGACCTTTTTCAATTTGAAGCCACTCTTCTTTGACTTCAGAGCCTTCCTTTCCACCACCTTTTGGTCTGAAGACATACAAAGGGGGGTGGGGAGGAAAAAGCAAAGCAAAGAAAACTTGATCTGTCTGGAGTTGAAAAGTTCTAGCAGTCCTTCCTGCTGCCCTCCGACAGCAAGAGAAATTAGGGCTGAGTGGTGAGGCCAGTTTTCAGGTGGGGGAAAAATATGTCCAAGAGGTCAGCTAGAAACGGGAGCCAGTTCATTTTCTGCTCCCTGGGTGATATTCAATAACTCTTTTTTGCCTTTATACTGCAGAGTATAGGCTCATTTGCTCAATTTGGGGTGACAGCAGCAAGTTTTGTCAGAACATAGCCAGGGTTTTAAATGAGGCCAGCTTTTTAGAGTCAGTAGGAAACATCCTTTATCTTAGCAACAGGAGGCCATGAAAATATAAGAGCTCTTGGCAGCCATGGTATAAATCTAGCATTTATTTTATTATTTTATTTTATTCTGTTTCTTTTGAGGAGATTTGGGGGCCTGACCTAAACTGTGTGGAAAGAATGCTCACTTCCCCCACGACCCCCCCTTTTTTTGACGGTACAATTTCCTGCTTCACATTTTGAGAACTTGTCTCAGCTGAGTGCTGGAGAAAGTTGACATCAATTACATGAAAGGAAGCCGACCCTGTCTCTGAGAGAGTTGGCTAGCAAAAATATTCATTGTTAAAAGATGGGAAGGGAAGGAAGACTTCACTTCCCTCCTCAACGCCCCCCCCCCCCGCCATTTTTCTTTTCATTTTTCACTTTCAAGGATTTTGTTGCCTCCGGAACATCACTTCTATTTTCTTCCACTACAGAGTAAGACATGCCAAGGTATCCAGAAACTATTTGGAGGTTTAGAAGTTTCCTCTTAAAATTAAACATCAACTTTAAGTCTCTCAGGCTAAATAAAAACACTTTTCTCTTCCTTCCTCATTGCTAAACAAGTTATTTTAAAGCCACTGAAGAGCTAATGAAACAAGCCCAAAGAAGGTGTCATTTCCATCTCTCTTAAAAAATAAAAATTTAGATAAAACAAACAAACAAAAAGTTTAAATTACCTCAGCTTCCCCCTCCCCCTCCCCCCCGCTAGCTTTGAGGAGTGTAATGTGCCTTTGGATAGTTAAGAAAATAAATAATAAAACTGACAGAGCCATGGCAGGGAGGGAAGCAGTCAGCTACTGCAAGGGTAACTCACAAGCAGCTGTTACATCTTCTATGTCAATAATCCTTGTATTAAACAGTCGTTAAGCGCTCAGTTACATGATAGATCATAATAGCTCAGTGTAAACCAATCATGTAAATCTGTATTAAGAGCTCTTCTTGTGAGGGGAGGGGGCCAAGGCATTCTGGGCCAAGAGATGGAGCCCCCTGAATATGTACAGCCCGAAAGGTCAATATATCACCACCACTATCGTCATTTATATCCCGGTTTTCATCCAAGTAGCTCAAGATGACATAGGTGCTTCTTCTCTCCCCAATTGATCCTCACAACAACTCTGTGAGGCAGTGACTGGCACAATGTCACCCAAGCTTCATAGCCTAGTGGGGATTTGAAACCTAGTCTCCCAGGTTCAGCACTTCTGAGCTCTGCATCATGCTGGTTCTCATCCAATATACTTGGAATGCATATAGTGTTTTAGAGTCTTCCTATAATATAATTACAACAACCCTGTTAGGTAGAGCAGAGCAATATTCTCCCCAAACTGCAGATTGGAATCTGGGGCTAGGTACTGATTACTATCCTTGAAATGCAACAATATCGTTTTCCCACACTGTGTTTCAAGTCGCATTTACACTTTGCTATCGTTTTCCCACACTGTGTTTCAAGTTGCATTTACACCAGAGAAGGGCAGGAATGCCTTCGCCTGCTGTGCATGACCTGATTTGTTTTCATGCGCCTGAACCCCACCCCTAAAATCTATTCAACAAAGCTGTCATCTGCGCATGTATTTGTGCATGTGCACCAGCTGTCACAAACGCACACACCTCAGTTTGACTGCGGTTTGTGTTTTCAAATTGGAGGGAAGCTGGTTTGAGGGAATTCACACCAAACAACAGTATTTCTCAAGAAACTACAGGATACATATGAATAGCGCCGATCTCATGTGTGTACAGCTTCAAACAACAGTGGCAGGAGTGCACTGGAGCCAGAGTACACAATACTGTGTACACAGCCTGAATCCGAGAGGTGAGGTTATATGGATGTATTTTGTGTAGCAGAGTTTGTTCTCTTAATTGAGAGGCAGTGTTGTGTAGTGGTCAGAGTGTTGGACTAAGAACTGGGAGACCAGGGTTCAACTCCTCACTTGGCTATGAAGATCACTGGTTGACCTTGGGCCAGTCACTGCCTCTCAGCCCAACCTACCTTGCAGGGGTGTTGTGAGGATTAAATGAGGAAGGGGACAACCACATATGCCACCTTGAGCTCCTTGGGTGGGGGGGAATTGGGATATAAATGCAATAAATAAACAAATACACCACACTCAGTTTCTATCCTGTTTATCATCGTTATCCTCATCATGCTGACATAAACATTGTGCACTATAATTAAAATGAAGCAAAAACCATTCATGATATATTCATTTTATGTAGGTCTTGGGCTTTTAAATGTGCAGCACCATGGAGAAAATATTTTAAAATGAGTCCTTAAAGAAAATAAATGAAATGTTATTGTAAATGTAAGGGGGTGATTCCGGGACACAATTCTGCTCCCCTCCCTGCAAGAATGCCCAGGTATATCCCAGGGGCCAGGGGCTGTTGCAGATCCTCCACCCACAGAGAGGGAGGTTTGTGCGTGGAAAATGATACCCACCCTCACAAGCATCCTTGCCGTGGACAATGGAAAAAGACAATGGAAAAGGGAAATATGTCATCATCCATTGTCCTGCCAACAACAGAGACTGGAGAGCGCTGGATTTTACATTTCTCCCATCTCAACTTCTCCCTCTCCAGCCTTCATGGAATTGCTCTGCCCAGTAGCATAAGGTATACCAAACCCTTTGGACAGGGTGATAAACAAATATAAAATAACCGCAACCCCATTTCCCCTCCATTTTCTATAATTTTAATGTTTGCAGAATTCACCAGGTAGGAGCTATTCAGGAGTACCACTGAGTAGAACATTATCCTGCACCAGCCCATTTCAGTTCATTTGGGCCCCTGCAGGAAAACCACACTTCGGTCTCCTGCCCCAAACACATGCATTCTTTGTGATTCCTTAGGGGAGAAATTCATTTTGCACCCAGTTCCTAACAGACATGTCAGGCTCCCCAATGGAGCAGATTTCTCCACACCCTTCCGAGATTGCTTGCCCCACTGTTATTATATTTAGGACAGTTTTTTTCTGCTGTTTGCCCTTATGCTGCCCTTCTTGACTTTTTGCACCCATGGCCTCTAGGCCTGTCCTCAGCAGGTATGGTGGACAAAATCTTCTGTCCGTTTTAATTTATACAGGATGTTATTTAAACAACGTACAGCATTAAGAGTGAGCAAACAGGGAATGTTTTTTTGTTAATCGCCCTTAATTAGCATGTATCCCCCCCCCAACACACAATAAGAGTTACAGCAATTCACACTGAACCCTTAGCTGAATTCCCTGTTTTGTACGAATTGTGTGTTGTGTGTCCAACAACTCCTGATTTTCCTCGCTATTTGAGGTCCTGGTCATTAAACATGTACATTCCGGCTTTGTTTGGCAAAACCTGTGTCCATTTGGACTTTCCGAAGGGTGTAGAAAATCTGTAAGTTATGGATCCTGAGCTTCTTCTGGCACTGCAAGGCGGGTGGGTGAGCCACTGTCTGAATACCTAAAATTAGGAAAACATACACCAAGGAGTTGCTTTAAAATTCACAGCTGTCAACATAGAATGTTTTGTTGCATGGAGGAGAATGTAAGAAATGTTGAGTTAACAAAATAGTTACAGATGGGTTGCCCTGCTCTGATTCTGCCCGGGTTATTGTCCCCAGTCTATTTTGCTGAGGTTCATTTGCATCGAAACACAAAGGTTTCTCCATGGGAGATCCTGCTCAGCACTTTGGTCTTTAAAAAGGCCTTGCAACCCAGAGTGTCGATATTTTTCATTACGCCTCTCTTCAGGAACCAACACAAATCTGTTACTTTAACACAATGTGCGGCCCTGGAGAGAGGTGCTTTGACTTCGAACAAAACTGGTGGGAGCTGCAGAGTGAAGCTTTCTGTCTCTCTCTTTTTACATCAAGGAGGGGTCCAAAGAAAAGCTGTATGGAGTCACAGGGGCTTCTTAAAAGAGGAGGGGGGCAGTGGTTGTTCCTCTTATTGTCTGCCATGCATTCATATGGTGTGAGGCGACAGCAATGGCATTAAAGAACATCAGGTATCCGAATATGAAACTGCATATGCTAATTATCGCGGCAGCTTTCCCAACACCGTAGCAGAATTGCATTAATTATTCTGCTAAGGAAGGTGTGAAGAATCTACTTCTTTTTTAATCTCTCCACCCCTAAAAATTAAAAAGAAAAGAACACCTTCAACTAGATAAATGCAATTATGATTGAACTCTATATAGCACATCTGCCCATATGTGAATTCCCCTGGGAATAAATAGCAGTAGCTTTTATAATTAAGATTCCTCATCCATGCATGTTTTGCACACACATAGACACATGTGAATTCACTGGCCTTTTGTATTAGTGCAGATGTGCAAATGCAGCTCAGGGAACGTATTAGAAAAGCTCCTTCAAGGCTGGTGCAAATCAGAAGAATTCACTTGTGCTGAGGTTGATATTTCAAACTCACCACCACCACCACCACCACCAGTTAGGATCTTACTTTGAGGGATAGCAGAACTAAGCCTTAAAACAACCTAAATCAATGTTAGTTTAACACCTCATCCCCTCCAAAAAAAGCTCATTCCCATTAGTGTGGGCTACAGATTTGGGTGGACTTTGGGGCAAGATGCCCTGAGTGATCCCACTTGCTCCTAGCTGCTGCCATCTGTTTGCTGCCCTCCCCCTCTAGGTCCAGTCTGTACCACTGCTTGGAAGGGCAGCCTGAGATGTGTTGCCGCCTGAGGACAAAATGGCGGAACCGTGCACACCGCCTTGAGCATCTTAGACGAAAAGGTGGGTTTCAAATCTAATAAAATAACCAGAGATAAATTCTGTTCCCTTGTCACACTCCCCCTTTCCCCATTTTAAAGAACGCGAATCCATCTCTTTTCGCCACTTTGCTACCCAGTGCCTTCCCCTTGAGCCACAATGCACAATTTCAGGAATGTCGCCAAACTCCCCCACCATTCCAGAAGCCAATTTGGAACTTCAGAATGCCATTCTCTTGCCCGGGCTTTGCTTCTGTAAATGCAAACGAAGGCTTGCTGGGCTGGGCGGTGCTCTTGTGATGTCACCTGTAAATAGCTGAGAACTTTGACACTAGACTCTGCGGGGGGCGCTGTTTAAAACAGCACCTCATTGAGCGGACCCTGCTGCCTGTAAAATAGTTTTAATGGCATTAGCCCCAGGCCTGAGGGACAAGTTAAATAACAAAACCCCAAAGAGTCTCTTATGTTGGGGGAGGGGGGGAGAGAAGCTAATCTCTAATACCATAAACTAATCTCTTGATCTGATCTCCAAGGATTCAGTTGTTTTTGTTGGGGGCAGGGTGGGCCATGGATAAGCCAGGACTGCAGTTAGCAGGATTGATGGGTTTCAGATGTTTCCCCAATGTAGCCTAAATATGTACCTCCTCCCCATTTTTAGTGCTTCTATTTATTTTTAAAATAGCTTTCATTTCAGTGTGGTGTTGTGGCTAGAGAGAGATGCATTTTTGACTTCAGAGACCCGGGTTCAAATGTCCATTCAGCAATGAAATTCAGTGGGTTGGGACAATTATGTCTTGGCTACTTCACAGGGTTGTTGTAAAGGCAAGATGGCAAAGACACACCTCCATGAACCCCTTCAAGGTTAAAGCTGCCAGGATTATGCTTGAAAGTCTTTTGGGAGGAACTGTGCTGTCAGTTCAGCTGCAGGAAAGGTTGTTAGGTAATATTTTCATTTGAGAGGTTGGATTTTCTGGGTCCTGCATATAACTAGCAAGAGCAGAGTTGCAGTATAATCTGCTACCAAAAAAAGCTTGTGCAAAAAATCAGGCGCATTTACCTTACAATCACATACATTTCTACTCGGAAGCAGATCCCCTTGAATTAGACTTACTCCTAGGAAACTGAGTACATACAGGTTAGATTGTAGTCATAGGCAATTTGCATAATCGATACAGGTTATAAAATATTCCTAGCTTTTGGATAGTCTAATGTGCAGCTTATTTGTTTTATATTATTTTTAGAGTATGGAGTAATAGGCAGAGTGCTATCTGCAAGGTGGAGCCATGGTATATCTAATAAGAAAGTTTAACATTATTTCTGGTTTTGATGCAGAAAGACTTACTATGAAATGTTTATGTACTGGACGGGGCTGCTATAGGTCACCATTAAGGCCACACAAATTAAGTTGAGCATGTGCTTATTTTCATTTTATGTGGTGGCTAATTCTGGTGACTTAAGAGTTGCGTTTCTGGAAGCCTAACTACCACCGCTCGACTACAGTAGTAAAATTTTATTAGTCAATGCATCTGACCTCAAATTGGAAATTTGTGTCGGAGCCGGTTTAGGAAATCATTATAGCTCTGTTGTTAATTTTATATGTGTCTAATAAAACACAGCAGGAACAACACAGTCTAACAGAAGCAAGCCGTTAAAAGATTACTGGCTTTTTAAAAAGAAAGAAAAAAAGAAAGAAAGAGAAAACCTATTTTGTTGAGGTACAGAAATGTGAAGCCATCTCAGCAATGACTGCTGGCTTGCAGTTCCCAGAACCATGTTATAGAATCATACAAATAAACTGAGCAGGTGCATTTTCTTTCATAACTGAGAATGAGGACTGTACTGACGTTTTGGGGTTCACTTTTTAAAAAGAAAGAAATTTAGGAATGGAGGGTGCTGCCTTATACTTAGCCAGACCATTGGCCCATTTAGCTCAGTATTGTCCATGCAGAATGACAAAGGCTTTTCAGGGTTTCAGACAAGAATAGTCTTTCTAGCCCTGCAGAGATACTGGAAATTGAACTTGGGCCCTTCTGAATAAAAACAATGAACTCCGCTACAGACTTACAACCATGAGACATTTGGGTTATGGATCATGCACTCTACAACTGAGAACAGAGAATAAAACTTTGGCAGGATACAAATAGCATACAGATATTGAATACAAGTACCTCATTCCTACAGAATGCATTGATTACCTCCAACTTTAAAAGAGGATTGGATAAATGTATAGAGGATAAGGCTACCAGTGGCTACTAGCCATGATGGGTAAACTCTGCCTCTATGGCCAGAGACAGTAATACTTCTGAATATCAGTTGCTGGAAACCATGGGAAGGGAGAGTGCCCTTGCACGCGCATTCTGCTTATAGGTTTCCCACAGGCATCTGGTAGGCCACTGTGAGAACAGGATGCTGGACTAGATGAGCCTTGGCCTGATCCAGCAGGTCCTTATGTTCTTATTTGGTTTCTCTTTGTCTGAGTTCTGCTCTGTACTGACTGGCTGTTCTGCACAGATCCTCCAGATGTGCATTCCTCATGCTTGTAAAAATTTACCCTGCATCATTTCTAGCTACCTTGCATTTTTAGAGATCATGTGATGGGGACCAACAGGTGTACAGCCTGTATCCATGTTGATTCTGTCCAGGAGAGCTAATCAACACATCAAGATTAGGAGATGACTGATACACCAAAAGCTCCCTCAAAAAGTGCTGAAGAAAATTATGCTACTTGCAAATGCACTCCAATTTATCGATTTCTTATTTATTTATTCCTCACTTCTCAGCCCTCTGTGGATGGAATAGGCTATCAATTTCAGTTTCACATAGTACCTCTTTCCCCTCAGTCTTACACTGAGTTTCCACCATTTCCAAAACATTTTGTTAATATATTTTCAAAGTCCACATGAAAATTGGTACACATTTTTACCAGCAAGTCACCTAATATATGCATTTTTGTACACAATTTCGCCTTATCTAGATTGTTTTTGCAAGCAATTTTCCCAGTGTAATGCATTTTGTATATTATTTTTACTAATATAAACATTTTTGTGCAGCATTTAGCCTAATAACACTTGGGGGGGGGCTTTGGAGAACTGCATCACACAATTTGTGTTTCGGTTCCCATATTGATTCAGGAAGTTCATATTGGATGGGCTTGCATTCAAATGTAAGCTGAATGAATTTATCCTCCGTTTTTAAGTCCTTACAGAGTGACATAGAGAGAGAGTCCAAAGCACTGAATGGACACATCCAAAAGATGCACAGGGGTACTTAATTAGATCAACATTCTATTAAGGAACGGCAGTATTCAAAAAATGTAATTTTCAAGGCCTTTGTGAATACCAGCACTGAAGGATTCAAGTGAATGTCAGCTGGAAGAAAGAAAGCTCCACAGTTGTAGAGCTACCACCAAGAAGGACCTGTATGCCCACCAACCTAGCTGATTTCACTGGTGGGCACAAAAACAAGACTTCTGATGCATATCTTACATATCTTACATAGACTTTCAATCTAGGAAACTCAGGGTGGAGAAGAAGTGCTGGAAAAACAACCAACACCCAATTGGAGCATAGATAGTAATGTGAAATGCCATGAACACTATACAAGGTGCTATGCAAATGTTTTTAAAGGAACGCTGCTTAAGAGCATAGGTACATATGTTTTTTTTATCTCCTCTAGAGTACAGCCTGATAATTACTTTATTGATTTTCTTTTTTAAAAATATACTTAATTTGGTTTTGCTCTATTCTGCTTACAGGGAGCTTGTGTTCTCTCCTTCTTTGTTTGCAGTGATATGCTAAATGAAAAACCATAAGAAAAATTACAGTAAATTAAAATTTATTCCCCATGAGAGGACAGACATTTCAGTCTACAAGGGGGAAACGAATAGATTTTTCTCCAAACACCATTTTTATTTAAAGAACATGCTTTTAGGCAAATAGAATTCAGATGTCTCTTGAGGAGCTCTGTGTTTTTCTGATGTAGAACAATGACAATGAAAAACAACAGCAGCAGAATATGAAAGTTTCCTTTCAGTTCTGTGAATTGTGCATTAGCATTGTCACTATCAAGAAGTGTCTTGGCAATTAATTACATACACTGAATGGCTCTGCTGAAAACAACTTATTGGTATGGAGAAATGTCCAGGAATCTCCCAAAAGAGGCAGAAGGCCTACACAAGAATCTATATTTTTTTATTTCTTTACCCATGTTTTTTATGAATTAAGTTGACCAAGACTCCAGGGACAATGAACAAGAAGGCCCATTTGAAGCAAGACCCACAGCAAAATATTTAGTGGACATGAGTGGGTGGGTGCAAACAGCAGATAGGGAAGGAGGCAATTTTGGGCAAGAAACTGGTGCAGGGTTTGAGTTCAGATTGAGAACACTTTCCAGACTGGAGCCATGCTGCCATTCCCCCCCCCCCTTTCCTCTCCTTTCTTTCATCAAAATAAAACTGGCTTATCCCTATATCTGGAAGCTTTCTTTATTAATAACCACCGATAGACCTATCACTCTTCATGAATTTGCCTGGTCATCTTTATAGTTGTCGAAATTACCCCATATTCCCATCTCCCTAACAGACTAAACACTGTGGCTCCCCACTTCTCCAAGAATCCTAGGAACTGCAGCTTGGCAAGGTACTGAGAATTCCTGCGAAGAGGGGCCTAGTCACAAGACTACAATTCCTGCCTTGTTTGGAAAGGATGATTGTTAAATAGATTTCCGTCCAGTTTCACAGGATTGCAAGGCCGAAGGGAGGCCTACTATGGCCTTTGCCCCTGGAATGGGGATCTAGGGTCTCTGGGGAACTGTACCCCTCGCCTCCCAGGAAGAGCATAATGACATAAGAATAGCCTGCTAGATCAGGCTAATGGCCAGTCTCACAGTGCCCAACCAGATGCCCGTGGGAAACCTGCAAGCAGGACCTGAGCACAAGAACATCTGCCCACCTGCAGTTCCCAACAATTTGCATTCATTTGCATTGATAGCCTTATCCACCATGAATTTGGTGGCCATTGTTGCCTCCTATGGGAGCGAGTTCCCTAGTTTAGCTAAGTGCTGCATGAAGAAGTCCTTTTGAAAAACCTGTCCTGAATCTTCCAATGGAAGTCACTGGATGTCCACAAGTTATGAGAGAAGGAGAAAACGTAATGACAAAGGGATAACCAACCTTGCCACTTAAGGAGCAGCTTCAAATGAAGATATCGGCTGGTTCAGGTCAAACGTCCATCTAGCCCATTATCCAGTGCTCACAGTGGCTCATCAGTTGCCTGTGGGAAAACTGCAAAAAGGACCTGAGTGCAACAGCAATGTCCCCTTTTGCAATTCCTAGTAACTGAAATTCAGAAGCATAGGGCCTCTGCCAGCATAGCCATTGCACAGTGGTGGCGGGTGCCCTTGGGAAGTTGTGGGGCAGAAGGCAGGGAGGCCAACAGAAGGTGGCACCCAGAGTTAATGACAGGCAGAGACTACTAAGTCAGAGACATCCTCCTCCTTGCTTAATTCTGCAGGAGGCAACAATTAAGGAAGAGGAAGCTATTAAGCTGGTTGTAAGTAATTTCCTGCCTGCCCACCTAGCAGTTCGAAAGCACCTCCGGGTGCAAGTAGATAAATAGGGACCGCTTTCTAGCGGGAAGGTAAACGGCGGTCCGTGTGCTGCGCTGGCTTGCCAGATGCAGCTTGTCACGCTGGCCATGTGACCCGGAAGTGTCTGCGGACAGCGCTGGCTCCCAGCCTATAGAGTGAGCTGAGCGCACAACCCTAGAGTCTGTCAAGACTGGCCTGTACGGGCAGGGGTACCTTTACCTTTACCTTTAAGTAATTTCCTAATAAGTCAGACAGGTGGAGGCTGGCTGAGGGCAGTCTGATGTTGGGCAGTGCCCCATTTGCTCCAATGGACCAGTGACCACTGCCATCACGGCTAGTAGCCCCTGATAGCCTAGTCCTTGATGCCTTCCCCAATGCTTTCTTTCCTCTTGATTGCTTTTCGCCCTCTTTGCTCTGTGCCTATTAGATTATGAACCCGTAAGCAGGGACTTCTTCATTTTAGCAGTAGCTATGCAGCACTTACAGAACTTAGCGTTAGATGGTGATGATAAAAGAACAGCAACAGTATAGATAGGACCATAGCTTTTTAAAAAAATGCATGATGGAGAGATGTGTAAGGAAGTTCAAGAAGGGAAAACATTTCAAACATTTCCCTATGAAATCATGAAGCCTGTAGTGGCTGTATGAAAATATCCTTTTCAACTTGCTTTGATATTTTAATTTCTCTCTCTCTCTCTCTCCTATTTCCCCCCACTTCCTTTCGGTGGTTTCCTCCTTCCATTCCCATGACGAACAGGGTGGGGAATTTGCTATTGCAAACGATTTTCCTAAGGACTGCTCACGTTGTTTCGGCGGCGTTCCCCATCTCGGCTGAACCTTTGATGCTCCATGGGACAACAGCTGGAAGGTGGGTTCCCCTTCATTTGTCCTTTTATCAGCCTGTGACTGGAAACTCAGGTGTGGATGGTAAGAACAGGAAATGTACAGCAATTAGGAACAGTGGGTGGAAGCTCATGCTGCTTGGGAAAAAGAATAAAGCACAATGAGTAGGTTGGGGCATATCCAGGAGAAGCTGACAATTAGCATTATCTCTGTGGAATTAAGACTGGAGCAAACAGCTGCAACTGACTGACTGTGACTGCTTCATTCATTTCAACGGTGGGTGAAGCAAAAAACGATGCCAGCGCTGGAGATATGCAGCCAAAGATTTGATGGGTTCGTTGAAAGCAATGCATCAAACTCAGCCTTGCCGCTATCCCCTCTTCATTTTTATTTATTTGGTTGTTGCTGTTTTATTTTGTTATTATTTCAGCACCTCTCCTGCTGTTCAGAAGTGGTTTACAAGAACAATTTAAAATAGGTTTCTAGAAAGCAAGTACTAAAAAAAAAAATACCCACTCCAAACAGATGTACACTTACAAAAACAGCAAGTGACAGATCCATAAGACGGATCTATCTGTCCAGATCAGTATGGCCAAGGGGTAAAATTAGGGTTGAGCGGAAAGAGGGCACATTGGAGAAACATTTTTCTTAACATTCAAAAGTGCACTGCCTTTCAGCAGTGTTTAGCAATTTATTTTTTTATTACAGACAAAACATTGAAACTGATAGAAAACAATGAAAACAATCCAAAGATCACACTGAGAAAAGATAGAAACATAAGTGAGCCATGTGTCCTCATTATACACTTTGGAAAGAATATCAAACATATAAGACTGATGACAGCAACAGACTTCCAAAGTTAACAACAGCCTCTGTTAACCTTGGAGAGAGTCAGTGACATGGTGTCTAAAGGTTCCTCTGGTGAAGAAGTAATCTTGCCTCTGACTACTTTGTAATGTTTTGTTAGTTTGTTGACAAGCGCAACCTTCCAAACCCTATCATACAAGTTTTGCATAGTTAATAAACAATCATTTCTTTGGAAGAATGAGATCTCCAGCTCGGCTGCTGCCAGGAAATGGATTGTTGATGACTTAAACAAAATATCTTTATTTGCACCTCAGAATAATGATAGCAAACCTGGGTCTTTAATCACCGTAATACTCAGAATGTTAGAAAGCACACTGAACCCTTCGTCTTAAAAGCTGCTTATGGCCTGATATTCCCATCATAAGAGAAAATAAGTTCCATTAATACAGCACACACCACAACAAAGAGAAGAAACCAAGCCCCAATATAATGTGAACACACTAGCGGTAGGTACCACCAGTGAATTAATTTAAGTGATTGTTCCTTGACAAGTGTAAAGATCAATTTAAAAGAGGATGGCCGCCATACTGCCTTCCAGTCACCTTCAGATATTTCCCCTATATCTTCTCATATTCAATACAAGCTCCCCTTCTTCTGATACCGATTATCATGAATATGATATGAAAAGTGAGGTACCTGCTCTGGTAAAGAACAGGTATCTCACTCTTCATCCATTTGGAATGGACATAGCACAGTTTTTCAAAGATGGCAAGTGAATGTTAAGGTAAGCAACAGCAAAAGTCTGCACGTGCAGCTTTTGAAGCCAAGTAGTTTGTGCAGGTGCTAATAAGTCTTTTAACTGTTAGGAGGTGAAGGGAACAAATCTTGGATAGAGTATGAACTTTTTTCCTTCTAGCCCTTATATTGACTATATTTTGACAGGTCACAAACTTGCAGGTGGTCTAAGAAAGGGAGTAAAGGAGAACAATCTGGAATTACCGGTAGTTTCTGAACCTGTAATTCCCATACTTTAAGTGAGGGGTGAAGAAAAGGATTTTGTAATTCAAGGATACCTTTTTTCAAGGTAGACAGATATGGAAGAGCCTTGATAGTTGGATAGAGTGCGTCTCTGGTTCATTCTTAATGAGCTTAAACAATGTCAAATCTGAAAGGCATTGTAATATAGTTTTAGGTTGGGTGCCCTGAATCCACCCTCTTTGCCATACCTGTACAAAGCAGCCTTGCTATCTCAGATCCATTTCCCACCTCCACTAAATAAATCTAACATGTAGTTTGACCCTTAATTCCATGTAATTTCTTTACAGTTGTGTTGCAAGCAATTTGCTGGGATGGCAACCAAGCAGGGTTTTTTATTAAACTCTCTATCTGTGTAAGAATAGTTAGTGCACACCACATAATTTATTGGTTTGCTTTTTAAATAAGAAACAAAAACCTGGAAAAAAATCCATAATCTCATTAGCAAAATGGGCAGGATTATGAGGATATTAAACAAAATCTTATGTTTCCACATCAATTAAAATCTGTGCTGTATTCCCTATATAGAAATTCTGTTGTATGATAAATGGATTTCTGTGCAGCCAAGTCATTTAAGATTATGTTAAAAGACATTTATTAAATTGCTTGGCTGCTTCTGTTGAGAAGGAAGCTGCATTTAACTAGTGTAAAAGGATTCAGAAAGGACTCTCTCTCTTTCTCTTTGACAGACGAATAACATTTTGTGGGCAATTCTGCAGTTTGTCTTCATCAATCAACCTATGTTTGTTTACTAAGCAACGTGTTGTCAGAGTTAATTTTCTGCTTATTCTAATGGGTCCACAACAAAGCCAGCAATGCCAGCAAGCAATTGAAGCAAACATTCTGCTTGTCTTTTGTGGTTTGGGTGCTCTAATTGGGAAAGATAAGCAAGGGGAGGGAAGGATCTATCCATTTCCCCCCTCCGCTTCCTTTTTATTTCTCATTTACGTATTTGGACCTTCTCTTGAGCTAGCCCAATTCTAGATGCTCTGATCAGTTTATGGCCAATTTGAACACACCTTGCAACAACAACAAAAAAGAAGGTTAACTAACAGAGCATAAAAGAACTCAAGTGTACTAGCTAGAGCAAGCTGGGAGACCAGTGGCCCTGCAGATGTTGCTAAACTCCAACACCCATCAGCCATAGCAAGCATGACCAATGCCAGGGAAGATGGGAGTTGAAACCTAACAACATCTGGGGGGCCAAAGGTTCCAAATCAGGCTAGGACTTCAAAGATCAAGGTTTAAATCCCTACTCAGACAGTGTAACTCACTGATTGACCATATGCTAGAGCTGGGAGTGCTATCCCAGTCTGGTCTACCTCACAGGGTTGTTGTGAAGATAAAATGAATATGGGGAGACAGATATGCTGCTTTGAGATTTCAGGAGAAGGTCAAGATAAAAAAAAAATGTGATAAACATACCTGCTGCAAAAAAAGATGCTGTCTACCACTGAGTGTAAGCCCTCCTCAAAGTTTTTCCTTCTGCTTTTATGAACATGTGCTCATCTCTATATACTGAGGTCTACGCATGGTAAAGGAAAAGCAAAGTTCCCACAATGATATGATTCCCCTCCCTCCTTCTTGAGAAAGTGGCTGGGACAGTTTGTGTAAAAATAACAGTAGCAAGGGTTCCAGTTACAGATAGGTAGCCGTGTTGGTCTGCCATAGTCAAAACAAAACAAATTCCTTCCAGTAGCACCTTAAAGACCAACTAAGTCAGTTCTTGGTATGAGCTTTCGTGTGCATGCACACTTCTTCAGATACACCCTAGGTGTAGCAAGGGTGATAAGGTTTGCAGACTCTATCATGGTCTTAGATATTTATCCTTATGAAAGAGCGGTGAGGGAGGGACTTACAGTGGTACCTCGGTTTATGAACAGTCCTGTTTATGAACTATTCGGTATACAAACTCCGCAAAACTGAAAGTAGTGTTCCAGTTTGCAAACTTTACCTTGGTCTACGAACAGAATCCGAATGGTGGAAGGGCACGGGTGGCGGGAGACCTCATTAGGGAAAGCACGCCTCGGTTTAAGAACGGATTTGGTTTAAGAACGGACTTCCAGAATGGATTGAGTTCGTAAACCGAGGTACCACTGTACTAGGAAGACAGGTTGTCATTCCCTGCCTTCTTTTCCTTTGACACTCATACAGAGTGGAGGCTTTGAGTTCCAAACAGAAAAGTACCTGTAATGCAACAAAATGCAGACAGTGTAATAAGAAAAAATGCAGGCAAGAAAAGGGAAGAAGACAAGCCTCCCATGATTGTATTATCTAGGCATGCCTCTCCTGAAGATAAAACAAAAATAGATCCACCCTTCACCGTTCACCCCCAGGGTGCTTTACAAACAGCACAGTACAATTAACCGAGTAATGCATATTCTGATTTCATCCTCCATCCCTAAAGGCCTGTGCAAAAAGGTTTGTCTCAACCTGATGTCACAATGTATGTCATTGATGAGGTCAGATGCAGCTTGGAGGAGAGGGCATTCCACAGCCCTGGAGCCACCACAAAGTAGTTTGTCTCATGCCTCACCACTGCACAAACTTTGCAGGGCAGCAGAACTGCCAGCGGGGCATCCTCTGCAGATCTCAACACCTGGGCAGGTCTGTATAGGAGGAGAGACTCCTTCAGATATTTGTACCCAAACCACATCTGTTAGTATACACAGTTGCCTGTGTGTCCAACGGCACACACATTTGGTTGTGTGGCAAACTAGCACCTGGGACCTTCTCTAGTCAAGTGTTAATGAATAACATACACTTTCACATATGTGACATCCAGTGGCCTCAGAAATGTGCTGCATTCTGAACCTTTACCTTGAAAACACAACTATCTGGGATCATACTGAGTGAGCCAGATTGGTGCTAATCATCTTTACATGTTGGTTGTAAAATTAAGAGGACATGTAAGAGGTCAACACACAGCTTATTAAATTTCCTGGTATTTTGGGGGGTGAGTCCAATTCTTCAAGCATCTCATTATGTTGGCCTAAATTTCGGGCCCTTTTCAGGATATGCTTGCCTGGTAACCCTACCCTGTAAATCACATTTATTCCAAGGCTCCATTAAAATAAACTGCTGGCTTCTTTTTTTAAAAAAAGGAACAGTTCAAAGGCCTTTTTCTGCTGGGGGGGGGGGAGAAGTATTTATTTCTCCTTAAACGTATAAGTGCCGCCATATGTACATATCCCTATACAAATGTTATCTAGCTATTGTTCGTGTTTCACTGGAAGAAAGGTGCCACAAGATATTTGAGGGCCAGTTATTTATGACTTTTCTTATTGCTTTAAAAAAGCCCCAAATTCTTGTAGAAAATAATCCAGGAGGTCAGCCGTCCCCTTTCCTCTCATTTATCAGTTCTTTGATCTCATGTCAGCTCTCAAGGTTGGCACGCCAAAAGCATAACAGTTATGCCGCAAGAGCGGGGTGGGGGCAGAAAAAGAAAATACAAAGCCATCGTTACATCTTTAAAAACTTAACGGGCATCTTGGAGCTCCTCATTTAGATGACTGGGGGGGGGGGAGGATCGGAGTTTGCCCCAGCTCTTGCCGCTGCCCCCTTTTACGTCTCATATTATTTTATAGTTTGGTTCTGCATTCCTTCCACTCAGCCTAAAGTGGATGGAAGCCTGTTAGTTTATTACTTACATATGTCTGCACCCTTTTACCTCAGCAGGGAAAGACAAAATATCGAGTTGGCCTGTAGGTTTGGGATGGTCAAGTAATCCTTCTCCACCTTGAACTAATTGACAGGCTGATGTGTTATTGTGCCGAGCTGGTTCTGCAAGGAATAGC
The DNA here is from genome assembly GCF_964252035.2 of Podarcis erhardii. Taxonomy (NCBI): domain Eukaryota; kingdom Metazoa; phylum Chordata; class Lepidosauria; order Squamata; family Lacertidae; genus Podarcis; species Podarcis erhardii. The sequence goes on from NC_138511.1 coordinate 39,641,517, forward strand.
CTGTGGGGTTTCAATTTGTAGAAGCATAAACAGATACTAAAGCAAAAGAAATGGGCGCAGTGATTTGTTAGCAGAGTTCAGATCAAATTATCACAGAAGTCCCCTGCTGACAGTCTTAACAATTACCTCCTTGGCCCCCCCACCCCTCCCTTCTCTGGCCTTTTAAAATGTTTTCAGTTTCACTTAAGTCTCAATAAATAGTGGGCTTCTTGCTGTTTTTTTATTTCTTTTCCGTCTTTTTTTTTTTTAGCCCTCTTTAAAAAAAAGAAAAAAAAACTGGCAAGAAGGAATGAAGGACCATGTAGGGCTTTGATCCAAACAAGGGCCAATTCTGAAGTAGTTCAGAGTTCCTTCCAAGCAGCGGTCGACATAATGATAGGACTGACGACGGCGTTTCAGCAGGGAGCCAGCTGCTCACGGTTTCGTGCTCCGACTCAGAGCTGTTATCATGGTGCTGCAGTTTTTGTAGGACATCAAAACGCTTGCTGAAGGCAAAGCAAAGTGCTTGTGGGGTATTGTGGCATTTGGGGGTTTTAAGCTTTATTCAACAAATATTATTTCTTGAAGGAAAAACTGAGAAGGCCCTGCCTCACAGGCCCCTAACAATCAAGGCTGCAACTCCACACTTGACTCAGTGAGATTTGTAAAGCGTAAGTCAGTGGGCAACTGGGAAGCAAACATGGATGTACTGTTGAAACTTAGTTGGCCAGATTGTTTCTGGTTCAAGGTTCTTGGGCTAACTTTAATAGGGCTGCCATACATCCAGAAGTTCTCCCCCTCCCCTGTTTTATCCTCTCAACAATGCTGTGAGGTAGGTCAGGGTGAGAAAGCGTGGCTGGCCCAAGATTGCCCAGTGAGCTTATGGTGCTTCCTCAAATCCCCGAGGATCACTCAGCCTTCACAGGGGACTTTACAAGGTCCTGCCCTGTGGAACTCCCTGCCTACTCTCAAATGTCTATTGAAAAGTGTGTGAGTCAGACAAGCCTTTGAAAGATGATTGTTTTCCACAATCCGCTTTTATAAGACACAGAGGATGGCTTTTTGTTGTCCTTTGAATACAGTGCTGCCCTTATGGGGGAAGCCATACCCTAATAGGATATGAATGCTCTGCAATACCTCCATCTAGGTACAGGTTGTATATATGTGCAAATAAAACCATATATCATAAAGACACCACAGTCTCTGTCATGCCTTATTCCCAAAAGGAAACGCGAACCCTTGTAAGCACGTCTGCAACTCCTGGGATCTTGCACTGCTCTTGGTGTGTAACAGTATGGTTGTGATATTTTCTTGATTTTATTGTTTTATCCTTTGGTAAACTGCTCTGAGGTCCGTCCGTGCCCCTTTTACAATCAAGCAGTGTGTAAACTTTTTGAAATAAACAAACAATATTGCAGGATGGACTCACTGTGGCTGCCAATGGAAGAAGACCACTTCAGTAGCTGCACCAGAGCAAACTGCTCTATGCATTTTTGCATCTGTGCATACCAGCCTTCCTCAACATGGTGCCCTCCAGATGATGTTGAATAAGCACTCCCAACAGCCTCAGTCAACATGGCCAATGGTCAAGGATGCCAGTGGTTATAGTTTAAAACATCTGGAGGGCACCATGTTGGGGAAGGCTGGCTTATATCACAGAATATGTGAGCCTTTCTTGAAGGTTCACCTAGTTACAGATTATTACCCATGCTTTGCCATGTTCTGTGCTGTGTGTTTGCTCAATTCTCCATCTCGGATGTCTAGAATTAACTCCAGCATTTGTTTCTACTCTTCCGGCACTACCCCCTTCCCCAAAATCCAACCCTTGACTTTCTCTCTTCCATGGTTACATTTGTCTGCTTCTTACAATTCTACTGGGATTGATTTATCATCATTTGCTAACGTCTCTGTCTCAAAATCTGAGCTTTGATCAGCTTGTATTTTACAACTTACATCTGTTCTATGTTTAACCTTTGGTAATGCTGTTTTTCAAAAATATTACCTGGTATAACAAAAGAATCCTGTCAGTCCAAGAATTCTATTAAACTCAATTGGAGGGGTGGAAAGAAAGAAAGAAACTTTCAAAAAGAGTGGAAAAACCAACATACCTGTCTTAATTTGCCACATTTTTTGTTATTGTTTCATAGTCTCCTTTTCATGAATGCTATAAATCTGTCACTTTCCAACCTCTTTCTCTGGCTTGTATCGAATTGTAAGCTCTTTCTTCCTATTTCTAACTCATCCCCTGCCCCCCAATTGATAGTTTGAAATGGTTCATTGCAATATGTCCGCCAGCCATGCAAACAGGTCTGCTGAAATTACTAGGTCACAGCAATCTTGAACTCTCCAAGGAAAGGTCCCAGGATGCTGACTTCTACTGAGTCAGGTCATTGGTTGGACTAGCTCAGTATTGTCTGCACCAGAGATGCAGAATCTGTGGTCCTCTTAGTGCTGCTGTACTAAAACTCCCATCATTCCTGCTCATTGGCCATGCTGACTGGGCCTGATGGGAGTTGGAGTCTAGCAAAAGGCTCCTCCCCCTTGGTCTACAACAACTGGCAGCAGCTCTCCAGGATCTCAGACAAGGGCCAGTTCCACCTGGAGAAAAGTGGGCCCTTCTGGATGCAAAGCATATGTTCTACCACTGCTTCATCCTTGCCTTGGTCAGATTTGAACGTGAATTGCGAGACTTATCATTTTTCAGGGTCTGCCCTCTCCCCCAGGTTTCTGGAAGTGTGTGGGTGCAGTGTCAACTCCAGATGGTGATGGAGGTGGGGCTTGAGCAAGATGCCATCAGTAGTCCTGCCTCCTTGCCTCTCTCACCACTGCCTGTTGCCTGCCCATTGGACCTAATCCACACACTGCCCAGAAGAAGACAGCCAGTGAACACTGCTCACTAACTTGACAAGCCCAGCAAACAGGCAGCAACAGCAATAAGGTGGGCAGCCAATGCATTGCCCTCCACACATGACATCAATTTGTATTTGTGTGTTGTTGTTTTTTTAAAAGGGCACAAATTTATATGCATAGATGCAATTTTAGAAACGATGGCCATAGTTTAAATAGAAATGGCATGGTGACCAGGGGAGGCTGTGTGCCTGTTATTTCTGCTACCCAGCTGATCTGCATTGATGGGCAACTTCAAATTCCCCCCACCCCAATGCTCTCCTTTCTTAGGGTTCCTTATCTTTAGACTTGGCCTAGACAGCCCTTCAAACAGGGGACACCATCATAAACAGAAGACCATCCCTTTAGAGGACTTTCCTCTGCCAATCTGGACACATGACCCCCTTGGAGGAGGGGGGAGGAACAGGGACTGGGGGATCTGGGTTTCAGCTGTGAGACCTTAGTGGGGGCAACATGAACTTCAACCACCAGCTTCAGTGAACACATCTTGTTTCCTAGGTTATCAACAGTTCAAAACAGCAGCCAAGGCACTTGAAAGAGGAGACCATTCTTAAGCCTGTATCTATAGTGTTTCTCTACTTCGAAGTCTAAAGACCAACTGAAAATTCAATGAGCATGCCTAGTGCAGCAATTAAACTGCAAAGCTAAACAGAGTGCAGAATGATTTCAAATTGGGTGGGGGATTGTGTCTTGAGATTCCTGCACTGCAGAGTGTTGGACTAGATGACCCTTGGGGCCCCTTCCAACTCTATAATTCTGCAATTGGGGACTCAGCTACACTGGCAAAGAAAAAGTGCTTTATATGCATTTTATATGCATTATAACACTGTGACATCAGATGACACTGTGGAGTTCCGTTTTGGCCAACCCAATTTTTCATACAAATTTTACAACATGTTTAACTGAAGCATTTCTTTGATGTGTCTAGATCCAGCAAAGATGACAGCACAAGAACCCGAACCACCAAAGCAGCCAGTCAGCTTGCTACTCCTACTGATGGAGTCAATATACCTCTGAATACCAGTTTCTGGGAATCACAGGTGGCAAGAGTGTTCTTCTGCTCAGTTTCTGCTCAAAGGCTTCTGCTAGGCATCTGGTTGGCCACTGTGAGAACAGGATGCTAGACTAAATGGACCTTTGGCCTGATCCAGCAGGGCTCTTGTTATGTTTTTAGGAGGAGAGCAGGAGATATTGCCTGTTGTACTGGTGCAGCAAATTTCGGCTTGCTGCAGTTTTCATACTTCTCCTGTGGCTTCAGAGTTCCTTTTGTTTTACTTTTACATTCAGGAAGGACAATATAGGTGTCCTCCCTGAATGTAAAAATACATTCTCCCCGAATGTATAAATATATTTAGACACTCCCTGAATGTTTAAAAATATTGAGTCAAATCATAGCCTTCTCCATGCTCAAAGGACTCCATGAATCTTAATCTTTTCATTACAACATTAAAAAAAAATAAAAATACAGAAGCCCATTTAAGATAAAGAACATAAACAGACCCAAAGCCCGCCTTGAAGCCTTTCAAAAGGGTCACAGGTGTAAGGAGGTCGAAGCGATATCTTGTTCTTCTAAATATTTCAACAGATAGACATACTTTTGATTGCATTATCTTCTTTTATATATAAATATATAAAATCTAGCTTTGAACCTTCCGCCAACACAGACCACTTCTGCTTTCAGAAACCAACAAAGGTTCAGTCACCAGATAAGAATTTCTGACCATGGAAGGGGCAGCTTCATGCCTTTCATCTTTGGCTCTGCTGTATACACAGCTTGTTTGCTCTGCCTGGCCCTCCTATCGTAACTGTAAGGGCTTTTCTAAGAAAGAAAGGCATCCCCCATTGATTTAAATTCCTGCACCCAAATGATAAATAAGCTGCGAAGCATAGGGCCAGTTCTTAGAGCACCTTTGGATACTGATCGCCACCACCGCAAGCATGTAACATTTTTTTGGACAGACCACAAAGCCATGCAGGAATTTATAATTAAGCTTTGGCTTAAGTTTTCACTCCTCAAGTTCACATCTTGCAGAGCTTCTCTAAGAAATTAAGGTTTCCTCATTTTGTTGTTCTGTTTCGGTGAGGACATCCATTTCTTCTTTTTTTAAGTTGCATGATGTTATCCTCTCTCCAAAATGCACATGTACTTTGTTATGAAATGCCACTGTTTGATAAGTTGCTTCACACTGACTGGAGTCCTTAAGCTGTTTCTAATTCATCTGCATAATGTAAAGACAACCCTGCCACCCAACCCTACTTCCACGGGTATGTACACAAACAGAAATAAATCTGACCCTCGTGAAGTGGTTCTGGTGTGAGCACACCCTTAAGATCAGAGCTAATGCAATCTCATGTTGATTCAGACTCCACAAACCTGGGGAATGAAGTTCACTGGGTGAACTTGGGCCAGTTGCCAACTCTCTATCCAACTTACTCCACAGGGTTGTGGTAGGGATAAAGCAGGGTGACAGTGGAAGGCCCATGTACCCTGCTTTGAGCTCCATGGAGCAATAAGGAGGATATAAATGAAACAAATAAATAGCTCTTTGTGGTGGGTCAGTCCAACAACTGCTCTTTTAAAATCCTGCGGAGGCCAGAAGTAGAATAATAGAAAGGAAATCAGCCCTGAGTGCTCACTGAAAGGACAGATCCTGAAGCTGAGGCGCCAATACTTTGGCCACCTCATGAGAAGAGAAGACTCCCTGGAAAATACCGTGCTGTTGGGAAAGATTGAGGGCACAAGGAGAAGGGGACGGCAGAGGAAAAGATGGTTGGACAGTGTTCTCGAAGCTACCAACATGAGTTTGACCAAACTGCGGGAGGCAGTGGAAGACAGGAGTGCCTGGCGTGCTCTGGTCCATGAGGTCACGAAGAGTCGGGCATGACTAAACGACTAAACAACAACAACAACAACAAAGAATTGTAGAGTGTGGAGGGACCATGAAAGTCATCTAGACCAATGCCCTGCAATGCAGGAATCATTTGCCCAACGTCGGGCTTGAACCCACGACCTTGGATTAAGAGTCTCAAGCTCTGATGACTGAGCTATCCCAGTATCCCTGCTGAAGGCAGCTGCTGAATCAATGGCACCACCTCACTCCAAAATAAGAACATGGAATGAGAAAATAAGAGCAGACTTGTTCTCAGTTGCTCCAGAAGGCTGGACTCAAGCCAATGACTGAAAACTGCAAGGAAGCAGATTTCAGCTAAATGTTATCAGAAACATCCTAATGAAAATTGGGATGGGCAAGGTTCTTATTTTCCCAATCTTCAAAAAGGTTCTCTACATTTGCACATGTTTGAAATGTTTTTTAAAAGGAGGTCTGCTTGAAAATTAGTCAGCATTTTGCTGCAGATTTCTCATAACAGACACATTTTTCTATGCGATTTTGCCTAATAACCATTTGTTTCCTCTAATATAGCAAAAAAAATTGTATGCTATTTTCCCTACCATACGCATATGAAGGGACATTTTGCCGCACTATATGCGTTTTGGTACACAATACTTGACACAGTAATTCCAAGAACTTTGAATATGGAAAGGTGGCAGTGTTTCAGTTCTCGTATTGTTTTGGAAAGTACAGATGATGATGATGATGATGATGATGATGATGATGATGATACCCCAGCCATCTAGCTGGGTTTCCCCAGCCACTCTGGGCAGCTTCCATTATCTAGGCTTGCCTCTAAATGCAAACCAAATAGAATTTTCCCCTCATCCCTAATGATAAGTATTTTGTTTAGTTAGTTAATGTAGTTTATTTATTACATGTCTGTGGCGCTGTGGGTAAAACCTCAGTGCCTAGGACTTGCCGATCGTATGGTCGGCAGTTCGAATCCCCGCGATGGGCTGAGCTCCCGTCGTTCAGTCCCAGCTCCTGCCCACCTAGCAGTTCAAAAGCACTCTTAAGTGCAAGTAGATAAATAGGGACTGCTTTATAGCGGGAAGGTAAACGGCATTTCTGTGTGCTGCACTGGTGCTGGCTCGCCAGAGCAGCTTCGTCAAGCTGGCCACGTGACCCGGAAGTGTCTTCGGACAGCGCTGGCTCACAGCCTCTAGAGCGAGATGAGGACGCAACCCTAGAGTCGGACACGACTGGCCCGTTCGGGCAGGGGTACCTTTACCTTTACCTTTACCACCATTCACCCAAGGATCACAGGGCCATTTGCAATGTAAAACCACAAAAAATACATAAAATATACTGCTTGACAGTGGCATAGTCAGTCTGGGGAAATGGTGGACTCGCCTTCACTGGAGGTATTTAAGCAGAATCAGCATCTGTCAGAGATGCCGCAGTTGCAAGTTTCCTACACCAAATGGGGCCTAGACTAGATGACCTCTGAGGTGCCAGTTCTAAAATCTGATGGCATGCATTCAACGAAGTCATGATCAGAGTAAAACCCATTGAAATCTTCTTAGTCACGCTGCTTGATTTTAGTGGGTCTGACTCTGTCAGGTGCAACCCTTTGATTCTATATGCTGCTTTCTCTGCTGAAGAAAACCCCCGGTTGCATTTTGCCTACCTGAATGGCTTGCGTTCTCCCAGCAGCCTCAATATCCTTCTAAGAGGATGAGATTTATAGTGTCTTTCTGGTTTTACAGACAATGAATCTAAGAGGTTTCCTTTCTGTTGTCGCCGCTGTGGCTGTGAAAGCTTTTACCTTCCTAAGGAAAAAAGCAGAAATATGGTGGCATTACTCACAAGTAAACTAGCAAATGGTGCTATTATTTATTTTTATAATAGTCACAGCAAGAATCATTTAGCCATTTTCCTCTCTGATGTTCTGTATGCAAGTAATTTATAGTTGTGCTAACTGGGACTCACTTTAACAAAAGTTGATGGGTTTAGGGTCTTTTTTAAAAAAGAAAAAAAATGTTTGTTTTTAATTTGAGCGCATTTTTGCTTTCATGGCAGGATGCCCAGTTGTAATTGTGCAGTCCATTTCACCCCCTTTAAAATTGATTATTCTTGTCATTCAGTCAACCACATTATTTATTGACTTTGCTGAGTGCTCGTTTCCATAAATATATTTAAATCCTATAGGTATTTTCCGTCAGGGTACCCCCATTACAAATTGGTACTATGGAATGAGGATGTATATTGCCTCATTCTATTTAGTATACTACCATTTATTAATTTCTATCATTCACTAACAGACTCTGGTGCCCCAGATCCATGACGACACTATAGTTTCCAGGGTAGGCTTAGCTGGGAGACAAAGTGACAATTAGGGATTTGGTGGCCAGGGTTGGGGTGAGGTCAATTCAGTTCTCCTTAAACACCTTCCAAAACTATAGCAGGAGTAAGGAACCTTGTGGCCCTCCAGGATTATAGCTCACAAGGAGACCAATATGGTTGCCACACTCCTTTTTAACCGCACAATAATCCTGTTTAGTAGGTTTAGACTGGAAGAATGACTGACTCAAAGCCACCTGGCTGAGATGGGATTTGGTCCAACACTCTAACCCAGTGTTTTCCAACTGTTTCTGGACAACAACTCCCATCATCTCTAGCTAGCAAGACCAGTGGTCAGGGATGATGGGAACTGTAGTCTGAAAACAGCTGAAGACCCAAGGCTGGGAAACACTGCTCTAACCACTACACCAGACAGGCTCTCCAGTGCTGTGGCAAGTAGGTCTTATTGCAGGGCTGGGAAACATGCATCTCCCTGGTGTTGATGGACTACAACTCCCATGTTCCCTGACCATGCTGTGGAAGCTGGAGTTAGAAAAAATAGAGAGAGACACAGTTACCCCTGGGTCAACAGGAACTTAAATACACACTGGAATGGCCCTCTACCTCGATCTGTCTTAGTTGAAATGCATCTTCCGAACATCTGGAGGTCTACAGGTTTCTCACCCTTGTGCTATGGGGTCCAGTTAAAAGGCTATGGATATTTCCTTCTCCTTTGTCTCAGTGGGACAATTTGATCAACAGTAGCCTGCAATCCTATACCCACTTATAGGATTGAACAAATTTGTTCAGCGGGGTCTATGAGTAAACATGTACAGTGGTACCTCTGGTTACGAACTTAATTCTTAACCTGAAACTGTTCTTAACCTGAGGTACCACTTTAGCTAATGGGGCCTCCTGCTGCCACCATGCCACCACCACGTGATTTCTGTTCTCATCCTGAGGCAAAGTTCTTAACCTGAGGTACTACTTCTGGGTTAGCGGAGTCTGTAACCCGAGGTGTTTGTAACCCAAAGTACCACTGTATACAATTGCATTGCTACTTTCCCTTTGTTGCCCTCTGAGTTTCGATACCCTGTAAGGAAGATATGGTGGTTCATAACATAACAGAGATATCACAGCAAAACATTTAAGCTTCCACATTCTCTGATTGCTTTGATGTCAATCAAAGGTTCCTGTAGCCAAAGTGGCCACTTATAAGACACTGGAGGTTGAATATTCTGAGAGTGATATTCAGCTAAGTCTTACTTAGAGTAAACCCACTGAAATTAATGAACACAATTAAGTTAGGCCCATTAAATCCAATGGTTCTGCTCTGAATACCACTCAGTGAATACCCATGCAGTGCAATTCACCAGCTTCCAGTTTCTGCTGCTAAGATTACTGTTTAATGCACAAAAGCAGGCCAGATTTTTATTTTCCTGGTAAGTTGGCACCCCGAATAATGGTGATGAAAACTGTTTGCTCAATTTAAAAAATAAAATAAAATAAGAAAACTGCTGCATCTGACATGTGCATTCCACACCAACTCTGCCACCCATTTAAGTAATATTGATGGCAGTAAATGGACTTAAATGGGAGTGTATTGAAAAGAAACTTTTTATTAGAACTCAGATGCATCTTTATTTCAACATTCATTCTAGCGGCTCAATTCCCCTTTCGCCAGCTGCGATGTTACACCTCCATTTTTATGCTCCCGCAATTGCCTTTAAAGCAATCCATTCCTCCCAGGCTGAAGCACGCTGTGTTTGATGAGGAGCACTGGAGGTGTTTGGCTTTGTAATTTCATCCTTGAATTTTGTGATTACCAACAGGACAACTTTTTTAATTTGCTCTTTTGTCTCGATTCCCCTGGCTGACAATCTGCTCCATGAGCTAGGCTTTTTAATCAATCACCTAGATAATCAAATGTCACTGGCTATCTGCTCCGTGTAATTACTTTTGCAATTAAAAATCAACCTCAAGTTGCCTCGTCTAATTAGAGGGATGGCCAGATTTTCATCGAGATTGATTTTTTAATAAATATTGACTTAAAACGCCATAATCTCATCATATTCTTTTCATTTTCTTTGTACCAAAAATCAAACAAATGGGAGAATTAACAAGCAGGAGCTCTTCAAAGGTTCTTTGCTGGTTCAGACATACAAAGTCATGCTGCACAGAAGCCTGGCTTATCTCTCCCCCCCCCCCCATAATAACACTCAAGAGATCCCACCTTTTATTAGGGAGAAAAGGGGGGGGGACCAAAATCCTTCTAGAATTCTCTTGTTCACTTTTTGTGAGATTCCAAATTAAACTCAAAAATATCTGTGCATACTACATTTATCTTGCACAGAAAACTATAATTTTTTTGTGTGTGTATCTTTTTTTGTAAAGATACTTGTAGCAGCCTACAAGTATCTTTACAAAACACAAACAAGCTAATGCATAAAACAAGCCTTTTTGTTCAGTGACAAACAACGTCTCATTAATTAAAAGTTAGCTTGGAAGTAAGTCTCACTGAACTCAGGAGAACCGATTCGTGCAAGTAAGCATATCTAGACGTCAGCTGATGTGTCATAGCTGGAGATAACAGAACACAGACGTTTAGATTATCTGCAGGGAAATGGTGGCATTTCAGTTGTGTCTGCAGCCTTTACGCTACTGTGTACATAAAAACATTTTCATTGTCAGAACAGGGGTGGACTTAGGGCTGTGCGAGTGTGCACATACACTGGATGCTGAAGAGAGGGGGCGCCATCTCAAAGCCCGTTAAGCGAGGTGCTGGTCTTTGGAAAGGAGGTGTGGGGGCTCTGACAGGTCAGAGGGTCTTCCCACCTCCTTCCCAAAGTCTAGTTAGTGCCTTCCCAGCTTTGGGAAGGAGGTGGGAGAGCTCTCTAACACTGCCAGAGTCCTCATTCCTTCTTCCCAAAGCCAGACACCTTCTTACCCACCTTTGGGAAGGCAGCGCAAAGCCTATGTGTGCTCACCAAATTTTGGCCGTGCGCAGGATGCCATAGTGCTCCACTCTGCCATTGGTCAGAATCATGCAATATTCTGATGCATTCTCAGTTGGTAGAGCACAAGAGTATTAATTTCAGGGTCATGGGGTCAAGACCTACACTGGGCAAAATATTCCTGCATTGCAGGGAGTTGGGCTGGATGGGCCTTGTGGTCCCTTCCAATTCTACAATTCTACAATTTTATGATTTGCTTTCTACAGTGGTGCCTCACAAGACGAAAAGAATCCGTTCCGCGATTCTCTTCGTCTAGCGGTTTTTTCGTCTTGCGAAGCAAGCCCATTGACGGCTTAGCGGCTTAGCGGTATTAGCGGCTTAGCGGCTTTTAGCGGCTTAGCGGCTTAGCGGATCAGCTGATAAGAGGCTTAGCAGCTTCGAAAAAGGGGGGGAAAGAAACCCGCAGGAACTCGCAAGACATTTTTGTCTTGCGAAGCAAGCCCATAGGGAAATTCGTTTTGCGAAGCACCTCCAAAACGGAAAACCCTTTTGTCTAGCGGGTTTTCCGTCTTGTGAGGCGTTCGTCTTGCGGGGCACCACTGTATATGTATTCTTCAATTGCTCTTGCATCTCTTGTTCAAGTTGCAGAGGGTGGTTTGACCAAGCCCTCACAGAAAATAGCATGCAGGATATAAAATATCTCAAAGTGGCACTCCTTCCCCCGCACAAACTACCACCACCACCGCATTTGAACCGCAGTTGAAAACAGCAGCAGCCCTGTTCTCAATAACAATGATAAACCCCACCACCAACCTTTAAGAAAAGCCAGACTAAACAAAACAGGAGGCGGGCAGGTGTGGAGGACTCCCTGGTCCTGAATGGAGTAACTGTGCCCCTGAAGGACCAGGTGCGCAGCCTGGGAGTCAGCTGTCCATGTAGGCACAGGTCAATTCTGTGTCCAGGGCAGCTGGTTACCAGCTCCATCTGGTACACAGGCTGAGACCCTATCTGCCCACGGACTGTCTCACCAGAGTGGTGCATGTTATCTCCCGCTTGGACCACTGCAATGCTCTCTATGTGGGGCTAGCTTCGAAAGTGACCCAGAAACTACAACTAATCCAGAATGCGGCAGCTAGACTGGTGACTGGGAGCGGCCACCAAGACCACATAACACCGGTCTTGAAAGACCTACATTAGCTCCCAGTATGTTTCCGGTCACAATTCAAAGCATTGGTGCTGACTTTTAAAGCCCTAAATGGCCTCAGTCCAGTATACCTAAAGGAGCGTCTCCACCCCCATCGTTCTGCCCGGACACTGAGGTCCAGCGCTGAGGGCCTCCTGGTGGTTCCCTCGCTGTGAGAAGCCAAGTTACAGGGAACCAGGCAGAGGGCCTTCTTGGTAGTGGCGCCCTCCCTGTGGAACACCCTCCCACCAGATGTCAAAGAGAGAAAAAAAACTACCAGACTTTTAGAAGACATCTGAAGGCAGCCTTGTTTAGGGAAGCTTTTAATGTTTGATACACTATTGTTTTAAACTTTTTTTGGAAGCCGCCCAGAGCGGCTGAGGAAACCCAGCCAGATAGGTAGGGTATAAATAATAAATTATTATTATTATTATTATTATTATTATTATTATTATTATTATAGCCAACTAAGTTCTACTTAGAGTAGCCATGGTCATAGGAATGGAAGAATGTTATGAATGCTGGATCAGGTGAATGGCCCATCTAGTCCAGCACCCTGTTCCCATGGTGGCCAAATATATGCTTTTGGGAAACACTCATGCAGGGCACAACCACCAGAGCACTCTCCCCTCTTGCAGTTTCTAGCAACTGGTATTTACAAGCATTACTGCCTCTGATAGAGACAGAGCTAGGGACTGTAACCCAAAGAGGTGTAAACTGCAGTGCCCAGAATTCTTTGAGGCAAAGAATGTGCTTCAGATGTGTTTTAAAGGGAGAGTGTACACAGCCCTAGTGTAGAGATGGGATGCATGCATGATGGGGTTTTTTAATGCTTCCATATTAAAGTACTGCTCTTAAGGTTTTTGTGTGCTGTCTTACTTTACAAAGGACATTATTCTGATTGAAGGTCCATTGCTTAGTTTCAGCCTTGTGTAACTTCAGACCATACCGAGGGATCAAAGCGATTGTGGGTGGCTATCCAAGGGCCTTATAGCAGTGGTGGGTGGGGCCAGATGAAAAATGGGATATGACGCTTGCCTTTGCTTGCAAAACTCAGTAACTTTCCCATACACAACACACACAGAGACAAACCCCCTCCAGGCAAGCACAAGGCATCACAGTTGAAAGATACATTCTAGCTAGGCAAAGGCACTCAAGGAGGGTGTGGGAGGGGTGTGTGGTCTGGGGAGAGTCCCACCTGCACTGCCATAGCTGTACCCTAGGAGATGGCAAGAGACAATGTTGGCTCAGTGCTCAACTTGTCATCAAGTGCCTCCAAGGATGGAGGCTTACTGACTGAAGGGGTGTCAGAGCAGGAGCAGCCTGACTGGAACTTAAGAACATAAGAAGAACCTGCTGGATGAGGCCAAGGACCTATCTAGTCCAGCTTCCTGTTCTCACAGTGGCCAACCAGATGCCTCTGTGGGAAACCCGCAAGTAGGATTTGAGCACAAGAGCACTTTCCCCTTTTGCGTTTTCCAGCAATATGGTGTTCAGAGATATCACAACCTCCAACTGTGGAAGCACAGCATGGCCATCACGGCTAGTAATGTGTGATAGCCTTCAGTGGCGTAGTGTGGGGGGTGCAGGGGGGGCCGGCCACACCGGGCGCAACATCTGGGGGGGGCGCGCTCGCTGCCTCCGGAGTCGCCGAAGAGCCTCGGGCGCAGGCTGTAGCAGAGCCCCATGTCTCGCGGAACCGACGAGCTGTGCGTGCGTCCGGGCTGAAGGCGTCCGGCAGGCAGCGGCTCTCAGCGCTCGCCGTGGTCCCCGCGTGTCAGGGCCGCAGAGGGCATGCCAGTCAGCCCCTCCTCACAGCCCCGCCGCCGCCGCTGCTGCAGCTGCTGGGCCATGTCGCATTTTCCTCGCCTCTCTGCCCTCCTCCTCCTCCGGGCAAGCGGCGTTGTTTGGGCGGCAGCGCCAGCGGCAACTCGCCTCAGATCACCTGACACGGACCCGCCGCCGCCGCCATGGCTACCTTACCGTAAATACCCCAGCCCAGGCAGCAGCAAGAAGAAGCTGGCAGTGGCAGCAGGTTAGGGGTTAGGGGCGCAAACTACTTGCCTTGCCCCGAGTTAGGGGGCGCAAATTACTTGCCTTGCCCCGGGTGCTGACAACCCACACTACGATGCTGATAGCCTTCTCCTCCACAAATTTCTCTAATCCTCTTTTAAAGGCCATCACTGCCTCCTGTAGGAGAAAGTTCCATAAAGTAAATATGGACTGCTTGAAGAAAGTACTTTATTTTATCTGTCCTCAAAATTTGAACATTCAAAGTGACATTCAAAGTGTCTGAAGGTACAGAAGCAGGATTCCCCCCGCTGACCACCCATTCAGTTCCCTTCTGGGATCCTGTTTCACACTCCCCATCCCGTGGGTGCCTTCTCTTTCAGCTCTGACGCTTCTTGGGGTCTGGACTTTGCCTTCCCCAACCCACTGGGACCATTCCTGAGATTAGACTGCAGCTCTTTGAGCTCCTCCCAATCCTCCTCCTGATCTGAACACCACCTCTGGGACACCTCTACTGGATTCCGGACAATTTATAACTCTCTGTGCCTGACGTTTTGCAACACATTATCATTTTAAGGATGGTTCCTTTGAGATTGAGGGTTAATTCCTCCCCAGCCTTTATATGGATTTTGAAATGTCACCAGCTTTGATAGAGTCTTATGAGTGTGCATTTTTTATCTTCCCTTTTTTTTTGGACACGCAATGGTGTAAAACAACTTGTGGTGATGAAGGAGAGGGGCGGAGGGCTTGGGAAGCAAGCGTAATGCAAGAGCAGAAGAAAGAAAGCTGGAGTTGGCTAAATAAAGACAGAATGATCCTTGCAGGTTTGCCAATCCGCTGTCTCCTTTATTCTGATTACTTGTAAGACAGCGCCATAATGGACATTTTCCTTTGCAGAAAATAATAAGAGCGGTACTTATCGCTTGTTGCCTACAGCGAGTGGCAAAAGGAAATTAGAAAAGTCCAATGAAGCTGAGTGGTAATTAATCATCATACATTGGGGCTCTGTCAAATCAGAAGGGTCTTTCCAACTGATAATGCTGCCCAGAACAATTTAGACTGGTCGAAAATTAGAATTCTTTCTCCTCTGGCAAAGGGGGAGAGAGGAAGCGAGGGGGGGATTTAGCACTCAGCGTGGCCAACTGCTGCTTTAAATGACAGTTTAACCCATATTCAGAAGGGGAAGTGTACACCATTTTTACCTTCCCCCTTCTCCCAAATGAGAAAACCAAAACCAAACCCTTTCTCTTCAAGGAAAGGGAAAGTATATGTATGCCTGTTCAGCAGAGCCTAGTCCAGTGGGGTGATTGGGGCCCTGCCCTACCAACCTCAGTCTGGTCCAATTGTTTGTCATCAATTGTCTCAGCGCATGCTCAAAAGCAAGCTGCTGTATGTGAGGTTCCCAGGTCCAAAAATCTGTATCTAGGAGCCAGGACTCTGTAGGAAAACCACATCAGAGATAGCACCAATCGCTTGTCTGGAGGGAGGGGACTTACAAATTTTAATGCCACCATCCACTCTTTGTGTCATGGTACTGCCACTGGCAATTTGGCCAACTGGGGCTTTTTGGCTCAAGGAAATACATTCTCAAAGTTGGATCAAGACCACAGATTTTGACCATTCTATTTTCAGACCAGTTTTTTTTATACTATCCTGGGAATCAAGTCCTCGCAGAAAGCTCAATTTGTAGTCATCATAGAAAGCCGCCATATAACACTACCTAGCTCAGTGTTGTCTACATGGACATGTTTTTGGACACAGGGGTCCTTCCCAGCCCAACTTAGAGATGTTCATGATTTAACCTGGAACTTGTTGCATTGATAGATATAATCTACCCCCCAGCTATGGTGTTTCCCTAAGCACAGATGTCACTTGATCATGCATATGAGACTTAAATGAATGATCATGTCTTAAATGTTATGAATTCCTTAAGTATATTTTATTGCAGCTCCCATATGTGGTTTTTTTAAAAAATAAATAAATAAAATAAAAATATTGGTTATATATTTTCACAGAGGAAAGCAGGAAATAGAAGATAGGTACATATTTAGAAATATCGGGGGAGTTTTTAATCTCAAACTGCAATTTTGTATCACTTTTAATAATACTATAATAAGGGATAATCCTGCGAAGTCCATAGGCTGCATGATGGGGGATTAACTAAAGCTTGCATATTTGAAATGTTCCATTTTCTACCACAATCTCTAGAAAATAGTGAAATACCACTTAAACTAATACCTGTTGAAAGATGCTTGTATTCGTGAGGAAAATATCATTATGACCTTTCTAGTTGTACATGTGTGTTTATGTAGTGGACAATTCCCTCCTTCCTTTGCTTTGGAAAACATAGAAATATTAAAAACCTGGGAACTGTCCTGAGGAATTCCATTATACATTCCATTGAATCTGATGTTGTTGGAACAAGCAATAGCCTTAAATTAACACCCTGTGTCCTGAGACAAAACCAACCACTCAGTGATTACTGTATCTAGGAAGAGAAAGCCACATTCCCATTTGTTCTGTGCCTAAAAAGCATGGGTCCAAGAGGTTTTCTGCTTGTCCCATTATTTCTAAGCAAGGATCTGAGCGGTTTTCCATTTGCCCCACTGCTTTCCCCAGAAAAACCCACACTTTACTGCTGAACTGGAGCAAACATCAGTCAGCGGAAAGCCTGTTTGAGGTTTGCTTTGATTCAGAGGTAAGAAGTTGATTTTCATGTGGGAAAGAGGCAGGGACAAGTGTGGACAAGCCCAAAGGGACCTTCCTGAATTGTCTGTTCACTTCCTCTTTCTCTTTTCCTCAGGAAATGCTTGGTTTTGCCAAGGAAAAGTACCAGACATGTCTGTCTTCACTGTGGTTAGACAACACCTATTCCGTCAAATGGATGGGGTAGGGGCAGTGGCAGAGCAAGCTGATCAGGCACCAGGGGCAGCGTGCATGCTCTGCACCCAGGGATGGGTCCAGCCACCCACAGGGGCAGGGCCAGCTAGGGCAGGATGCCCCTCAGGGCCTCCAAGGAGTCTGTCTGCCTGCGAGCAGACCGTGAAGAGCCTGTGAGTGCCCAAGCCACTGCGTCACTCCCAGTGGCTCGGGGGCACTGCAGGGCCAGCGGTGAGTGCTGTCTGGCATTTTGTCACCCCCTCAATGGTGACACCCAGGGCAGCCCGCCCCTACCACACACCCCTTCCTCCGCCCCTGGGTAGGGGGAACCCATTTGAAGCTCACAGGCCACAATTTGTCATAAGCAAACTTATGTTGTATGCCAGTGGTCAAGAGGCAAAGGTGGATGCGAACTCTTAATCACCATATTATGGGTGACATTCTACTCAAGCAGAAGCCAGAGGTTTCCACGCACCCACATACAATTCTCCATTCAGGCAAGCATGAGATATTTCACACAACAATACACTGCCAATATATAATTCTCAGAGTGGTTGAGCAATCAATCCCTCTTCACAGAGAACTCTGTAGCTCTTTGAGAGGAATAGGGGTCTCCTAACAACTCACAGCACTCTTAACAAATGGTACTTCCCGGGATTCTATGGCTGTTCAAAGTGGTATCATACTGCTTTAAATGTATGGTGCATATGGGGCCTGGGATAGACAGACAAATACTCTGATCTGGTTTAAGACAGCATTCTGTGTTGTGGAGGATCTTGGCCAGGTAGCCAGTTCTACAAAGCAGGCACCATGACTGAAAATACATTCCTGATAGCATGGTCTGTGAATGTAGGCCGTATTATAGAAAATCTCCTATCAGATACTGTCAGAGCTGCCTCTAGGTCCCAGCTCACAGAGGACCAATGCCAGGCTGATGTTATGTACAAAAGTCTTTATTGAAGTTTAATTTCCATTTCAAAGCCAGAGCGTGCAGCCCTACGTCTAAGCTCTAGATCGGCGAAGTCCCGTCTGAGTCTCCGCCCCTTCCACACCAGTTTAAGATCCTAGCCCTGCTCCACCTCCTGCGCTGCTCTCTTCTCCTCTGGGTCCTCCTGCCCTCTGGGGCATTGCCCTTTCTGGACTCTTCCGACGCTGAGTCGCTTAGCTCCTCCCCCTGCCTCCGGCGTGCTTTAGGACCCGGTTCCCAATCCTCACTCTCTGCTGTCCCACGCTCCTGTACATTTGAACTTGCTTCTCGCGCCAACCCAGTGACCTTTCTCCTAACCGTTACACTACTTCTATCACTGCTTCCCTCTTCCGTGACACTGGCCGGATCTGACCTCCCTTCCGTTGTCCGACTCTCCGAGGGAGGCGTGGTAGGCTCTGCCTTGTCTCCTCTCCCTGGTGGGGAAAGCACTGGCCCCGATGCCTGGGACTCTTCCCCCCCACTCTGCACTGGTGGGGAAGCTGGTCCTGATTTCCAACTACTGCTCTGGGAGTCCCTGCTGCCCCCTTGCTCCTGGGCACTGGCGCTCCCCTCTATGAATCTTCCGATTCGCTGGAGAGGCTCATGGAATCCCTCGGACCACTGTCCCCTCCTACGCTCCCTTCGGATTCCTCCCCCTCGCTCTCCATCTCCCATCTTCCCTGTGCCTCAGCGCCTGAGCCCCTGACAGATACGTTGTACATACATCTTGAATTTGCTCCATGGTATTTCATAAATATGGATTTAAACTCTTAACTTTCCCCCAGCAGTGTGCATTGCTCTTGATAGGTTCCTTTCTCCCTGAGAGCCATCACAATGAGAGATTTGAATTTCCTAGCAGCAGAAGAGTATTGGAAAATTAGCTTGGTTTGGGAAAGGAGAATGGACTTTGATCATTGTTGGCAGGCTGATAAAGAGACAGGATCACCATCCTCATCTTCATTTGCTGAACACTGTCAGCTGGAGGACATGTTGTGTTTCCTGCACAATTGGAATGATGCCTTGAGAAACTGGTTATTCGCCTTTTTGGATTGACATGTTATGTTCTGCAGGAGCAAGTGTTTCTTTCATAGTCGAAGGGAAAGCAAAGCGATGTCAATCAATTTTAGGCCCTTGGTAGGAGAATGGCATCCATGTTGTTCAGGCTCTTCCTCCAAATGGAGGATCTCTCCGGGTGAGACGAGCTGAGTTTGTCACCTTGACGAAATTGCAGCTTCTGGCCTCCATGGGGGATTCCATGTCCCTTGGCCTGGCAGGAGATGTGTAAGATTCAGAATTCTCTGCCGGGAGAGCTATTGGCCAAGGCAAGTGCTTGGGCATACAGAATTGCCTGGTCTGTAGCCCACATAATCTTTCAGTTAAGCTCCTGCTTTCTCCCTCTGGGGAGTTAAGAGACCATTGACAGCGTGAGCAAGGACAATCCCTTGTTCCTACAACTGGCAACAAATTTGCCGGTGGCAACAGCTGGAAAATTGACATGGCCATGCAAATCCTGGGGTGTTGTTCTAAAATCTACAGCAGCTACCATGTGCTTTGATTACATTGTTATGGCTTTCTAGGACCTCCAAATGGTAGAGATGAGATCTAAGTCACCAAGCGTACAACTTTGCAATGAGCTAGACATTTTGTACTGAAAATGTTATGCATCATAGTCAATATTATCCAGGCTACAGAATGCCTTGGAAATATATCTGCACTTGGCATAAGGCATCTGGCTGACATTACATTCTCCCAATGCAAATACAGTACTAACACAAAGACTCGTGGAGAATTTAGCAATTATTTTAAGGATCATAAGAAACATTTTACCTGGGAAAGATGAGTTTTACTATTTATGTTAACATAATGCAAATGTCTTGCACATGTGTTTAAGAGTGCAGATGTGCATGGAATCAAACACTCTTTGAAAAGCCACACTCACAAAATAATGTCATTTAGCAACTGTCAGGTTTTGCTTTGATCCACATCCTAACCTCCAGATAATATTTACCTCGAGGACGTACACCATGCGTACCCACCAGAGCTGAATTTGCCTCAGGCTCCAGCAACAGCAGCGGCCACCGTGTTAAAAAAGAAATCCTTGTAAATCACCCCATTTGTGCCTTGAAGTGCCAGGCTGTTTGCTCAGCAGGCTAACACAATGCGGCAGCATTATTAAATTTCCAAGAAGTTGACCAGATTTGCCAGATCAGTAGGGTGGACCCAATGGGGAGGCTGTCTTTCTGCCTTTGGCACTGCAGCAGAAGCTGACGGGGGCAGACGATACTTTGAATTTTGCTATTTCAGCCACTGCTGCAGCCCCATCCTAGTTAATCTCCACAGCAAAGATTAGTTTATTCGATTAAAGCTATTCCCTATAGACCATCTCTGGAGCTCCCTACAAAGCTTCAAGACTATGCGCTGCCAACCTTTCGCCAACAACTCCCCTCCCCTTCAAAACATAAAATAAAAGGGAGAGGGGGTGGAGAGAGAGAAGATTCAATAAAGTAATCTTTCCTCCTATTCCTTTTATATGATTGGAAAAGAAATTGAAAATGAATTTCAGTTATTGCTTGTGTTTTAAATATGAGATAAAGGTCAGCCCCCCCTCCAGCTATCTCCCTAGATGGAGATTAACGCGAGCATGTTCTATTATAAAATCATAGAGCGAGTTTGCAAATCTGTCAAGTCATCTACAAATATATAATTAGACCGTTAGATTTAGAAATCAATAAACGGTGACTTTTTTGGCATGGAACTTTGGAAGCTGGAGGAAAGAAAGAGTGCATGAAGGAAACAAGGCTTTCGGGTATGGCGGGGGGGGGGAGGTTGTGCCGTGTTTCTTATCAGAATCTCTTTGTAACATGTCAAATGTAGGTAGGTGATTTGTCCTTTGCAAACGGCAGAAAACCCCAAACAACCTCCCTTTTTTGTTTTTATGCCTTTAAAACATGCCCATTTTCCAGCACACATGCAGAAGGAAATGGGATTTGCCAAGAAATGGACATTTGAAGAGAAGAGTTGCCAATTCCTCTCCCTCCGCCTCCCAGCTCTGGTTCGGCATCAGTAAGTCAGAGGCTGGGAATGTTTTGTAACACAACATTCGTAGACATATTTATACAGGGCAAGTGCTCATGCATTTGTCATCAGTTGTCACAGTACATGATTTCCCAGGTCAGAAAATTGACTTCGGAGCTTGACCCTGAAGATTCGACTTGCCTGTTTGCTTATTCTGGTTCAAGATGCGATGTCAAAAACTGTCCTATTAGAGACACCTCTTCACATTTACTTTGCTCAGGTTGATCATAATGATACTGGAAGGACCACAGTTTGATGTTGAAAAGAGATAGGGGATAGAGCCCGGCTGAAATGGATGGTGTTGACAGCAAGAGATGAGATTGGAGGTTGGGGGGAGAGAGAAAAGAGAAAACACTGCCTGTGGTTTAGTAAGATGTGATTGTGCTTCATAGGGAAAACTACATGGGACAGATTAATTCTTGGTGCCCTAAATCAAAGGGGAGGGGACCTGGATCCAGCCAATAGGCTGGATCCTTAACCCCTCCTCCCAAAGGTCCAATTTTATAAGTGAGTGCCCAGCTGTCAATTACCCAATGCCACAATGACATCAGATGACCTGGTTTTTTTTTTTTTTTTTTTGCAATTGGGCCAAGATTCAGCCCCAGCAATCAGCTGATCATGGCTGCTTGCACAGCCTGATGCTCAGGGCCTAAATTAAGTGAGAAGTTGCTGCACAGACTAAATGAACTTCTGTTCACCTCTCAGTGCAGGTTTGGAATTCACTGCAGTTGATTTTTTTTTTTTTTGGCCAGGAATTGGGTGAGGAGCTGGAGGTGGCTGATTCTGACCTATGCACTGTGACACAACCAGCCAACCAGATGTGAAGGTGGGTGGTCTGGAAGTAGATGGCCATCCGCTGCACCCACTCCCATCTCCCCATTGTCACAAAAAAGGGAGACACTATTAGCGGGAGAGACGGCAGCGGCATGGGGAGCAATATCATGCCACTCCGCCCAGCAAAGGTTGGAATGGAGTATATGAGACAAGGGGGAGCTGGAGTGAAGAAGGCTGGGTGTTTGCATTCAGAGGCAAGTCAGGGCTTAGAGGACACTAGGAGTGGGCATATGGTGGTAGGGATGGAGGGGGAAGATTGATTATGTTTGCATTTTAGTAAGAAGCTGCATAATCTGTACTTCTCAAACCAGCACACAAACAGCAACACGATTTTCCTTCAGAGTTTGCGCTTCCCCAAATTTTGCAATGCAGGAATATGAGCATAAAAATGTTTGTCTTAACAAAAATAACATTGAAATGCATTGTGTTAGGGGAAATTGCTTGCAAAAAAATGTGTATATTTGTCCAAACCATGCACAATAAATCCAAGGAAAATGCTTATAACCTTTCATGAGGATTTTTTTTAATAAAAAAAATTAAAATTACAATTTTTTTATTTTATTCATCACATTGCTATCTCACTTTTTCTCTAAGGTGGCATACATGGTTTTCTTCCTCCTCTTGTTATTCTCACAGCGGTCCTATGCAGTAAGTTCAAATGTGAGACTGTGACTGGCCCAAGGACTCCTAGAGGGTTTCATGGCTGAGCAATGATTTGAACCCTGGTCTTCCAGGTTCACTTCACCACACTGGCATATTTAATTCTGTATTTAGCGTCACATGTGGTTTACCTTTCAGTTACACAAAGAGTTTTGGCCAACCATGTCTGCTACACTTAAAAGCAGTCGTGGCTGATAGGGCAGCAGGTCTGGAGATCAACAGTAGGTGGTGCCATAGCCAATGACAGGCAGAGGCGGCTAATTCTGGTTTTGTCCCCATCCTCCCCACTGAGTTCTACAAGGTGACATAGGAGGAGGAGGAAGCTACCCATGCAGTGTCACCAGCTGAGCTGGTTGTAGGAAAGAGGGCAGGGAGCCAGCTGTGGACAGAATAAGGGTGCCCCATTCACCCTAATGAACCAGCTTCCTCTGCTCAAAATGTTATCTTCAACCATCTTGAGAACCACTAAATCCTAGGTTATATAAGGGCAGCTGAACTCAGGATATCCCCACATTACCCCACATCTGTGAACACACCCTTGGTGATTGTGTGATTGCAGGATCGTACTCCAGTGTGGGAGGATGATATGCCAACACACGTCTCAAATGGGCGGACGGCCAGATGACTCAACCTCTTGACTGTGAGAAAGCATGGGGGTTCCAGTGGTGAAACTGATGCATCAAGCTATAAAGCAATTGATTCATCCAGCTATAAAAACTTTAAAAATCAGCATCTACTTGTTTTCTTTCTGTGCTAGCTTTCAAGTGCAATAAAAGCTGCATGCATTTTAAAATCTGCTAATATTGTCTTGCAAAGGCAAAAAGGTCTCGGCTTCCTACATTTCTGTGGCATCATAAAAAATTATAGTGCATAAGGTCACGTTCTAAGATGCTTGGGAGCTGTTTGAGCTGTCTCGTTGTGGTTTATCAGTGCTGAATGCAAAGTAGCAATTACATGAGGGCAAGTATAAGGGGAAATTGCAGCCAGGAACCCAGCTTGTATCGCTCTGGGCTCCTCACTTGGGTGCAGAGAGAAAGTTATTGCCTTGTCTATTGATTTGAAAAGAAACTTCCTATTTAAAGCAGCCTGAGTGGTTCCACTCGAGGAAGATTGGGAGTATGTTTCTCAGGGTGTGGGTGGTTGAAATATACAGCATGTAAACGTGGTTCTGTTCATGTTGTCGTTCCTTCCGTCCTAGAACTCAAGTCGGTGCACACAGTCTTCCCTCGCCACATTCCATCCTCACAACAACACTGTGATGTAGGTTAGCCTGAGAGACAGTGATCGGCTCAAGGTCACCTTTAGTTTCATAGCTGAGTGGGGAATGACATACCAGCCTCCAAAGGGTTTAGTCCAAAACTCGGACCGCTACACTAATGCAGTGGATGGATGAAAACTGCTCTGCAAACTTCCGGGTTAGCGCCTCCGGCAATGGTGGAATTCCTCTGATCGGGAGGAATTTGCTCTGTGGAATTCAGGGTCTGGCCGCCACGGCGAAGGCGGAGACCCATTAAAAATCACAGACGGGAGAAGCCTGTGAATGTGGGATTCGGCCGGCACCTTTTGCGCCTCCCCTACTTGCGGGGAGACCCAGTTTCGGGGACCCGGAACGATGTGGGGTGAGCGGCGCGGTGCTTCGAATTGACTGCTTCTTTCACGGAGTGAAGCCGCATTGCTGTTGTCGGAGAGTGCTGACTTTTTCCTGTGGACAATTTCATTCTAAACAACTACCCGTGAGTAGAACGGAAAATTGGATTTTTAAACGTCTTAATTTGGCACCGAAACGGGGAGGTTTCAAACAGGAAGTCCACCTTCCCCTTTTGTAAATAAATTGAAGCAAAGAATTTGCAAGCTAAAGTCCTGGAAAGTCCTATGTAAAGGATTAAGCTTCCATCGGCTAAAATCATTAAACCCCCCTTGGAGGCAGGAGAAGAGGGGGGAATTTTTGGATCTTGTAAGCGTGCAGGAGAGAGTGAAGAAAGTTGGATTACCACCGCTCTGAACCTGGAAACGGACTGCTAGTAAGACTGACGTTTTTGGGAAAGTTCATTGACTGTGACTGTTAGTTAAATAAGAGAAATACATTGTTTCCATGGTCTCCTTCTGCACTTAAAAAGGAGTAAAAGTAGTTGAAACTAATCTTATTGCTTGAACTGTGCTTAAAAGGATTGATACAAACAGAAATTGTTTCCTCTAGGGGGAGCCTTTGAAATTTGTTATAAGAGTTGGGCTGGTGGAATCTCCAGCTGCAAGAGAAAACCTTGAGATTGACCTTGGATCGCTTGAGAATGTCGACAGAAGAAGCCTTAGTGATTGCACTCGGCAAGATAAGTGAGTCATTGGAACAGCTCCACAAGAAGACAGATGTGATGATTATTAAAATTGATATTTTGGGACAAAAAGTGACTAATTTGGGACAAAAAGTGAACATCTACACAGAAACTATTCAGGAACTGATACAGGAATCTACTTTGACATGCCAAATGGTGGAGAAAGCGAGGGAGAAAGTTGTGGTTGTTGAACCTAAAGTAATACAAATGGAGAGGGAGAAAGCCCCAGCCTTACAGAGGCAATTTGATGACTACAAGTTGTTGCCCTCTATGATTGAATTCAGAGAAAGTCAGATTGGAACCCTGTTTGGACTGGAGAAGGAAAGTTGGATAGATCATCTCATGCAGGGATTTACTGACCTTTGGGATCTGGACTTGGGTCAGGAGGAAATTGGAGTTGTGGGAACCTTCAGATTTGGAGGGATTTTGAAACACGTCCTGAAATATCTTTTGGATTTTAGTTTTAACCACGGAGATGTGGATGACATGTCGAGAAGGAATAAAAACATTGCTAGGTTGGAGCTCCCCCGAGACTTACTCTTCAGCATCAAAGGAAGGAAATTAACAACAAGATCAGCAGAAGACAAAGTATACGAAGAAGACTTGCAGAAGGGACCTGGAAAAGAGTTAAGAGCCTCGGATAGAAGATCACCAGGTTGATGGACTATATGGATTTGACGGAAATGACTGGCAGAATCCGAGACCAGGGAGAAGAGACAGTGGAAGAAGATTGGAAAAGTTTAAAGTTTATTTATAGAAATACGGTAAAATTAATGAGTGTTAGAAAAATGTTGGAATGAAATTATATGGCTTTAGTAGAAGTGTTATAAGGTGTTAAGCATAAATAAGTATTATAGTATTAATGGAAAATAAGGTTAAAATAAGTTAAGATATTTATATGACAGAAAATAGTGAAAGATGGAAAGGAATTGCTGAAACAATTAATAGAAGTGGAATACAAAAAGGGAGGTGAGAGGAAGTTGATGAAACAAGGGAATGAAAGATAAGGCATTGAAATGGTATGATGTATGTTTTTAAATTGTTTTTGTTCTGTTTTGTTTAGTTTAATGCGTTAATGTTGTGTGGTGTATTGTTTATATATTGTATTGAATTGTTTTTTCTTTCTTTCTTTTTCTTTCTTTTTCTTCTCCTTTTCTTTTTCTTCTTGTTTGTAAGGTTTAAAAGCAATAAATATTATTTTTTTTTAAAAAAAGAAAACTGCTCTGCAAAAATTGTCCTATGGACTTTAAAAGTAATTTTGCAGTTGTTGTTGCTGTTTAGTTGTTTAGTCGTGTCTGACTCTTCGTGACCCCATGGACCAGAGCACGCCAGGCACTCCTGTCCTCCACCGCCTCCTGCAGTTTGGTCAAACTCATGCTGGTAGCTTCGAGAACACTGTCTAACCATCTCATCCTCTGTCATCACCTTCTCCTTGTGCCCTCCATCTTTCCCAACATCAGGGTCTTTTCCAGGGAGTCTTCTCTTCTCATGAGGTGGCCAAAGTATTGGTGCCTCAGCTTCAGAATCTGTCCTTCCAGTGAGGACCCAGGGCTGATTTCCTTAAGAATTTTGCAGACTGATGTGTAAATGTGGAAAGATTGGGGGAAAATGAGAAACTGACAGTTTATTTGGATAAGTTATTCTAGAAAGAAAGAAAGAAAGAAAGAAAGAAAGAAAGAAAGAAAGAAAGAAAGAAAGGAAGAGAAGAGAAGAGAAGAGAAGAGAAGAGAAGAGAAGAGAAGAGAAGAGAAGAGAATCTTTCTGGTTTTGCAGTTGGAGCAAACTTCTCATCTGCTTCCTCCCTCCCCTCCATGTCCTTTTCACCCTTCTTACACTAAGGAGAGTTGGTTGGTCAAGTTGATCCCTTGTTTGAAATTCAATCAAGGGCATTAAAGTGTAAACCAGTTGGAAAAACAAAGAGCTTAGGGAAATAAATTGCTTAAACAACAGCAAACAAGCAGTCGGTAATCTTCTTAGAGAAATTAATGAAGGGAACCCCCTTCTTGGCTTTGGGGTTTGGGGGCAGGGTTCGAGGGAAGTGAGGATAACAATCCTAAGAGCTATCACATAACAAGCCCAAAAGGTTTAGGGGGAAGGTGTGAGTGAAGGAAGCAAGATTAGGGCAAGCAACTTTCAGAAGGAAACAAAGCAAAACTGAAGATAAAATTCTGCTTAAAAAAGATTGCAAAACAGCTGCATATTAGAAAACCCAGGGCCTACCTAATATAACATGGTGCCTGCTGACCTTTTTAATAATACTAATAATAATCCAAAAAATTCACATCTCTGAAATGTTAAGAAGGCAACAAAATTCACTGTGCAAGGGAGCCTTAATTTATGCTGCACTGCAGAGAGAAAGAGAGGCTGTGTACTCACTAGACACTTAAAGCACATGGCTTCTCCAAAAGCATCATGGAAACTGTAGTTGGTTGAGGGTGCTGAACGTTCTTAGAAGACCCCTATTCCCCCTCACAGAGCTACAATTCCCAGATGTGTGTAACATCCAATCCCTCTCTATAGGGAACTCTGAGAACTAACAACTCTCAGCAGTGCTTTAAATGTATAGTGCAGATGTGGCCAGTGAGAGATTTGTTTCACGGCTCCTGGCTTTCAAAATGTGGTACTTAGCAGCCACAATCCAACAAATATTTATAGTACAATTCTGTATTTGACTATTCACAAGTAAATCCCATTGAGTTCAATGGAGCTTACTCCCAGGTAAATGGGTATAGGTCAGTAGCATTAAGTGTTCTTAAGCCTATTGAAATTAATGGACTTAAGCACACTTAACTCCCATTGGATTTGATTGTGGTCTTTTTCCCTCCTCATTAAACCTCTGCTGTTGCTAAAGATCTCTGCCTCTCATTAACTTGCATTGCCTGGAAAAAAGAGAGTCGTCTCTAAGGTGCTACTGGACAATTTTATAATTTTTTTATTTATTTCGACTGCGTCAGACCAACACAGCTCTCTCCCTGAGTCCTAAAGGAGATTGTTGATCAATTACATTTAATAAACTTCCAAGGCACCTCCCTGTTCATCCTTTAATTGATTGATGCAACTTGCCATGGTTAGAGCTGGAACATGCCACCAGTGGCGTGTAGTGATGTATCAGTCACTGGACAGATACACCCTTTGGGTGGGTAAGGATTCCTGCATTTCAGGAAATATAAGAGGCTCCTATATCGGAATGCCCTTATGGATCACATAGGCTTATTGATCCCTCAGAGCAATTTGATAGATTTGGATTGAACATCCATTATGAGCCTTGCCAAAATAAATCTGCTGTGCCAAATTAAGTACAATAGAGTCTGACTCAAGGTGAGATCCAGTATCCCCCAAGGTCACCCAGGGGGTGAGATCAATGAGTCTTATGCTTTGCAGGTTGCACTGAATAATCAGAAGGTGTTTGGATGTGTTTCTGCAATCCACATCCATAATGTATAAACCCGTTCTAAGAACAGTTCTGTGCACGTTGGCTTTTGCATGTGGAAATTTTGCTTACACAGTGCAGGGTTTTGTAGGGCTTTGTTTTTCCTTGGGACGGGGACCTCTTTATTTTCAAATCCCTGCCAGCTAATTGTGAAATGTATCCCATTTGTTTAAGTGCCGACGACCCAGAGGCCTCTATTGCAGCACCCTTTCTAAGCCTGATGGCTTAGATTGTTTCATGTTCTGATGTGGTCCACATTTGATAGCAGAGAGGAAGCCAACTTTTTTTCTTTTTTCTTTAAAGAAGTCTCAAGGGCGGTATTGAGCTCTCAATCCCATGATGTATTTCATTTGCTACGGTCAGAACTGTTGCAACAATGCCTTTCATTTTTGAATCGCTGAAAATAATTTTCTTCCTGGGGGGCCATAAAAAAAAAACCTAAAACACACCCAACCTTGCCACTTCTTCACCTCCCCCCCCCTCGCCTTTTCACAGTATAATTTGCAATTTAAAGCTAAACTGGTAAGTGTACTAACAATAGACTGGCCCATAAAATGGTTTGAGGCCTGCCTGCATGCCTAATGAGGTTGATGATGAGCTATTTAACTCTTTGTCCTTCCATAATATCTACTTAATGCAGTTCAATGGGACTGGATTGTTAGAAGTATTAAAGATTCTATTAAGTCTTTACCAAAGCCACTTGCTTCTCTTCAAGCTGTATAGTGGCTGGAGCATTAAATTTGACAGTGTAAGGGCAGTAAGACTATTGCACTGGCAATAGGGTGTGTGTGTTGCAGAAACACATTTCCTAATGCAGCAAAGCTGCACTCAATTGAAGACCTGTTACCGGTGCATTTAAAAAAAAAAAAAACTTTTAGACACTGATCTGGTTTTATTTAAGTTTAATAAAACCTAAACCTACCCCAAAGCAATTAGCTTATTTTCATTATGAATTAAGCCACCGTTCTTTTTAAAAAAATATTTCATTACATTTCCCTCTCCTGCCTCTCTAAGTGACATAAACTCTGGCAAACTTGGTGGAATTCAATCCCTAGGATTTTTAAAAATCTTTCATAAAGAGAACTTTTGGGTGCTTCCATAAAAGTATCCTGGAAATCAGTGTAACCTTGTTTTAAGTAAAAGGCATGTACAAAAGCTGTATATTGAAGACACCGTTGTCCAAACTCAGTCAAAAGTTCAGGCAACGTGTGACAAACACCAGAACTTTAGTGGGTGGTAGGAAGCAATTCGGGCCGAAAAGTTACACAGTTGGTGTATTGCTTGACTAAGGAGTGGTATTTTTGTGTTTTTATCAAAACTGTGTGGTGCTAGTCACCAACGCTGGATATGAGAGGGAGGGGGCAGTGGAAAGAGGAGGTGTTATGGCCAGAATTTCACACAGTTGGCATTGACTTGGCTTGAAGAGGCAAGCACTAAGCCCTCTTTTCAACCATAGTAAAAACCCTCCATCTGGCTACCCTAAAACTCTCTTAGCTTGTTCAACTCGCTGTCGGCTGATTGGGCTTTGTGAAGCAGAAGTAACAACATCAATGGTCTAAACCCTTTGCCACTTGAGAGTATTACATTTCATTTCATGCTTGACTTAATCAAAACTGGGGGAATGAAATTTACACCTTTTTGATGTTCTTTTCCCTGCTGTTTAAGGAGAAGAATCTGAACCCATTTGATCTTTGCATGCACCCAATAAATGACCAAATATGCCAAAGCTGCCAAAAGCAGACGGCAGCCAGTTGCCCGTGGATGTTGGGTCAGTTTGAATGCAGCTTTGTACAACTAGCTCTTAGGTTTCCCAAACTTTGCCGCCTTTTTAATATTAGCAGGTGAACCAAAGGAAGAAAAATAAGCAACCTTGACGGTACCGTAAAGAAATATTGGGTGGTAGCCAATGCTGGTCCTACTCAGAGTAGACCCATTGAAATTAATAGACAGAACTAATTTAGTTGAATGCAACCCAGTATAGCAGGTTAAGAGCTTTCTTGGGTGATTCCAAATCCTGGAATCTGTGACTCTAGATTCAGTCCAGAGGATGGGTTACTTTTCCCTCTGAGTGTGACATTCTAGAATGATTCCATAGAAACCAGAAGGTTTTCTATCACATACCAAGCTGTATTTACATCATGGAACAATCAAACTGCTTGAGCATATTATAATGCCACGTCCTTCCAAATGGAGGCTGCTTTCACATTGTGTGATATGTTTATATTGTTTATATTGGGCTTTTTTAAACATCCCGAATATGTGCAGTTACCTGCATTGTGGGCGCAATCCTCTTGAGGATTGCCCCAACAAAATGAACAATAATAAATAATATAATAAATTTTTATTTATACCCTGCCCTCCCTGGTCAGGGCCAGGCTCAGGATGGCTAACACCAAATATGAATTACAATAAAATGTAATAGGAAAAAACAACAACAAACAAACAAACAAACAAACAAACAAACAGTTAATTAAAATACAGCTTAAAATGCAGCCTCATTTTAGTAGTAGCCCATAAATCAAGACCATAAAGGGAGGAAACATCAGATATTCACCCGAGTCAGCTATCCATGCTGGTCCTACATGGGCCAGCGAAAAAGCCAAGAGAAAATTTATATACCAAATCCCATATAAGGGGTCAGAGTGAGTCTAAACCAAAGGCCAGGTGGAACAGCTCTGTCTTGCAGGCCCTGCGGAAAGATGTCAAATCCCGCAGGGCCCTAGTCTCTTGTAACAGAGCGTTCCACCACGTCGGGGCCAGGGCTGAAAAGGCCCTGGCCCTAGTTGAAACCAATCTAACCTCCTTGAGGCTCGGGACCTCCAAAGGGTTGTTATTTATAGACCTTAAGGTCTCCACGGGGCATACCGGGAGAGGTGGTCCCGTAGGTACGAGGATCCTAGGCCACATAAGGCTTTAAAGGTCAAAACCAGACCTAAAACCTGACCTTGTACTCCACCTAGAGCGAGTACAGCTGGTAAAGCACTGGATGAATGTGATCTCGCGGCAAAGAGTTCTCTGGCTTCTACAGAAGACTATCCCATGGGATAGTGCCCTCTGTAGGTTTATAATGCATGTTTGCTTGGCATTAAAAGTGTGGAGAATGCTGTTATATTCTGGTCCTGCTTATCTGCTTCCCATAGGTGGTCAGCCACTGTGAGAAGAGGATGCTGTTATGTATATAATATATGCTTATGATTTATGTGTTCTCTTGTGCACCGAGCAGCTTGGAAGGAAAGCACCAAAGTGAAGTGATACATAATAAATGTGTCATATTTTTACTCACCGCTATCTGATAACAGCCATGACGTTCCCCATAACCCACCTGTCCATGGAAGAACACATAGATTCTCTTCTTGTCTGTGGTAAAGAGAGCACTCAGGCTTCAATAGTTCTGAGACTTCCCTGTATAGATGAACCTACCCACTATAACAGAGCTGTGGAACAATCCTGAGGGCCTCATTCCTTTCTGTACAAATTTCCAGGGGCTCTATGTCAGTAGTGGGCCAGGCTAAAAGCAAAAGTGGTCGAGCAACAGACATGGCTCTTACCTTTGTGCAAAAACGGCAACATTCCAACTAAGTGAAAGCCAGCAGTTTCTGCATACATCCACATGCCAGTTCCTAGTTAGGAAACTAAGCTTATGAACTTTTTATTCATTATTACATTTATAGTCCACCTTTCCACCAAATCGTTCAAGGTGGCATCCATGCTGCTCCCCATTTCATCCCAACCTTGTGAGGTAGGCTAGACTGAGAAACGGTACCTGGTCCAAGGTCACTTCGCAAGCTGCCTGGCCTCCTGGGGACTTGAACCCATGACTCCTGGGTTCTAGTCCAACACTCTATAAACCCTACACTACCATGGCTCTCCAAAGTTGAGAGTGTGTGGCTTCCAGGTTAGGCATAACCAACGTCCCAAGACGCTAAGGCCTAGTGACTAGGCCAGTGTTTGTGATTCATTTGAACTAGAGTTGTCAGATCAATAGTTTTAAATTAAAGGGCTATACAGAGCTACAGCAAGTCTCCTGAGATTCCAAGGGAGCAATGTAATTGTACAGTAGAGAAGTGTCCCTTGTACTTTAGGCAATGGGTGTACTCTAGAAGAGGCGCTATCCCTTAAAAGAGGGGACATCTGCCAACGCTGCTTGCATTCACATTGACCCTAAACAAAGTTATGTTAAGGGGAACAGGAGGGAGGGGAGGGGAGCAATATGTTCTACCTTCCCACTGGCTGGACTCTCTTTCTCCAAGAGATGTCTTGGTTTTTTGGCCCTATTCTTTCTCCTTTTTTTCTTTTTCTCCAGAGCCGTCATTTATAACTTCATGAAAACATTTGTAATAGACAATCAAAACGTGGATACGTTTTCCAGGGCCGACATCCTATCTGTTAAATATAAATTAACCACACAGATCTCCACCGCCACCCCCTCGTGCCTCTCCCCCCACCAGCTCAGTCAAAAGAGGGGGGAAGGGGAGGGAGGAGAAAAGCGACAGGCTTTTGACACCGTTTCAGCGAGCCTGCCTGGGCCCCCACCAAAAGAAAGCCCGAGTCCTGTAAAGAAACTTGTCTAGAATGGTGATCTTCAGGCAGCTCTTGTGTGACAAGATACATAGTTTCTATTGTGCTGGGGCCAGATTATTGGTTACTATAGTTTCCCTAATGTTCAAATGGAGTTAAGACCTAAGCTGAACAGAATAGGTTAAAAGGTGCCGGTATTTGGGCCTGCAAAACCACATGTTGAGAGTCAGAGACCAAACAAGACAAAGCACATATCTCTCTGGTCTTTGAAGTCTTCTCTTAGGGATGCAAAGTTTTAAAAAAAAGTTTTAAAAAGGGGGGGGGGGAGAGAATGAGAGAGGAAAAAGACACCACACAATCCCTGGATCCAGAATTTTCAACTTGGCCCACAACAATACTTTCGTTGTAGGTAGCAGAAATTGCAACGAGGTCATCTGTGTCCCCCCAAATCATGTCTTTCCCAGAGGCCAAAAAATAAGGAGCATTTCTTCTTCTCTTTATAAAAAGGTGTTGGATTTGTTGGGTTATTGCTAGTTAGCCCATTCCCTGATACAAAGAGTCGGGTGCTGGAAAGACCTATGTTTTCATTTGCTTTATTTGTTTGTTCATTTATTTCCCTCAAATCTCTCCCCCCCCTTCCCCCCATTGTCTTTGCGTTGATGTTCCTCACTGAATAGCATCTCATGACGTTTCTGAAAACAACTTTCTGTGAAAACAGCTTTCCTTTTCTCTGCTCACCACCATTTCAACTGTGAATCCACCACCCGGCTGTAGCGCCGGCTTCTTGCCGAATAATCTGCCCTTTCTGGCATTTTAAGTTTGTGAAAATACGGAAACTTCCATGAATCTGTAGGCAGGGGGAAAGAAAGAATTGTGTGTAAGCTCTCCCTTCTTGGTGCAAGCAAAGCTGTTGCATTGTTCATCTGACGGATTAAAATACTCCCCTTCTGCTCATGAAGAAGATTCTTGATGATCACGTTTTACGAAACCTAAATTTGGGGCATTTCAACTTTTGAGTTCTTTATTATCATTAAAATTCTTGCAAAAGACAACGTTCACTCATATTTTTGGACTGCTGGCCACTACCGTCTTTATTCTTTAAAAAAATATATAATGTGGCAAAAGATGTTTCCTGGTTTAAGGTTTAAAATAATGATGATGACTCAGCACCAAAGAAAGGGATCCCTGAATTCAAAAAGGGTCTTTTCTTTCTCTCTCTCTCTTTCCCTTCAAAGCAGAAGTTATTGTCATTCTGATCGCCGTTATCTTTTTATGCTGTTCTAGAAAATATATCTAATTGTAACAACTGTACTCCTAGAGTGAACATATTACTTGAATTCAAATGTTAACAATGGCAATAGGATAACTGTCCTTGAATCGCAGCCTTTTGTATGACTTCAATAGGCTTACAATGTGTTGTATTAGCAGGCATATTAATGGCCAGATGCAACACCAGCTCTTTTCTTTTTCGCCAAATCTTCTTATGCAAATACCTCATGAATCCAGTTCAAAGAGGTAGCTTTAAAATGAGCTTCTGCCTGCCTGCATTCAGATGGATCCTTTCACCCTCAGCAATGGGGGCGACTTGGATCGAAAGTGACATGAGAAAAGTTTCGACACTTGTTTTTATAACTGAACATGATCTTGTTATCATAATCTGATACTGGTAACGGGCATGGGCTGGTTGTCGAATTTTAAGCCTTTAACAGAAGGAGATAATCTCAGCTTTTGTGCTCGAATGTACTGAATCCTACACTCGGTGGAAGCTATCAATGAGAATCGAGGGTCATGCTTTTCTCAAACAAAACTTTTTCATGCTTAAAAAAAAAAAAAGAATGAGAGTGGGGGGACTCTTTATTCTGTGAGAATTACCCAAGCAATTGCATTCAGGCCTGGGACATCAACAAGCTCCCATGGAGTGTAAATTAATAAAATGAGGAGGGGGGGTAGTTTACCTTCTTTTACAAATGATGAAATCAACAGCTTTGACTTGCTTGTTGAACTATATGGTAATGAGGCAGTAATTAAAAATGCTAATGGGCAACAGTTACTTAAACACAGCTTCAGTATGTGCCTCTGTTCCCTTTGTTTTGCTAGGGTTCTCCCAACTGTCCTATTGAAATTGGCTCTTGAAAATGCTACTTTTAATGGTTTAATTATCAGGGAAAGGAAAACAGGAGAGTTTTACAGTTGGCTGTCTTGTTAAATATTGCACAGGTTTTGTTCTCCTGCGCAGATTTTCATCTGCTGTCATGTGAAAATGCAGTTATAAAAATCTTTGCACATGCAAATTTCATGAGTTTCAAGTTATTTCTAATTTGTAGCCCTTTTTGTTTGTTTCAGATTGGCAGGAGGGGAGGTGGGTGGGAAGTCTGATACTTGATGATTATGGGAATGGCTTACTTTTAGAATGCAAACATGACCCCAAATAGTAACTTTTATTAGGATTGATAATTTTTATTAGGACATGCTTACAAGGCAGATTTTTTATGGCAATAATAAAGTGGAAAAGAGGTTTCTGAGTCAGGCCATAAATTTAAACTTCACTTCTCAGCAGATAATTTCAGCTTTGAGATGGAGAAGTTAGAATACAACAACAACAACAACAACAACAACAACAACAACAACAACAACAACAACAACAACAACTTATTCCCCACCCATCTGACTGGGTTGCCCCAGCCACTCTGGGCAGCTTCCAACAGAATATAAAAACCACAACAAAATCTAGAAACACTTGTATGTCATCTTCTTCTTCTCTCTCAGCCTAAACCTCTTTCAATGTCTAACCAGGGGGTAGCCAATTTGGTAACCTCTAGATGTTGGACTTTAACTCCCATCAGCTAAAGAAAGCAGTGTCATTGGTCAGAGTTGATGTGCACTGTAAAACAACAACTTCTGGAGGTCATCATATTGGGGGTTACCCCTGGCTTAGTCTAATATTGCAGGAAGACTGGAATGTGTGATACGGAAGAGCACTACAGTTGTACCGCGGGTTAAGAACTTAATTCATTCCGGAGGTCCGTTCTTAACCTGAAACTGTTCTTAACCTGAAGCACCACTTTAGCTAATGGGGCCTCCTGCTGCCACCACGCTGCCGGAGCACGATTTCTGTTCTCATCCTGAAGCAAAGTTCTTAACCCAAGGTACTAGTTCTGGGTTAGCGGAGTCTGTTACCTGAAGCATCTGTAACCTGAAGCGTCTGTAACCCGAGGTACCACTGTAATGCTTTGAGAAAGTTGGATGGAGAATGAAGGATTGGGAAGAAAGGGTCTACTCTACTCTGAAAAGTTTTGGTGGAATATGGAAAAGATTGATTCCTCTCCAGCACAATGTGTCAGTCAACTCAATCAACATGGATTCTTCAATCCACTCCAGGCAAGCAGAGAGAAGTGTGCTGCAGTCTTGATTTAAAGTTTTACCCCAGTGGTGACTGGTGCCCATTGAGACTGGTAGGATGGAAGGCAGGGAGGTCAACAGTAGGTGGAACCAAAGCCAATGACTGATGGAGATGGAGCCAATTGGAGGCAGAGCCAGTCAAGTCTAGTTTTGTTCCCATCCTCCTCCCCACTGAGTTCTACAAGGGGAGACTCTGAGAGTAAGGAGGAATAAGCTGACAGGTGCTGCCCTGTTCTGTGGTGTGGCAAAGTTCAACCAGGACAAGGTGAGATTCAGGGTGGATGTAAGGCAGGGTGTGCTTGGTGCAATGCAGAGCTCTGAAGTTACTCCATCAAGTAACAAGTTAAAATGGGACCTTTTAAAAAAATAAATACAGAGCTATGCACATTAATGGAATGATGATGATGATGATGTCATAGCAACTGGTGCAGTGCTGCAAGATGCTACTTGAGTCAAAGGGGCCCAGCCTCCTCTAGTAATTTCCCACTGTGATGGAGCAGGAGACTCAGGTATTCCAGGGTCTTATACGGCAAAGTCCTCAGAGTCAGAGGATGGCAGTGCCACATCATTGAGATGGGAGTGGGGGAAGGCACAGCACCTATAGGTTCATCTAGTAGCAGCACCTCTCTGACTGGTCCTACTTGCACTTTCCCTTCAGGTTCTGAGTTCTTATCTTGTATCACCTGATGAAGAGGAATCTGACTCCTGGCCCCAGGCCCTAATTTACAAGGGGTGCACATGCACACACAAAGCCATCTCCTCCAGTGGTGAGGGTGGCCAAAAACTGCACACACCCATACACAGAAAGTTCAGCTGGCAAGGTTTGCATGCATGGATGACCAGAAAGGAAATGTCTTAAGAAACAAACAGGTGCAGTGCAATTCAGTGCATGCTTACTCAGAATTAAGTTGCACTGTGTTAAATTGGATTTACTCACAGGTAAGTTTGCCTGGAACTGCAGCTGGCCAATGCCAGCTAGTATAGTCTTACTTGAGATTAAGCCCAATTGAACAAAATGGGACTTACTTGTGAATTGATGTTCATAGGAAGCTGCCTTAAGCTGACTCAGACCAATGGGCCCATCAAGTTTCTTGTAGACTAAACTGCAGGGCCAGCCCAAGACATTTTGGTACCTGAGGTGGACCACAAATTGGCATTTTCCTTCCCCACCAAGAAAGAAGGGATGAGTGAAGATGTACATCAGGAACAAGGAGGGTGGGAATAAAGATCTACATCAGGTTCTACTGTCCTGTGGGTCCTGCCACCTGAGGTAGTGACTTCACCTTGTCTCCTGGGTGGGCCGGCACAGAAATAAATCTCTCCCAGTCCTACCCCGAGATGCCAGGGATTAAACCTGGGACCTTCTGCATGCAAACCAGATGTTCTACCTCTGAGCCGCATCCAGGTTTGGTCCTGCAAACCTGTCTGTGTAACCTGTTTTTGATTCAACCTTTCTTCTATTTGGCTATCTTTTCCTCGGGGGTTGGGGTGCACCTTAAAACTATTATCTGGAAAAGCAAAGTGGCATCAGCTTACCATTTAATTTTGTAGATATGGCAAATGGAATGTCTAGAGATACTGTAGACCACTGGGCTGATTTTCAGACTGAGTTGTAAACTTAATTAAAATAGCCTTAATCCTAAGAATGATGTCATTTTTTTTTGGACTGATCAGACTAATGCGGAAGAAAAGAGAAATCCGTATTTTTAATATCAACGAGTTAACAACGTATTTCATGGCCATCTCTTTCCCCATATTTGGCAGGGAAGCTTTCTTCCATCTTTGGGGGAAGATTTCTTGATTATCACCAAGATGGAACTGTGTGGTGTCAGCTTAACAGGAAGTGCTTCGCAATTATTATTGTGGAAAAACAATATCTCATCTTTACCCCATTCCGAACCCTTGGGTTGAATTAAGTGAAGTCATATTCTAAGGTGATCCATTGAAATCCACAGGCTTACGTTAGTAAAGTCTGTTGATGTCAGTGGATAATAATAATAATAATAATAATAATAATAATAATAATATATTATTTATACCCTAGTGGAATATAGTGCACATTTAGCGCTCATTTCTGTGTTAACTTTTTTCCATAAAAAAATCATTTTGCATCTCCCCCAACCCAGAAAACTGCAGGGGTAAAATGCCAAAATTTGGGGCTGTATTCTGACATATAGCTCTTTCCTGCTGTTTTCAAGGGGGGAATCTTGGGGAAACAGAAGCATACTTGGAAAGGGTAGAGAAGGAGTGAGTTTGTCCAATGATGTTCATTGTGGTGGCATACCATGCCTGCTGTTGTGAATGCAATTTAGTGTGACATTCCAGTATAGTGGTCAAATTGCCACAGTGCCATA
Source organism: Podarcis erhardii (assembly GCF_964252035.2). Classification (NCBI taxonomy): domain Eukaryota; kingdom Metazoa; phylum Chordata; class Lepidosauria; order Squamata; family Lacertidae; genus Podarcis; species Podarcis erhardii. The sequence continues at coordinate 39,680,174 of NC_138511.1, forward strand.
ACACAACAGGTAATGCAGTGTAAAAGGAATATTAGAAAACTGGACAGAAGGGCTAGCATTATAACCAGGAACACAAACAACATTCCCCTTGTCTGAATGCACCCTTAGTCAGCAACAATGCATTTTTCCCAACTAAGCACAGAATGCTGAACTAAATGGACTTTGGGTCTGATCCAATAAACCAACTCATCATTTTTTTAAGCTCTGTTTCACAGGGGAATGTGCATCACGTATCCAACAGTCCTTCAATCTGAGGCTCACTAAGCTTCCTCTTTCCCTTCTGTCTTTGTGCAGCTTACTTAATACGTTGCTAGTTGATTTGTTCACACCATAGTTTACTGTTACATCTGAACTGGTAAGCTTTGATTTGAGTGAGCTTCCCTACCCCAAACTAAATGATGGCATGCAATCCTGGTTTGAAGAACTCAGACCAGCCACAATTTGTTGGTTCAGATGCAAACACAAACGATGGGTTGATAAAACCAGGAAATAACTGTTACAGGGATTGTTGTTGTTGTTGTTGTTAGTAGCTCAGCTCACTGAGCCCAATTCTGAATCAATTTGAAGAGGGTTGCTTATCCCTAGTAGACACAACAGCTCTGAGTTTATAAGCAATCTACCCTTATCCTGTATTTAAGTGGCAGCATTCTAGGTTCTCTTTTAAATGTGTTTTCCCATCCTAATGAAATTGTTGCTACTTTGCAGCCTCAGCCATCACCGCAGCCAACACTAATAGAATAATGGGTCTGCCTGGAAGCATCCTATGTTCTGCTGCCAAAGAGTTTTCACCTTCTGCCTCCCGCAAGCCCTGCATCATTCTTAGGGCTCTTCTAAGACATTTTGCAACCCAAGGCAAAGAACAAGATGATACCTCCCTCCTCTCCTATGTAATAAAAGCCGACCAGATTGACAGCTGGATGTAACTTCAACAATGGCAAAGGGGCAGTGTCACCCCACCACCACTACATGTGAAGACAGCAGGTTAGCATGAGTAGTGAAGGGAAGCTCAATTAATCAACACATCTCTCTTACCTTTCTAGTCCCCAAAACTCACCACTGTTCCCTGCATTCTCACATCTGCCAGCACCTGAGGACGATGTTTCATTCTACCTAATGGTAGGACCACTCCCAAGTATGATATTGTGTTTGCGTGAGTGAACGTGAACATGACCGGGAAGCCAAAAAGCAGGAGGTCAAGGGTACTTTTCCCACTTCTGATTCAGGGCAACTGGCATGCAAAGGCATTCTATCTCCAGAGGAACTTGCAGATGAGAAGTGTGTAGGAATGTGGATCCTGTCCCAGATGTGAAGAGCCTTCCTAGATCAGGTCAGTGACCCATTTATTCAGGTATCCTGTTCTCACGATGGCCTCCTATATGCCTGTGGGAGGCTTGAAGAAGGACCTGAGCACAAGAGCACTTTCCCTTCTTGTGGTTTCCAACAACTGTTATTCAGAATACTGCCTCTAACCCTGAAGGTAGATCATGACCTCATCTCTTTACGTTCCTGACCATTTGTTATGCTGGCTGGGGCTGATGGCAGCTGGAGTCCCACAACCTCAGAACACAAGAATCTTATCCCTGTCCTACCCCATCATCCAAAGCAGTAAATATGGTTCACCAGTCCCTCAATAGGGCAACAATGACCCAGTGGCCATTTCCTCATTCTTTGCAGAATCTTCTGAGGATTCTCAGGGTTACTTCTTCTCCTTGTGTCTTGCCAAGCCTAGTGGCTTTCTAGTGGAATGGAACCCAGTGCAATCACTGTTAGAATTCCTGCTCCATGATTGCAGACATGGAATTGTTGTCTGTCACATGACGGTGTATGCTTTGACTCCACAGAGTGAGAAGTGATGGAAACAGGATGTTTGTGTTACTGTGTTCTGTGAAGTGGGACTATTGTCCTTTGTTTTTTCCCCTCTTTGTGTCTGATGCTAGAGACAGAGGGAGCCATGTTGCAGTGCTCCATGTGTGTTTATATGTAAATAAAGTAGATTAGCCAAAATGCTGTTGCTGAGGTCTGTCACGCAAACTGCGAAGACTCTGTGGATCCCTGTGTGCCAGTGTCTGTTGGCATCGGTCACTGTGATGTTTGGGCTGAAGAAAGCTAATGAAGCTCCTGAACGATCACCCAGGAGGGAGAGAACATGCCAGTTGGGCACGTGTCTCTGCCAGGGTCCTACTCGAGTGTGGGACGAGCTCTTGACAATCACTTGATACATTTTTAGTTTATCCATGCTTATCCATGGTTTATCAGTCTTTTCCCCATTATAGCCCATGTTCACCTTCTCCTTCCCCCTCTTGGTCCTGATCTGGTTAAACGGGCGCATGAATTGCTCCATTCAATGTTATTGGGCTTCAATTAGTCTTGACCAATAAGTTGTTCTAGTGGATGGTGAGAGCTCAGTTGCACTTAGGTCCTCCTTGAAGGCTTCCCACTGGGGCATTTGGGTGGCCACTGTGAGAACAGGCAAATGTACCGGATGGACAGCAGGGCTTTTCATTTCTTATTTTATAATAGTTTCAGTGGGTCTACTCTGATACTCTAAGGACTTCATAATGACTAACTTTCACCGAATAGAGTCTTTGCGTTTTTGTCCCTTTTAAGTTAACAATAATTAACTCTTTCATTTTCCAGGATGGATTATATACATACAATAACATAAATGATAAACAAAGCCTGCTGGATCAGGCCAACAGCCCATCCAGTCCAGCATCCTCTTCTCACAGTGGCCACCCAGATGCCTGTGGGAAACCTGTAAGCAGGATCCGAGCACAAGAGCACTTTCTTCTCCTGTGGTTTCCAGCAACTGATATTTAGAAACATTATTCCCCACAACTGAATGGATTTATATGGATTTAAATATCCTCAAACATTCCAAATACATTTGATTTTCATTCCCCCCCCCATTAAACAAAATCTAATATTCAGGCAATAAAGCTCTATAAGCATTGCTGTGGTTCTGCTCAATGAAAACTTTCTGGTATGGGGTGACCCTTGGGGACATTGTCTCTCCCCATAACACTTCTCCCTTTCACATTAAAACCCCAATAAATGAAAATTGTCCGGATACACTAGCAATAAAGGAAAACCTGACTCAGTGTCTGCCTTGACCATTAATGAGCTTTTCCCCCTACCTTCTTATTATCTTGATTGCCTTATTGAATGAAACATATGATATGGAGGCTGACACAGAATTTAGACAGGCTTTTATTCAGTTTCATTCTCAATAGGATAAGTGGTGATTCAGGTTTGGCATCTGTTCAAATGGCAGTTCTTATAATGGACATGACAGTCCATAAGCCAACTCTTAATAATTCCCCCCTCCCACACACACCTTCTTGCTGAAGACTCGTGCTGGTATTGCAATGCTGTTATACAAAACTTTACTGTGGCGCTATTTGAAATGCTGTGGACAGTTCTGGTTGCCCAAAAAGTATGGTGTAGAACTGAAGCTATGGTTTGTCAGTTCCTCTGTCACAGGGGTCAGCAAACATTTTCAGCAGGGGGCCTGTCCACTGTGCCTCAGACCTTGTGGGGGGCCGGACTATATTTTGGGGGGGAAATGAACCAAATCCTATGCCCCACAAATAACCCAGAGATGCATTTTAAATAAAAGTACAGATTCTACTCGTGTAAAAACACGCTGATTCCCGGACTGTCCTCGGGCCGGATTTAGAAGGCAATTGGGCCACATCCGGCCCCCGGGCCTTAGTTTGCCTACCCATGCTCTATCACATCAAACCATGTTAAGCTTCCTTAAAGTCTGAATTCAACCTGTGTGGGGGAAATGTTGACCTCAGAACTCTTGAGATGTGTTGCACATCAACTTTGAATTCTTTTAGATGCCAGATTCAAAACTTGCTTTTAGTAGTTGATGGGTTTGTGACATTTTTATGGTGTTTCTAATTTGCTATGTATGTAATGGATATGAATGTTTAAATGTTTTTGCTTGCTGTTTATTATGATAGAAGTTGCAATTTTGTTTTATATGCCTCTGGTGTTCTGTATTATGATACAGTTATTAGTAATGTTATTGCTATTGTTCTATATTTGGCTTCGTTTGGTATTACTTCATAATACCAAAGTTTATGAATATTGGCAATTGACCATAATAAAGAGATTGATTGTGTTATGATCTAATGATATCCCCGGCCTATTTTCATATATGTGCTCCCTGCATCTCTTGGAAGAGTTACAGCCTGTATTAACTATTCAAGCAGCAGCTTCTGTAATCTTCTTTTGTCTTTGCTACACTGCCTCTTTATGGATTCCTTGACTTAGTTACTGCTGGTTTGTGTTCTCTTTCTGAAAATATTGAGTGAGTGAATATCCCACAATGCTTTACCTCGGTAAGGTTGAGTCTGTGCCATGGAAGCTCACTATCTTTCCTTTTCCCATCACCCTCCCAATCCAATTGACAGAATGCTTTGATGTTTGACTTCAACTTGTGACTCAGCACTTCCTGCTTCCCCTATGAACCTCAAGCACCAATAGAACTGGTTGGGTGTTAGATGTTGATGGGGAACTTCAAGGCTCCTGCTCTTCCTTCTTTTGGTGCTTTGTGTTTTAACTGGACTTGGGTTGGACAGTCCTTCAAATATTCAGTGTCAGGTAGGATGCATGGCCACCACCACCCCTTTCAGAAGCAATTAACACAGAAATGAATGGTTGAACTTTCACTAGATTTCCAGAAGCATCTTTTATGTCATTTGAAAGACGGCATGAGATGTGAAAATCACCAGGAAGGACATCCTTGAGAAAACAGAATAAAACACTGTCTGAATGCTGCCCAATCACTTGCACAGTGGAGCAGTTTCAACACCTGTCATCACTGGGCAGCTGCTGGGATCCCAGAACTTAGGTAGTGTAATACCTGTCACAGGCCTCTAACCAATGCCAGGAGTCTGGGTCTACACTCCATTTTAGTTGCTCCACCATGCTCTGGAGCAGTACTATGTCAGGGGCACTGAGGGAAATATGACTTCGCTGAGATTTACTTGATTTACCATATTGGCCCGAATATAAGCCACACTTCTTTTTCCAAATTCCAATCATGAAAAGTTAAAGTGCATACAAAAAGAAGAAGAAGAAGAAGAAGAAGAAGAAGATAAAAGACTGTTCATGTATGCAACAACAGTGGCAAGAATCCTTTTAGCTCAAAAATGGAAACAAGAATAAGTTCCAAAGGAAGTGGCAGATGAAAATGATGGACTTTGCAGAACTGGTGAAGCTGATGGGAAAAATCCGAAACCAGCACAATCAAGTATTCCAAAAAGACTGGAGTAAATTTATACAATATTTGAAAGATCATTGTAAGCAATTAACAACACTAGTAGGGCTATCGGAAGAATTGTAATGAGAATTTTCTTTTTTACCTTTCTACATTTATTTAAACTTTGAGGTATTTTGTAATGAGTTATATTAGAATTGGAAAATATATAAAATGCTGTGATATAAAGGTTACTTTTGAAAGCCAAGAGGGGGGAGGGAAGGAAGTTGACAGGCTCTAAAGAGCCAAAGAAGTAAAGTGGATAATAATGATGTCATTATATATGTTTAAATGGAAAATTAATAAAAATATTTTTTTAAAAAAATGAAAAAATGAAAAGTTAAAGTGCAGCTTATATTCGCGACCTTATGCCGCCAGAAAAGCAGCGTGGTCCCCCCCCCCCCAAGAATCAGCCCGTTAGCACAGGGCAATGTTGCCCAGCCCATCCGCCGCTCCCAAGCCTCCCCCAAGCTGCTGAATTTTAAAGGTGTGGGTACTTGTGGGTGCAGCTTATACAGTATTTGGGCCAATACAGTATTAATTTTTTAAAAAAATTATACCCTACTTTTCACCACCTGGATACCAAAGTGGCTTACCGTTTGTGTGTGTGCGCATGTAGGTGTCAGTAGAAACCTCTGACTTTAATGTAGCTGGAATGTAGCCTATTGTACCAATGTAAGTGTCTTTTCTGTTGCTCCACCCACAATTGCTTCTGGCCATGCTCAATTTTTCATCCGGCCCCACCTGCCATTTGGTCCCTGGAACAATCCTCTTAGGCTCCAAAATATAGTCCAATCCTGTACTTAATGATTAAATACTGCATATGTAAACATAAGATTCTGAGGAATAGACATTCCCTTCACCCCTCCAAACAAATTCATTAAAAAAATAAATCCAGATTTCAAATAAACACCCAACTATAGGACATGGTGGGCATAGCAAGTCTTCACTTTGCTTCATCCTTAAAATATAACCTCCTCCTCCTCAGTCGCTAGCATCTAACAGTAAGGGAGTTTTCTTCAAGGTGATACAAGCAGGAGCTCTTATAATTTATTTGAAATTTAATCAAGGCATTTATGAAATGTGATCAGGGGCAAGAGGCGTCTTGCTAACGGCTTTGAGAGACAAGCCCTTTACAACTTTTTAATTTTTTTAATGTTCAAATTGGCTTGTTCTAACCAGGCACAGAAAGGTTTTTGAAAGGTGAGTGAGGAGAAGAAGGAGGAGGAGAGAGAATCACTAAGAGGACACGATCCCACTCTCATTTTGGTGTCTCGGGATTTGGAGAGCATTGTGTGGAGAGGGCTGCATATTAGCCAAAAGCACATACCCTTTCCCTGAAATATCATGCATTAAGAGCTTGTCAGCCCAGCGAGAGGGGGTGGGGAACCCCATTACACCAGTCAACCTCTTGGGCTTGCTGACTTCTCAGGTGCTAGCTACTAAACTGCTTCCTGCAGAAGGCAATTGGAATCTCACAAGGTATTGCCTGGAAGTGAAATATATTACTTGCTTAATTAAATGTAACTTTTTAGAGCAAGTCTGAGGTCCTTGCAGATTTGATTGGAAGGGTCCAACAATTTTTAATTTATCTGCTCAATAGCCTAGGATTTAGCATAGATTTTGTAAGCTTAATGAACTTGGCCTTTTTGCTCGGAGTGGAGTGCACCTGCGGCACATATGGCCAGCCAAAAATAATAATAATGCCTCTGCCAAAGCTGTGGTTCTGGTGTCGCATCTCTAGGCTGGTTAATGCTCTCTGATGTTTTTTTGATTAAACATTTGATCTGGATTCTTGGTGTGTGTGCACGCATAAGAGACTGAGTGAGAGGGGAGCGGGAGATGGTTTGGGGGGTGGGTCTCCAAGGCTCATCAGACATTCAAATAGGATGCTATGTCAACTACTCCATAGGAAGCAAAGGCTGCATTCACACAGCAATTTATTCCACTTCCCTGATGTTTCCCTAACTGTTCATTTCTGCCATTTGAGCTTTCATACAGTGTAAAACCCACTTTGAGGAAAATAATGGAATATAGGACCTGTTTAGCACTCATTTCCATTTATTGGACTCCAGGAAAAAACAACAACCCTTAACCCAGAAAATCACAGGAGTAAAATGATAACATTTGGGGTCATATTCCAGCATACTGTTATTTATTGCTATTTTAATCAGGGAGGGGAGCTTGGGGGAGCAGAAGCACACATGCGTAGAAAGCATAGGGAAGTAGTGATGTTGTCCAATGACATACATTGATGCCACACCCACTGGTGTGAATGAAATGTAGTGTGACATGCCAGGATTTCCATCAAAAAGCCACAGTTCCTTAATGACCATATGAAAGGAACATGAGAAAATTGGCCCAAACCACTAGCATTATAATCAGAAAAACTAAGGTAATATTCCGCACTTCTGAATGCAACCTAAGACTGACTTTTTATAAGTGGAAAGGGCTTTTGAGCTCAAGAAATAACTCACACTACTTGGGGAAAAGAAAGATCACTTTCAGCAACATTTCAAATTGAACTGCTTCGCTCCCCTTCATCTCTTTGCAATGACATCATGTATTTTTTAAATATATATATATATAAATACACACAACTGTTTTAGAGAAAAGCTGGAATAAGTTATTCAATAGACCAAGAATTTTACAGGACATTATTAGAAATCATAGGATTAGCCTAACTCCAGAGGTAGCCATAACAATACATTTTTAATGTATGTGAACCGTATGTTCTAATTAGTGGTTCTGCTTCAACTTGTCCTTCCTTCCTTCCTTCCTTCCTTCCTTCCTTCCTTCCTTCCTTCCTTCTGGATTCCTCTGTCATTTATATACCTTCCCTCCAAAAAGGCTGAAGGGATTGTTTGGAAATGAAGGACAGCAAAAGATTTTCAAAGAGCAACAAGAGTTAGACCTTGAACTGCATTTATATCCACATTTTACCCCAATATTTGTACACATTATGTACTTGGCTGGGGAACTGCATCACAAAACTGGGAGAAGTTCAGAATTTGATGGATGTTTCTGTTTGCTCCCCCCCTCAAAGAAAGTCAAATTAGGGAAGTTCACCTACAAATGTGAACTGAATCAACACCCCCCCATCCCACATTCTTACACTAAGCTATAGTGGCTTACCCATGTAGGATATATTTTTATCTTTTGGTACAGTGTGCTAAACAAAAACAAGACCGACTTATAACCCACAAAGCCTGCCTTACTTGTTCACCGTAACTGATACACTGCAAACCCCAGACCGCTTGAATTATGACTTGACAGCTCTTGTACAGTACCACCCGTTAAATTTGCCCAGCGTGTTGCCAGAGATAGATGCCCCAAATCTCCCATTAACAAAGAGGTAACATGCATTTAACATCCATCAGCACCCGCATTCCCCTTTTGATAATGGCAGATTCCATTACATTTAATAATATGCTACAAGGCTTAAAGTGATGTAATGCTTGAGCAATAGCCACAATGTGTGTGTGTGTGTGTGTGTGTGTGTGTGTGTGTGTAGTTCATCTGTATAATCACCATCTGTGGGGTGTGTTTCAATATATATATAATATGAACAAGCAGTCATTTCCATAAAATGAATTACTCAGCCCTTTTTTTTAATTGCATTTGGCTACCGTTTCCATGAACGGGGGTAAAAATATGGAGAAAATAAAAATCTTGGCTACTAGTCTAGATTAATTAAACATTATTAATACATTGCACCTCTGTGGCATTTCTCCCCCATCTTTGACGCACCCCATAAACATGTTGCTAATTAATTCTCATCACATATTTTTAAAGAGTTTAATAGGCGGTTATTATCCAAGTTTTAAAGATGAGCATTTTTAATTTTTTTATTTTTATTTAAAAGGATATTGAGTAACTCGCTCAAGGCAACGAAAGGTAAAATTAGGATTCAGCAGTTCTTGGCATTACATATTCGACTTACACTCATGTCATAACACCCTCTCGCTTCTTCTTTCAAAGCCAGGCTACATCATCAGCAAAACTCTTGGTGGATTGCACCATTTTGGACTGCCCCAGAATCCTAGGTGTGGGTGGGGTTTGGGTGGGCGACTTCAGCCTTACTTGGAGTTATCAGGGATTGAATCTGGTGTTTTCCACATGCAAGGCAGATGCTCTACTGCTGAGCCACAGTCTTCTCCTTTGAGCTAAAAGTGTGTGTGGGGGGGGTTCACCTTCAGAAAGGCTCCATGAACCTTAGTATCATTTATCAAGGCACTACTGTACCAGCACTAATGCCACAGTAATGAAAAAAAGGAAAAATAAACTGGTGGTCTTACTTTGCAGAAATGATAATCCTTCTACCAGCCTTTCCTAACCTAATGGTATCCAGAGGTGTTGAACTCCTATCAGGCTCAGGAAGCATGGTCAATAGTCAGCGATGAAGGAAGCAGTAGTCTTAAACTTCCAGAGGGCACTAGGTTGGATAAGCGTGCTCAAGTCTGTGCATAATAATTTGGATGCCCTATACACCCGTCAAACTGAAGTGTGTGTGTGTGTGTGTGTGTGTGTGTGTGTGTATGAAATGAAAGGACGTTTCCTGTACTTTGGGGGAAGCACTGAATATTCCAGTCATCTGAAAGGCCAATTAAAAATAATATAAAGGAACACTTTCTGTTCATAGGTAATGTAACCGAATCGCCTGCTCTTTATTGATAATTCATTATATGTTGGTTGGTCCTATCACTCTGCAGCTCTGAAATGCTTTTTACTGTAATGATTTTATACCACAGCCCCATAATGGCCTTCTGCTCATGTCAATCAGCACCACTTGCATGTACCATTCTGCAGTCTGAATTGAGAGAATGGTTAAAAGCATTCCCTCATTTTCTCCATTTAACTCATGTGTTACCCAAGTTTTTACATTAAATGGCCATCCTTAATATCCCGTGACATGTCACCTATTTTCTAGGGAGGCTACTGATACAGTACTTACCCAATTCCAAAATCCATACTAATCTAATTAGGCCTTGCCCGCCTCAGCCAAGAGTGGTTCCTTTGGTGCATCAGCATTTAATCTGGAGAAGGAATTTAGGGGAAAGAACAGAAACAATTTGAACTGCAGTTGGCTAAATGCAGCCCTGGCTGATGCAATTTATTTTGTGAAAAGGAATTAGCAGAAATTGAAGTCAAGTTGAGGGATGAAGGTCACAGAGATACAGATTTAATGCCAAGAAGCCAGATTCAGTTGTGGAATGTTAGCAAAGATAGCCAGCCACCGGTCAGGAAAATGTGGCCATACAGTTTTATCATCGTGTGCCTGAAACCAACTTTGGGAAAGGTTTCAAAATTCACCCTGATCTCCAAACTTTACAAAATTTCTAGACTCAGATAGCCTGATAGCCTCAGATGCATTGGTAAGCTCAAGACTCAATTATTATAATGTGTTTTGTGTGAGGCTATCCTTATATCTGGTCCAGAAGCTGCTGCTAGCGCAGAATCTACAAGGCTCTTGTGTTAATTCAGACAGCTCTAAACAACTTGGGCCTAAGGTACCTCAAGGACCACCTGATTCCTTATGCTTTGCCTCAGTCACTGAGATCCTCTGATGAGGCACTGTTGGTGGTCTGCCATGTCACTGAGGTTCATCTGGCCTTTACCAAAGGCTGAGGCCCCACCCTGTTGACCTCCTTGCCACTAGAGGCATCTCTTAGACATCTCCTAAATAATTATATTATTCTTACAGGACTTCCAAACCTGAAATTCTTTGCCAATCAGCTCTTGCTCAAATATTTCACATTTTAAAAATGCTTTTTATTTTTTGAAAATAGGTTATGTACCTTAAAAAAGGGATGCGGGTGGCGTTGTGGGCTAAACCACAGAGCCTAGGGCTTGCCGATCAGAAGGTCGGCAGTTTGAATCACTGCAACGGGGTGAGCTCCTGTTGCTCGGTCCCTGCTCCTGCCAACCTAGTAGTTCGAAAGCACGTCAAAGTGCAAGTAGATAAATAGTTACGCTCTGGCGGGAAGGTAAACAGCATTTCCATGCGCTGCTCTGGTTCGCCAGAAGCGGCTTAGTCATGCTGGCCACATGACCCAGAAGCTGTACGTCGACTCCCTCGGCCAATAAAGCGAGACGAGTGCCGCAACCCCAGAGTCGGTCATGACTGGACCTAATGGTCAGGGCTCCCTTTACCTTTTACCTTAAAAAAACAAACACCCTAGATGTTGTTTGCTCCATCCAGTGTGGCGAGTGGTCTGGAATGATGGGAATTGTAGCCAAGCAACATTTTGAGGTCCCCCATCCCTGTCATAAGGGAGATGCTCAAGTTCCCTGACCATTTTGTTCACCCTGTTCCACAATGCTTAGCCATGCCTACTCATAAGTAAGCTCCACTGAGTTGCATGGGGCTTCCTCCCAGGCAGGGGCACTAACTCATGGGGGGCCGAGCCCTTTTGCCATCCCCCAAGTATTTTTTGGGAGGGGGATGTTGTCATTGTAAAAAATATCAGGGGACAGAGGGGGCTGAGCACAGAGCCAGTTCCTTCTCCTCTTCCTCCTCCCAAGAGCCAGTGTGGTGTAGTGGTTAAGAGTCGTAATCTGGTGAACCGGGTTCGCGTCTCCGCTCCTCCACATGCAGCTGCTGGGTGACCTTGGGCTAGTCACACTTCTCTGAAGTCTCTCAGCCTCACTCACAGAGTTTTTGTTGTGGGGGTGGGGAAGGGAAAGGAGAATGTTAGTCGCTTTGAGACTCCTTAGGGTAGTGGTAAAGCAGGATATCAAATCCAAACTCTTCTTCTTCTTCCTCCTCCTCCTCCTCCTGCAGAGGGAAAAGAGGGTGGAAGCAGCCCCCCACCAGTTGTGAGGGCAGGAGGAGGCAGAGGAATCACAAGTCATACTACCACTGTATTCAGCTCCACCTGTGGCTCCTCCCAAAGTCCTGGTGTTGCACGCATGATGTCCTGACATCGATATGTAGCACCCATGCAATGTCATGTGTGCAATCCCAGCAGCAGCACCCCAATTGCCCTTGTAAGCTGGAACCTCAGCTCCCAGGCTGTATTTTATTTCTCAGCTATTATAGAGGTCACAGAATGGGCATTATCACATATTTGGGGATTGATTTGTGGCATACTTGCAGCAGAAGCTGGGCAACTCAAATATAAAGGCAGGCATTGTGTGCCTACTCAGAGTGAATTTACTCAGCAATTCAGTCCAAATAATTAGTTTCTAAGGTAGCTCCCACTTCCCAGGGCTTTAGCCAAGATACAGCCAGCATATCAACATGAGGCATAATAATGTGTGTGTGCTTTTTTAAAAAGGGAATACATTGCCTGCTAATCAGACGTGACATGTTTTCTAGGCCTTTAAGATAAATGATTTCCCTATTAGATCCTCTGGGAGGTTGGGGGACTCTTGTCATGAGGAAGGAAAGGTTAGCATCAGAGAATGGCTCTACATCCCTTTCCTGCCTCTGCCCTGCACAGAGATGAAATCTGAAGCGCGCTGTGAACAATAGTTTGTTTTATTCATTCTTTCGAAAGCCCTATAATTGTTTAATAACTGTACAGCTGGAGCAAAATATGTGCCTAAGAGGCAAGGCCACCCACTAATATGCATTTTCACCAGGTTATGTCTTCTGGAACAAAAGGTATCTAGAACTCATTAATGATATTGCATGTTGCAATCCTAGACACACTTACTTGGGAGTGTGTTTTACTCCTGAGGAAGCAAATCCTTACTTATTAATTTTATTTACAGTCAGACCTCGGGTTGCAAATGCTGCAGGTTGCGAGTTTTCGTGTTACAGATGCGCCAAACCCGGAAGTACTGGAACAGGTTACTTCCAGGTTTTCACGCTCATGCATGCACAGAAGCACTAAATTGTGATTTGTGCACTGAATCGTGTCATGCACATGAGAAAGACACAGCGCTGCGGGTTGCAAACATGCCTCCCGCACGGATCATGTTCACAACCTGAGGTTCCACTGTATTTACTTACTGTGGTGGAATCTACACACATAAAAAAAAGTTTTGAAAATGTTTTTTTAAAAAAAGTGTTTTTAAAAATACATTGAATTTTCCATTAGGCTCACCATCGCCATCTAGTTTCACACTGTATATTGCACTTAAAACACACTAAAAACATTTTATTTGCAGCTGTATAGCTGAGTCCCTTATTTACATGCTGCCTTTCTCCCAAGTTGGGATACAAACAGGGGTGGATTTTGGTAATGCAGTGCCCTGAGCGAGGACAAATCCCCCTGTCTTATTTTCACAATAATTCCCTTTGGTATAGTTGCTTTTTATGGATATTCTCTGTTGGTACCCACATAACTATAGGCTGTTGTTGCTGTTGTTGTTGTTGTTGTAAATATCATCAACATCATCATTATTTTGTGTCCCTTGGCTTGGTACCCTGGGGTGGGGGGAAACCATCCGCACTGCCATTGATTACTCTGGCATTGATTACAAAACCTGTTCCAATTTTTAAAAACACCATTATAAAATACAAAATAATTAAGCCAAACTAGTTAAAAACAATAATAAAACAAACCAGAACACATTTCAAACCATAAATTAAAATACAGTTTGCCTTGATAGCAGCCCAGAGATCAGCACCACCTGCTCCTTAGTTTCCAAAAGCCTTGTCTGGACAGGAAAGTCTTAGCTTGCTGGTGGAAGGATAACAAGGAGGAAGCCAAGCTGCCTCTCTTGGAAGGAAATTCCACAATATGGGAGCAGCCACAGAAAAGGCTCTCTCTCGTGTCACTTTCACCCTTTACTCTGATGCTGATAGGACTGAGAGAAGGTGCTTCCCCAAGGATCTCAGCACCCAGGCAGGTTGGTATGGGGAGATGCAATCTTTCCAGAAGCATGGGCCCATGCCACCTAGCATCACATTGTGCATCATTGTATGAGAGCTATTTCCTTTCATTTAGGAATTGCTTCTTATTAAACCTCTCAGATCAGTTTGTCAGTAAAAACACCAAAAATTCAAACATATATCAAACATTTTCACATATATTTGAAATTTGGTGGGTGTTACAGGGACTGCAAGAAGATCAAACCTATCCATTCTTAAGGAAATCAGCCTTGAGTGCTCACTGGAAGGACAGATCCTGAAGCTGAGACTCCAATACTTTGGCCACCTCATGCGAAGAGAAGACTCCCTGGAAAAGACCCTGATGTTGGGAAAGATGGCGGGCACAAGGAGAAGGGGACGACAGAGGACGAGATAGTTGGATGGTGTTCTCGAAGCTGCCAGCATGAGTTTGACTAAACTGCGGGAGGCAGTGGAAGACAGAAGTGCCTGGCGTGCTCTGGTCCATGGGGTCACGAAGAACCGGACACGTCTAAACAACTAAACAACAACAACAACAACAACAGGCAAGTATGTATTTGCTTTTAGTTTTTAGTAGTTTGTAGCTTTTAGATATTTTCAGCTGTTTTCAGAAAGTTTCAATCTGTTTCAGAATGTTTTGCTTGGTTTTTGTTTCTAAAATTACATATCTGTTTGCTGCCCTAGGACCCCTGGGGACAAAGGGTGGTATATCAATTCCATAAATAAATGAAATATATGGGGGGGGGGGGAGAATGAAAACAATTTCATGCAGGAAAAACAATTAAATCAATGTCATATAGAAAAACAATATCACATTCAATACAAATATAGCCAAATAGGCAAAATGTTCCTCTTCAGCTAGGCCTTTGGCTGATTAAACAACCAAAAGCCTTTTATATAAGTGTTTGTGAGAGCGGGGAGTGTTACTGGCTTTTTGTTTTTGCTGTTATGATATGCATTTTGTGCTTTCATTTTTGTATTTTTACATTGTAAACTACTCTGTGATCTTCAGATTAAGGTTGGTATATATAATAAGTACAGTGGTGCCTCGCAAGACGAAAAGAATCCGTTCCGCGATTCTCTTCATCTAGCGGTTTTTTCGTCTTGCGAAGCAAGCCCATTGACGGCTTAGCGGATTAGCGCTATTAGCGGCTTAGCGGCTTTTAGCAGCTTTTAGCGGCTTAGCGGCTTAGCGGATAAGCAGATAAGTGGCTTAGCGGCTTAGAAAAAGGGGCGAAGGGGGAAAAAGTCGGAAAAACTCGCAAGACATTTTCGTCTTGCGAAGCAAGCCCATAGGAAATTCATTTTGCGAAGCACCTCCAAAACGGAAAACCCTTTCGTCTAGCGGGTTTTTCGTCTTGCGAGGCGTTCGTCTTGCGGGGCACCACTGTAATAAAAATAATAGCTTGGGATAAAAATAAGAATAATTGATTAATCAATAGATAGATTGACTAAATCTACATATCTCTGCAGGTGAAAAAAATGATCTATTTTTGATTTTATGCCATTGACATACTCAACAATACTTTGAGGGACCATAGCCTGGCGTGCTCTGGTCCATGGGGTCACGAAGAGTCGGACACGACTAAACGACTAAACAACAACAACGGATTGCTGTCTGTGACTTTCCCTGTGCATCCCATCCTTTCATCCCATGATCTGAATACTGGCCTACTTTCAAGGCTCTTCTAAGAATGCCCCCCCCCCAAAGGGGACATGGTTATTGAATGCTTAAAGGAATTGAAATGTGAGATATAAAGGGTGGAGAACCTGTGGCCATCTAGATATTGTTGGACTACAACTCCCATAATCCTTGGCTCCACTGTTCAGTTCTTTACAGGGCCTACCTGTGACCATTTCTGCTCATAAGTAAGTTCAAATGAGTCCAACTGGGATGACTCCCAGTGTGCACTGAATTGCCACTACTAGCTCTTAGGTCAGAGATGGGAAATTTGTGGCCCTCCAGGTGGTACTGGACTCCAATTCCCATTGTGCGTGAGCATTGGCTATGCAGCTGGGCCTGGGGGGAGGTGGAATCCAAAAGAACCAGGAGGGCTGCAAGTTCCCTATCCTTACACAGAGATCATAACAAAGGATCCCTCTTACAGGATTCTTGTAATAATTATTGAGATAATATATGTGAAGTATTTCAAACAGTCTTAACAGAGCAGTCCTAAATTACTCAGAATTAAGACCCATTGTAAATGTATTTAAGAATACACAAATATTTGGGAGCAGGGATGAAAATAATCTGTCAATTTTGGTTTCTCTCCATTTCTTACTTTTCCAACCTTTAGTTCAATTCTCCACATTTCCACATCAAGTTGTGAGGGGTTTTCTTTTCCTTTTTAAAAAAGTTCTCCAGAAAACCCATCAGCATTTAGTGTGAATTTCTCCCAATAAACACGTTTTTGTATGCACTCTCTCCTAATACACAAATCAATTTCCACAATATAACACCCCTTTGTATGTTATTTTCACCAATATATACATTTATATGCACACTATATGCATTTTCGTATTGCGTTGCAAAATTCAGAGAAGCGTGAATTCACATATATTTTGAAAAGTGCCAAATAGGTAAGTTCTCCTATGAATGCAAACTCTGTTGGATTTTTCCCTGTTCCTTTCAAGTGCTCAAACATAGAAGCAAAGCATGGTCTTGAAGAGACACCTGCCACAACCATCTGTGCTGGTCAGTTCTTGGATGGGTGACTGCTTGGTGGGGTGTGAGTACGTCCTGTGTACCATCCCAAAAGAGGATGTCCTATAAATGTAATACAAACATGAATTCACACACACACAACCTGTTCCCTTTGCTTATGTTTAGCATATAGCAGTGTTTCTTAACCTTCTTGGGATTGCAGAGCCTTTTGAGAACCTGATGCAAGCTACGGGCACCATTCCCCAGAAAAATGCACATGAACACAAAATTTTGCGTACAATTAATTTTAGTACATTGCGGGTGGGAATGTGCCCAATTTATGGACCCCCTGAAGCACACCCATGCCTAGAACTTCCACTATATATCCTGGGTATTGATGTTGGTGGTAGGTTTGTCTTGATGAGCTTCCAAGTTAGCTCTCCACCACAACCTCCACTCTGAAATCTCATTTTCAGCAAAGAAATATCCAAGCTTTTAACACCATCAAATAACTGAGGTGCTCATGTCTCTTGTTCAGTGCCCCACCCCAGCCAGGGGGGAAATGCAAATATATCATTGCAGCCTTTAATTCCTCCCATCCTTTCCTTCAAGCTTCTCATTGGTTTGGTCTGATTAAATAACTGAAGGCAAGCACAATGGCATCCAGGTTCTACACCGAGTTGCAGGGTGTGTGTGTGCCTCAGAGCATGTGGGGAGGGGGTGTTGTTGAAGAGAAACTCATCAGATAAAGTCTCTGGGAGGTCATCAATCACAGCTGCTGACAACCATTTTGCCTTCGTTTGTTACAGATGTGAACATGCTTAATTATTTGTAGTGTAATTAGTTCATGAAATGTCAGGAAATGTCAAACTGTGTTCACGGTGCACATTTTACCACAAGGATCGAGGGTGGGGGGAGAGCCGAGTGTCGTTGGGGAGGGCTGTTGGTGGGGGGGGGGTGTTGTGTCTGTGGGGAGATGGCCTGGGGGACAAATGAGGTCAACATTATTAAGATGAGGGATTCGGAGCAAGCCCCGCTTCAAGGAAATCCAAGGAGCCATTAAGGAAAGTGGAGAAAACCACTGTGGCTTTCCAAAATATAAAATGCTTTCTGCCATTTGATTTGTGTCTGTGTTTGACTATGTGTGCCAAGTTTTAAGGAAGTTGCATTCCTAGGGGGGAAGACTCATCCAGGAGCTTAGATCCATTCTAAAAATATTAAAACATCAGCATGGCAGAAGAGACGTTTTAGGTCAAGAGAAATCAGTATTCTCCTCTCAACTTCCCACATCTCCCATCAGTCAGATTATCACATTAAGAACCACTTGCCTCTTTAGAGAGATACCACTGACCAAAGGAATGAAGTCCTTTCATGAAGGGTGTATATGTACACTATAGACTTAACAATCGCTTACTAGTTATTCTCCTATTAGGTTTCCAGTGAATCCTGGGAATTGTAGATTGCTGGGATCACTGGAGTAGTTTCAGTGTCTCAGCAGGCTGTGTTTCCCAGGATTCTTTAGGGCAAGTCATGGCAAGTAAAGTTCAGTTCAATTCATCAGAAAACATAAAAAGGAATGCTAATAAAAGAAAGCCGATCAGGCAGTAAAAAATGGAACACACACAAAGGCACTGTGCACTGTCACAATTGTACAACATCAAGAGATGAGTAGAATCAAATACATGATCTGTGAATTATTATTATTTTACATATTTATTTTGTCATTGTGAATAAACAGCATCCCTTTTGTTTTAATGGCTCTTTTATCCCATCAAATTTTTTATTTCGTATGCAATTGTCCCTGTAGATCACAACCCCATTTGGGTATGTGAAGCAGTGCATAAATTGCCTGTCAGTGTTTGTAAAAAGCAAAAAAGGAGGAAAAGGTTCTGACCTCCCTTTGTCTCCTCAGCCTGGTCCTCGGACCCTTGTCGGCACAAAAAGAGTCCACGAGAATATCCTTGCAAAGTTTTATTCTTAAAAGTCTTTGTGCAAAACACGACTGAATACACACCAGCACCAACCAACCCAAACACCAGCCTCAGCACAAATTAACATTTCTCACTTATATATACAACCTGCTGCAGGCCGCTGAGTCATGCTGACCCAGCTTTATTCGCATTAAAGAAACAGCGGCCATTTTAGCCGTGACATTGCCTAAATCTAATAAAAGAAAGTTACACTTCATTCAGAGAACACAAGGCATTTTACATGGTTCTTCTACCCTACCTGCTTTGATCCTCACAAGAACCATTTCTGGTAGGTTATGCTAAGAGATGGTGACTGGCCCAAGCTCACCCAGTGAGCCTCCTGACTGCTCAGGGAGTTGAACCTGGGTGTCCCCATCCTAGTCTGACACTCCAACCACTATATCACACTGTTGTCAGAATATTATACATTTTACTGTTGCTTTGCAGACACCAAAGCAGAAATAGCCACAGTTTGATAACTCTCCTCTGTGCTTTTGGCAAGGAAAAGCTCCAATTTCTGTTGGTTGGACCAGCAGACATAATCACATAGAAATTGCTGCAGAAACTGTTGTCGTTGACATAAAAATGTTCTAAAACACAACACAGTTGAATATGAAGAAGTGGAATACATCCCACGGACACATCTAAGAAACAGATTGATCTTTATGGTTATATCTGCAGTTTTGCTCAAAGATAGCACTTTTGCTCAAAGATTGGAATCAATGTTAAGATTGATATGTGCAATCAGTTTATAACCTTCCTTCAGAAGGCATTGCACAAATCCTCCAGGGATCTAGCCCAACATCATTTGCCAGAGCAATTCCCCTTTGGATCTAGTTAAGCATTTTCTGGGACCTTGTGGAGGTACTATACCAGATGACATTAAGTTTTATGGAACACAGAAGCTGGTTTGTACCCTTTTGGGGCATGGGTCTATCTCGCTCAATATTGTGTACTATGACTGGCAGTGACTCTCCAGGGTTTAGGACAGGACTCCTTCCCAGCCCTACCAGGATATGTCTTGGATGGAATCTGTCACCTTCTGCATGTGAAGCAGATGCTTTGCCATTCAACTATGACTTAGGCACATACACCAAAAAAAATGCCTTCTTTGAATATGAAATTAATTACCACAGCACAAGAGGAACATTTCACTTCACTGCCACAAGGAAGGAATTGTTGACTTGGACACTATTCTTATTCTCAGACAATGATTTTGTTAGCCAGCTCGTAGGAGAAATATTTCCCAGAAGCTTGATGACAGTAAACTGATTGACATGCTAAAAGGTTTGGGTTTTGTTTTTGTTTTTTTGAAAAAGAAAGAAACCCTCATTGATTGACAATCTGTTGTTTAATTCCTAGATGGCTCTGCACTGGGCAGTGAAGCACAGCAATCTTGAGATGGCAGAGATGGTCGCCAAAACAGGCATTGATGTCAATGCTAAATCGGTAAGTGATGACAGATGTTTCATTGGCTCCTCTGAGTTGCGCTCTCTGGACAGTCTTTTTGCATGTACTCCTTAGAGTAACCTGGGTCTACATGTCTGGGACTTCACAAAAATGGCATTCTTAAATGAACAAATAAGTATACTCCTGGATCTATTCTTCCCG